>NC_135714.1:127626417-128226417 GCF_964656455.1 Halichoerus grypus
GGTGCAAGATCGTATACACTCAAGATGCTGGATGTAGACCCTGCGGACTCCTGCATTCTGACAGTCTGCATCTATTTTCCAGCCTGGAACCTGAGTTGGTGGACCTCTGTACAGCAGAGGGCTGAAGAGCATTATGATGCGCGGGCCACAAACATGCAGCCTAAGTACCAGCTCACAAGAATGTCATGATACATAATTAGCAAGAGGGACAGTCTTCCCATTAAGGCACAAAACACAAAATTCTGGCTCAGACAATATAGCATGTTTGGTATCTCTTGAGTTTTGTAGCTTCAGACAACCAGGAGACACACTCATGAGCAATTTCATAGAGAATATAGCAGCAAGGAATGGCAGAAGAGCCTGAGCCTTCCTCAAGGGAGTTGAGAATGAAAGGAGAAGACAAATGCTCATATGCCTGAGGATCTACAAAGTCCTTCTAGGGCTTCCCAGGAAAATACTGGGTGAGATTTCTTGAAATTATGGAACTCCTTGGAATCAGTTCAGGTTACAATTACGGGAAATTTGTGTATTAACGTTAATATGATTTTGTTTATACTTACAGGTTAGTGATGACTAGGGATATTTGGAACATATATGCCTGTTATTTTTTCCAGATACAATGTAACCTCCTAGAGTGAAGGAACTTTGTCCCCTAACTCCTAGTAAAAAAGCCATTGATAAATATTAGTTGATGATGATCAAGGTGAGTCTTAGTTTCAATAGAATCAAATGAGGCAAGAATTCTAGATCTTAGAAGTGAAGAATATGCAGTTTCACTCTGCCTCTAAATATGGACAAGTGTTGCTGGAGAGAAAATATCACAGCAAGAATAGAAAACTCTCTAGAGTATAACAGGAGTAATTAATATTTGAATGACTTAATGCCGATGACTGGTCACACTGACACTATTAGCTAAAGTATGAGGTAGAAATGCCACACGATGAACTATATTTTTCATAAGTGTTCATCCCAAATGGTATGGTGTATAGAAGGAAAAATACTGCTCCAGGGGTAGATGCCATAGGTCCTGATTCTACCACATGGCCTAAGTTATGATATTTTGGGCATGTCACTTAAATTTTAAAATAATAATGATGACTATAATTATAGACTTCCATCATTTGGGGGAATTTACTATGTGCTAGTCACTGTTCTAAGGGCTTAACACCTATCTATCAAACTCATTTGATCTTACTAGCAACTCTGAGGGGCATTCATTATTTCCATTTAAGAGAGAAGATCCTGGGAAACAGATGGGTAAAGTAACATTCACAGGTCACACCGAGGTTAAGTGGTAGAGCCAAGTTAAGAATCTAGGGAGTCCCCTCTTCTTTTTCTTCCTTTCCTTTCCTGAATAAGACAGTCCTAAAGCTATTAAGTGAGAATGACCATGGTAGGCATTCACACCAGGCAGGGGGAACCACAGTGCCCTGGCCTGTCATGGGGCGATGGAGTGAAAACTCTGGGCAGAACCAGGAGGATGTCCTCACACAGCAGCCTGGCACAGGTTCCCAAGTGGAGGGAGGAGGGTGGTCATGTGCAGGGAGCCCCTGATGATGCCCAAGAGATTGTGCCAAAAACTGATCTCAAATACTGCCTAGATCTTCTGGAAAAACAACTGCCACAGATGAAACAAGATGATACCCAGAAAAATAAAGTATAACAGAAACATTAGATAATGTATGAAGTACAAACACCAACAGACCTGCAATTAAAGGCCACTTTTAGATATTAAAGGATGATCTTTATATGATTATGAACATGGAAAAGTGTTTTGTTCAACCCTCATAAGCATCGTCAATATGCCATTGGTGGATCCACCTTTAATCACTGTGATTTAAAAAAGTGTTCTTAAGGGCCCTCTGGGTGGCTCAGTCGGTTAAGTGTCTGCCTTCGGCTCAGGTCATGATCCCAGGGTCCTGGGATGGAGCCCCGCATTGGGCTTCCTGCTCAGCGGGAAGCCTGCTTCTCCCTCTGCTGCTCCCCCTTGTTTGTGTTCTATTTCTCTGTCAAATAAATAAATAAAATCTTTAAAAATATAAATAAAGTGTTCTTAAAAGATACATAACTAAATATAAAGATTTTTTTCTTCGTACTTAATTCTTTGTTTGTTTGTTTATTTATTTGTTTATTTTCCTGACTGGAGTGGATTTTATTTCTGCAGCACAGGCAACGCAAGTTTAGTCTTTAAAGTGAGCTCTCAGTGGTGAGATGAGTCTCTGAAGAGGACTGAAGCATCCTAAACTCTCAGGGGTCCGGGTTGAGCTGTAAGGTGTATGGGGTAAGTTACAGTGCTGGAGATTCCTGTAGGTGGTGTTGGCCAGTTAGGCAGGGCCGGCGCCTTGAGTGGGCTTTTTGGCAGACTTTTGTTTCTTGGTATACAGTGGCAGTCCCTTTTAACTCTTTCCTGATTCTGCACAGAGAGAAACTATGGGAGCAAGTCCTCAAAACACTCGGTTGCTTCTAGAAGCACAGTCTTCAGCAGTGTGGACTCTCCTTGCCACAGCAGAAGTGAGGTGGCCGTGATGGGGACATGGGGGCAGGCCTGATACTTGGTTCACTTAACATAGAAGATTCTCAATAAGAGTTTATCGGTATTGCTTTAATGTTAATTATCTCAATGCCTGTACTGACATGTGAAAAATATATGGTTGCCATGCAATATTTATCTACTACGAAGAAAGGCACTCAGAAATGCCAGAACTATTAATTTGTCTAACAAATATTTACCAATAATCCGGGACCAAAAGAAATAATCCTGATTGTAAAACAAGCATTAAAGAAATGGGTTTGTGCTAAAATGAGCAAAGTAATTTCAAGATGATGAAAGTTCTGTCTATGAGATTTCTAACTTCTCAAATAGTGATCCGAAGGGGTACGTGCACCCCAATGTTTATAGCAGCAATGTCCACAATAGCCAAACTGTGAAAGAGCCAAGATGTCCATCAACAGATGAATGGATAAAGAAGATGTGGTATACAATGGAATATTATGCAGCCATCAAAAAAACACGAAATCTTGCCATTTGCAATGACGTGGCTGGAACTAGAGGGTATTATGCTAAGCGAAATAAGTCAATCAGAGAAAGACATGTATCATATGATCTCACTGATATGAGGAATTCTTAATCTCAGGAAACAAACTGAGGGTTGCTGGAGTGGTGGGGGTGGGAGGGTTGCGGTGGCTGCAGGATAGACATTGGGGAGGGTATGTGCTACGGTGAGCGCTGTGAATTGTGTAAGACTGTTGAATCACAGACCTGTACCTCTGGAACAAATAATACATTATATGTTAAAAAAAAAAAAAAAAAGAAGAAGATAGTAGGAAGGGAAAAATGAAGGTGGGAAATCAGAGGGGGAGATGAACCATGAGAGACTATGGACTCTGAGAAACAAACTGAGGGTTCTAGAGGGGAGGGGGGTGGGGGATGGGTTAGCTTGGTGATCGGTATTAAAGAGGGCACGTATTGAATGGAGTACTGGGTGTTATGCACAAACAATGAATCATGGAACACTACATCAAAAACTAATGATGTCATATATGGCGATTAACATAACATAATAAAATAAAATTTAAAAAAATTTAAAAAAGATCCTATTGATTTAAAAAATATACTTTTTCTTGGGAATGTGTATTATGCTTAATCTTTTAATTGAAAAAATAATGTATGCCAGTGACATTCAATTATAGAAGTTACTTTTCACATGAGAAAAATACGTATTTTATGATGCAGTATTTCATGGTGTAAATTAAGCTACTGTGTTACTACTCAATATGCATTGGATTAGGAAATTAATAAAGTTTTACCCACAGACTTTAAATAAACACCACATCTACACTGTAAAAAAAAAAACATTTGGGATAGACTAGGAAGTGGAAACAAACAAATTCTGAAATCTCTCGGGGCGCCTGGGTGGCTCAGTTTGTTAAGCGACTGCCTTCGGCTCAGGTCATGATCCTGGAGTCCCTGGATCGAGTCCCACATCAGGCTCCCTGCTCGGCAGGGAGTCTGCTTCTCCCTCTGATCCTCCTGACCCTCCCCCCTCTCATGCTCTCTCTCTCTCAGTCTTTCTCTCTCAAATAAATAAATAAAATCTTTAAAAAAAAAAAAAAATTCTGAAATCTCTCAATTCATTTTCATATAAATGGCATTTCCGGTCAAGAACATTAATGACTACATTATGAAAAGTTGTTAACACAATCTTTCCAGATACATCATGGCAATAATAACAAAGTTTATACTGCTGTTTTTGAGGTTGTGCCTTAATATATAGACTATATAGACTATCTTAGAGAGCGTAAAGAGAAAGGTGACAACATTCTCCATAGGTACTGAAAAGAGGCAGCTGTGACCCAAAAGGGCTCCATTCTATGCTTTACTTTGTGGTGTTTTATGAATTACATGAATTCTAGAAAAAAAAACAGAGGAGGCAGAGTAGGTAGTCTAAAGGTATTTCCAAGAAGAGAAAAGGTAATGGGAGACACTTTCTCTCAAAAAGTAACATCAGCTGATAATGAATGTGGAAACTTGAAAATGTGGGTAGTCTTTTTTTCTACAGGACAGTGAGAAGGTGGGACTTTGGATGGCATGAATGGTTATGTAAAAACAGAGCAGTAATTTGAAATATTTTTACTAAAATCAAATAAATTCTAATGATTTATAATGAATGGCTCAAGATTTCATCCAGCTAAAAGACTTGGATGATCTAGCCCTCTCCAAATACATTTGGAATAGAGATTTAATTGGATGTTCTATTTAGAGTCTGTGCTATTGAAAAAGGCTTTTATCAACATCAAATGGGCATAGTAACATAATTCAACAAGCAAGCAAGTAATGGAATGAAATTAAACAAAGGAAAACATACACCCACAAAGGTGAACTTAGCATTGGAGGAATTCAAATACATTTAATGCTGAATTAAACATAAAATGTCCAACATAGTCTTCCCAGCAAGTACATTATTTGTTGGAAGCCAGAATGCTGCCTCAATGCATTCTGATTCCTTATTTTGTTACATAATAATATGCTTAAAAAGCAACACATTGTGAGCTTGGGAGCTGTTAGGCATTTATTTACCATGGTGGGTTAATCTCATTCAGTGAGGTATAGAAACTCAATAATGAGTGCTACAGTATATAAGCTAATTGCTAGGATAAAACCAAATGAATAATTACTTAACTCCAGAATGAGGCCTGCGGGAATTTTTCTTTAATAAAGGTTTAATTCACCAGTGATAATGAATGCAATCTCACATACTACTGAATAACACCATTAGCATAATGGCTGGGATACAAAAACTATAATTAGAACTAAACAGAAACGTTAATTACAACCACCAAGGTACTGAATGAAATACTGTTGTTTAAGAAATTGACCTGCTTTGCTGTCATGCTTTATGGGTTCAAGGATATCTCTGTAATTAAATATATATATAAATAAATATATATGTGCATATATATAACCATCAAATAGAGTTTTTTAAATCATCCCACTGGAATCCTTTTAAGTGTAATAAACATATTAATGAGAAATTGTCTAGAATTTGAATTACAAGCTAAACATAAAAATGATTAAAACCTTTGTTTTTTATCTTGATTAAATGCAAACATCAATATTTGTGTTAAAAAAATCCAGTATTAGAGTAGGAGTCTCCAATTTTGCATTTTACTGGTGTTAGCTCTATGAATGCTAGAAAAGCAGTTACTAAAAATGAACAGATTAATAAAATGTGAAATATTACTATAATAAGTTAGAAAAATAAGTTGCATAATCAATGAAAAAAGTCAAAGTACTAAACTAATGGTTCTAAAAAACTCAGCTGTGATTCCCAAATTATTTGAATTTCATTTATGTAAATATTTATATAACATTTAATTGCACATATAATAAAGGATTTCTGTATCTGGATAGATATATGTTGATAAGCATTTTGAAACCAAGCATCACATTCTTGTCTCTATTAAACATCAAAAACAATAACAATAACCATAACAACCCTCTCTTATTATATAGATACTTTCAATGGGATATGCTTAGAAATACTATCAAAAAGAGAAAGCCATATGCCTCTATGTTTTATTGCCTCCTCCAATGATATTAATTTTTCATAACCTTTATTTTTAAGATAGAACTTCAAAAGAAAATAAAAATATCCTAGGAGCCAAATCAGTAAGACTGGAAAAATGTATCCCTGGCTACTCTTTATCCCTTTCCTCCATTACTCAGTTTTAATGGAATGAATATATCTCCCACTATTTTTCTATCAATCTCTTCCCTCCATTACAATTCATTTTCCAATAGTCCAACACAATTTTTGAGGTCATACTCGTATCATCTCCAGTAATGCACCTGGAAAGTGCCTCTCCTCTCACTATCGGCTATCCCATAAAAACTCCATTCTTTAATGAACTATTACCTGGTAATAATTCATACAACAGATGTATTTATCCTTACAATTTTCTGTGACCTGGATGATTGCTCACCGTAAGTGGATTGCTCACCATAGCATCCTCCCTGACAATAGTCCATGAGGGAACAGAAGGGAGAAAGTATTAGCTGAGATGTATCCTTTCCCATGCTGCTTCATAGCCTCTTACACTAATAAAATATGAGTAGAACTGATGGTGACCATAACTCCTAAATAGGTCTTTGACCAAAGAAAGCTTCTCTTATATCAGGGAATGTCATCTTCTTGCACACTTTTGGATGGGTTACAGAATGTAGGGTAGAAAGGGAGGAAAAGACTACGATCTAACAAATTAAATAAGTCAAATCAACTCTGGCCCCAACGGGATGAGTGATCGCCCTCATTACTTAGATACTTATCTAAATATCTGGTGGGCAGTTCCGACCTAATGATTTACAAACTAATCCCCGCTTAGTATTGGTCTGTACACATCTTCTTCCTCATATTCCCTACCTCAGTTGATACTAAACTATCAGCTACTAACACTATCAACCACCCAAACAGGAAATCCAGAGATTTTTCCCTACATTGTTAAATATAATTGACTAACAACCTTAATCAACCTTTGTCATCCTCAATAACTCTCTCATTTTTTTCTCATTAAGAAGGGAAAGGTATAGAAGAGAATAATAGTTTTCCTCCAACAAAAACTTGAGTTTTAATTTACCTTGAATTAAAATAACTCTTTTTAGACCCATGAAAAGCGAACATTAGGATTTTAAAAATAAGCATGATATTATCATTTTTGGAAAATGTGTCACCAACTGATGATCACAAATGTAGATTAATACCAACAGTCCATCCAAGCATGCATAAAAATGCCTTTTATCATATTTTAATTCCCCAAAACATACATGTTGAAATTCCCTCTAAACGTACACAGTAAGAGAGATCTCAGGTTTCTCGTAATAAACAAGCCTACGATTTGCCTGTCTTTCTAAAGGAAGAGAAAGAGGAGGATCCTAATGGCTTCCAGCAATCAGTATACTTTTACCCTTGGGTGATCTCTGCAGTTTGAGAATGCATGCACAGTCTGAAAACATTCACCTTGCTATGGACCTTGAACCATTCTGCAAATACATAGAAAAATAAATTAAGTTAATTCAAGTGCTATTGCTGTTGCTAACACTGTCCTTCACGAGGTGAAAAAAAAAAATAGGGGGGTGTGGGTAGAGAGTAGGACTATAGAGAAGGAAATTTGGAAATGGCACAAAAATCTACATTCTGCCTAGATCTTACTGGCATATAAATTTCTTAAAAGGAGGATCATAATCAAACACAAACCATCTGTTTTGTTGTATAAAAATTAGCAACCATGGTTCCAGCATGTGGCTCTATCCAGATACAATGCTTTTCTTCTTTTTTTTTATTTTTTGCATTTTCCACTTCATAATATATAAAAACTCCTGTCCAAACAGAGCCTGATACTACACCCACAATAAGATTCAGCCTCCTCTGTATTTTTAATTAACTCAGGCCCAGCAGTCGTTTTTAACAGCTAACATTTTGTGTGAGTTACAGGGTGCACACTGCTGAGACATAAATGCAAAGTAATCACTCTAATAAGTAGATATAAACATTTACAATAATTGCCACAAGTCTCTGCAACAAATAAGGGGATGGGAAGAAAAATAACCAGTGGTAAGCCAGGAAATAAGTTTCAATACAACTGCATGAGTACAGATGTCATTCAAAGCTCTGATCTTTTGTTGCATTTAGTCATTTCAATACCCCAAAGTCACTAATGAGCTTGTACTTTCAATGCCAAAAAATGAGTACCCTGATTAAGAAACAAAAACAAAAACCAAGACTTCAATTTTTATGTTTGTGCCAAAGACACCAACAGAGAACCAAGGCACTTGGGTGATTGCATAATTTCCATAACACAGAGAAATTATAACACCTCAGTCCAGAACCAAACAGGGCAAGCCTTCAGCACTCTTTCTGCAAAGAACAATAGGCTGTAAGGTAGAAAGAAGCTGGACAGATGGGAAGAGCAGAGAAAATGCCAAAAGAGCAAGACGAGGTTGGAGAAGCAGGCAGTGATCAGGGTGTGGGAAGTTTGGTAGGGCAGGATAAGGGAAACAGATATTATGCTAAGCACAATGAAAACATGAGAGGGTTTTAAGCAAGGTAGCACCATGACCTTCCTTATGTGTCTAAAAGGTTACCGTGCCAGCAGGTTAAAGAATGGGGCAAGAGTGAAACCAAGAAAACCACCTATGGGCTATCGCAGTAGGATGTTCGGTCTTCGGGAATAGGACTGTAGATAGAAGCAGAAAGAACAGGTAGGTCGAGGAGAGGTATTAGAAGAGAAAATAAAGAAAAAGGAGAGACAAAGAATGAATCCAGGTTGGGACTTGGGCATATGGGAGAATAAAGGATGCCATTCACAAAGACAGGAAATACAGGGACTAGGGAAAGAATGAAAATTCATACGGAACTGAAGTCAACAATTCTCAGGTTTCTGAGCTACACCAAGCAGTGTCCACTATAGACCACAGATATCACCATTGCCTTTAATTAACAGCTTATAATCTGCTATGACCCAGAGAGACAAATATATATGTGACCATTGGAAAAGAATAGCTAACACATAAAATGTATCACATGTGCACTAAGCACTAATGTAAGTGCTTTATTCATTTAAATCTCACACAAATTCATTTTACAGGTGAGTAAACTGGGGTCCAGAGAAGTAAAGTACAAGCCCACAGTCACCCAGCTGATAAATGTTAGAGCCAGGATTCAAACTGAGGCAGTTTGCTTCCCAAGTTTATGCCCTTAACCTTTTAATCCACACAGCTTTCAAAACATATGAACACACATGTATGTGTACACACACACACACGCACACACTGAAAGTTCTATGGTAAAGGTATAAAAGAATAAAGATTGATGTTAACTCTGAGCATCTGGGAATGCAGAAAAGCTCCGAGGAGGGCAGGGCAGGACAAGCCCTGATGGCTAGCTCATTTTTTTACAGAATGAAGAGCAGCGTGTGTTTGTTAGCAGGTAAAATGGCTAAGATAAAGGCACCTTAGCTAGAGGATCCAAGTAAGCTTGAGAAATTACTTTCCTTTGGACATAATTTTAGCTAAGTCAAGATTTGCCTAAAAACAACTGACACTGAAAGTGAACGTCTATTCTAAGTTGGTAGAGCGGTTTTTCCAATAGTGGTGAGAATTTGATAGCTCATTACTTAGATGATCCCTGAGTAGTGACTGTTCTACCATCTCAGAGGAGGAGGAGATATTTAGCTGCATGAGATTAAGCAAATAGAACAGATGTGCAGTTTCCCTCTACAGGCCTTTGCACAGGGAAGTGGAAACATCTTTAAGGAAGGGCCAGCAAGAGCTTTTCTAAAGGGATAGTCACATGGGGAGGGCAGAGGGGTTGTGGGAGAGCTGATCACATCTATTTTATCAAAGGTTATTTAGCGTTTCAATCCCTTGGCAACTGTGAGTAACGTTACAATTAGCATGGGGGTGCAGATATCTCTTTGAGATACTAATTTCATTTCCTTCAGATATGGAAGGAGTAGGATTGCTGGATAATATGATAGTTCTATTTTTAATATTTTGAGGAAGCTCCATACTGTCTCCCATACAGCTATACCAATTTACATTCCCATCAACAGTGTATAAGGGTTTTTTCTCCACATCCTCACCAATATTTACTATCACTTGATTTTTTGATAATAGTCATCCTAACAGGTATGAGGTGATATCTCCCTGTGGTTTTGATTTATATTTCCCTGATGATTAGTGATGTTGAACACCTTTTCATGTGCCTATTGGCCATTTGTATGTCTCTTTTAAAAAATGTCTATTCAGGCCCATTCATTCATTTGTTTTCTTGCTATTGAGTTGTTTGAGTTCCTTATATATTTTGGACATTAACCCTTTCTTAGACGTATAGTTGGCAAATACTTTTTGCCACTCCATAGATTGTCTCTTCACTTTGTTGACTGTTTCCTTTGCTGTGCAAAAGTTTGTTTGTTTTTTGATGCAATCCCTTTGTCCAATTTTGCTTTTGTTGCCTGTGCTTTTGAGGTCATATCCAAAAAATCATTTCCCAGACTGATGTCAAGAAATTATTTCCCTGTGTTATCTTCTAGCTTCAAGTCTTATATTTAAGTTTTTAATCCATTTTGAGTTGATTTTTATATATGGTGTGAGATGAGTTCAGTTTCATCCTTCTGCATGTGGATATCCAGTTTTCCCAACATCATTTATTGAAGAGACTATCTTTTCCCCATTGTGTGCTCTTGGCACCTTTGTTGAAGATCAAGTGACTATTAATGTGTGGATTTCTTTCTGGGCTCTCTCTTCTGTTGATCTATACATCTGTTTTTATGCCAGTACCATACATTTTGGTCAACAGAGCTGTGTAATATAACTTGAAATCAGGATATATGATGCCTTTAACTTTGTTCTTATTTCTCAAGATTGCTTTTGCTATTTGGGGTCTTTTGTGGTTCCATACGAATCTTAGGAATGTTTTGTGGGGGTTTTTCAGTATTTCTGTGAAAAATGGCATTGTAATTTTGATAGGGATCGCCTTAAATCTGTAGATCTCTTTGGATAATATGGACATTTTAACAATATTCTTTTAACCCATGAGCATAGACTATCCATTTATTTTCATCTTTTTAGATTTCTTTTATCAATGCCTTACAGTTTTCAATGTATGATCTTTCACTTCCTTGGATAAATTTATTCCTACGTATTTTACTTTTATGCTATTATAATTGGGATAGTTTTCTTAATTTTTTTGGATAGCTTATTGTTAGTATATAGAAATGCAACTGATTTTTGTATATAGATTTTGTATCCTGCAACTTTACTGAGTTCATTCATTAGTTTTAATAGTTTTTTGGTGGAGTCATTAGGGCTTTCTATATATAAGACCATGTCATCTGCAAACAGGTGATTTTATTTCTTCCTTTCTGATTTGGATGTGTTTTATTTCTTTATCTTGCCTAATTGCTATGACTAGGACTTCCAGTACTATGTTGGATAGAAGTGGTGAGATCAGCATCCTTGTCTTGTTCCTGATCCCAGAGGAAAGGCTTTTAACTTTTCACCATTGAGTGTGATGTTGGGGTTTGTCATATAAGGTATATTCCTTCTATGCTTAATTTGTTGAGAGTTTTTATCATGAAAAGATGTTGAACTTGTCAAATGCTTTTTCTGCATATAATGGAATGATCATATAATTTTTAGCCTTCATTCTGTTAATGTGGTGTATCACATTTATTGATTTGCATATGCTGAACCATCCTTGCAGGGTGTATGATCCTTTTAATGTACTCTTGAATTTGGTTTGCTAGTATTTTGTTGAGGATTTTTACATCTATGTTTAGAAGAAATGGATAAATCCCTAGAAATATAAAACTTACCAAGACTGAATCATCAAGTAAGAGAATATGTGAACAGACCAATAACAAGCAAGATTGAATCAGTAATCAAAGATATTCCAACAGATAAAAGCCCAGGACCAAATAGCTTCATGGGTGAATTCCACCAAATATTTAAAAAATTAATACCAGGGCGCCTGGGTGGCTCAGTTGGTTAAGCGACTGCCTTCGGCTCAGGTCATGATCCTGGAGTCCCTGGATCGAGTCCCGCATCGGGCTCCCTGCTCGGCGAGGAGCCTGCTTCTCCCTCTGACCCTCCCCCCTCTCATGTACTGTCTCTCATTCTCTCTCTCTCAAATAAATAAATAAAATCTTTAAAAAAAAAAAAAAATTAATACCAATCATTCTCAAACTCTTCCAAAAAATTTAAGACAAAGGAACATATCCAAATTCATTTACAAGGCCAGCATCTGATACCAAAGCCAGACAAAAACACTACAAGAAAAGAAAATTAAGTCAATTATCCCTGATGACATTCATTCTCTTATTCATTAAATATTTATCAAAACTCAAGGTCTACCAAGGCCTCCTTTAGGCCTAAAATATAATGGCAAACAAGACAAGGTATTTGTTCCCCCAAATGTTTACTGTCTAGTGGAAGGGACAGAAACAATAAATGTAATAACATCTTTTGGGGTGCCTGGGTCGCTCAATCATTGAGCGTCTGCCTTCGGCTCAGGTCATGATCCCAGGGTCCTGGGATCGAGCCTCGCATCGGGCTCCCTGCTCTGCGGAAAGTCTGCTTCTCCCTCTCCCACTCCCCCTGCTTGTGTTCCCTCTCTTGCTGTATCTCTCTCTGTCAAATAAATAAATAAAATCTTAAAAAAAAATAACATCTTTTAAGTGATGGAGTGGGGCAACAGCGGGGAGAGAAAGAAAGGAAAGAAGTTCTGCTAGCTATGAGGGGCAGGGAGGTGGTAGGGAGGCTTCATAGAATCTTTCTCCTCTGTCTCTCCTGTTGTATTTTTTGTGAGAATAACTAAAAATTCTGAGTTGAAAAAAAAAAACTATGAATTTGTCCTAGGGAGTTACAATAATAGGGGGACAAAAAAGTATATCCCATTCTCCAGTGAGTCTTTCAGAGAATGGAATGCCAAGGGAGAAAATGAGTGATGGTGGCTACTACCTCCTTGGCTTCCTGGAAGGAGGTAGAGGAACCTCAGAGAGGTCCTAGGCCTGAGACGGATGAATAACAGAGAAGCTACAGGACTTTTAGGCCCAGGGTTACTCAGCAAAATTAATCCTTCATTTCTTCCCTAGAAGGCCAGATACTAGGGCAAAAATGTCACATTACCCTGAATGTTTATCAAGGTAAAAAATAATGCTAAAATTTTATTTCATTTTTAAAAAGAAAACTACGCCCCCAAAAAATCTCTGTATTACTATCATTTGTAAATTTGTTTGTGTATTCTGATTTGTAACTTTTCTTTTAATTTTTTTCTTTTTCGCCCCCAATTGTCTTGTTATTTCCACATAATACTGGATGGCTTTTGTTCTACTGTCATCAAATGGAGGCCAATTACCCAAAGTTTAGTATCATAGGTGCAATAAAACAGCACATTCTAAAGACAATTCCAGGTATATCCTTGGGAAACTTCCCAAAAGAAGTTAGAACTAGCCCATTATCCCATCCCTGCTCCATATCTACCATGTTTAAACAGAACATTGTTTAAATAGAATACTAGGGATATAAAGTAGAATATCTGTCGTAGTGAGTCACTAGTCTAGCGTAATTTGTTTTTCCTCTCTGCTCTCCACAAGGCATATGCTCCTTCCACCCAAAGCCAAGTGATGAACCATAAAAATTGGGTGAGGTTGCAAGAAAGAGACACCAACATCCTATCTCTGCTTATGTAGCAATATTGCTCTGTGACTATTAGATCGAAGAAAAAGGAATTGGGTAAGTAGTGAGAGAAGAGGCAAGGGTCAATGGTGGGAGCTGCCACCATTTCCACATATTTGGTGTGGCAAGGATTTCACATTTCTGGAAGATCACATTTACCACAGAAAGTAGCCAGATTTGGGCTGCTTTGCAAGTATTTCAACTTGGAAGCCTACCTCCTGGGCATGGGGATCTTAGCAGCCAGAGGTTCTGAGCTGTACCACAGGGCACGGCAGAAACGAAGAGGAGGCCATGCTAGAATCAATGTCCCATCAAGAAACTGAAAGAGGGATGACCTCACAGGGTGCTGTGAAGGCCACACACCTCATGAGAGAATCGGTGATTAGAAGACAATTAAGTAAAAAACATCTTCGCGCCTTGTATTTAGTCCTCCCACCAGTTCTCCCCAACCCCCACCGTGAGCTCCAACCCTGGTAGAGCTAGAAGAGGAAGAGAAGGGGCCACAGCCAGGAGGATGAAGGAATGCACAGGCCATGCTCCTGTTCACCCATGTTTCTGGCCAATACCTGCCTGGCCAGGTTGGAAAGAGATGGGGTATGGGAAAGAAACAAAACTAGGGGTGCCTGGGTGGCTCAGTCAGGTAAGCATCTGACTTGATTTTGGCTCAGGTCATGATCTCAGGGTTGTGAGATCAAGCTCCACCTTGGCTCCGCACTGGGTGTGGAGCCTGCTTAAGATTCTCTCTCTCCCTCTGCCCCTCCCCCACCCCAAGCATGTACACGTGCACACACACACGTATGCTCTCTCTCGAAAAAAAAAATAAAAATAAAATAAAATAAAATTTCGCACTGGAATAAATGGTAATGGATTATTTTTTTAATACGTGAGAGGACAAGAAAACTATGGATCTGCTTGAGAAATTGTTAAGAAACAGAAAGAAGGCATACTTGAAGGTGGTAAAGGAAGAAATAAAAATAGATGTTTCCCCGAAAACTGTTCAATAACTGGTATTTATCAGCATAGTTGGGTATTTAGAGAGCAACTTTTACAAGTGATGTCTGGCTAGAAATAAAGTTGGAGACATGATTTATCCCCTTCAAATGAGCAGAGAAAAACACACTTTCAATTCTCCCGAAGTCCCTAAAACACAAACACAATTTCTGGCTCCTGGGAAGCAGAGTAGGGCAAGTGAAGAATGTTATATAGAGAACAGAAAATGTTAGATGCAAATGTTCATCTGACTATATCTGTCAGTTAAATATACACACATGTAAATATGTACCTGCTACTTTTTCTAGAAACAAAATAGTACAATTACCACAGTTTTATTTAGCTCCTTTAATTTTCTCAAAGAAACAATATTTTTTCATCAAAATATTAGGAAAGAAATAATTTGCCTTAGTAAAGGAGAATGCAAACATAGTAACTCTAATTTGGAAAGACACTGAACCTATATTTATTGGCTAATCAAATATATTGTAAAACTAGAAAGACACAGCAATATTTAAAATCTAGCTGATTACTCTTTGGAGGCAGATGACTAACAGCTTACCTCAGCAAAGCAAAAATTGCTACCAGAGATTTTTTTTTTTATAGAAATGGTCCTTATTTATTATCTAAGTAACAGCTGTATACCCCATAGGCAAGAAATGAAAGCTCTTAAAGGCATGATTTTTAAAAATCCAAACTTTATGTTACAGTAATATGATGCTAATTAAAGTGGTGTCTTGGAAATAAACTCAAGATGTCTGCTCCATAATCCACAGTAATGAAGAAAGGAAATGTAATTGGCCAAAACAGTGGACAGTGAGTCAGTTGTATTTACTTTGGGATGTAATCTTTATTTGAATGTTCTAGCCAAGGGAATAAAAAACATTGCCTCAGAAATTGCCTGAAGACTACGAAAGTTCTTCTGTCTGACCCTTCCTTGCTCAACAACTTCCTGTAACTCAGTCCATCCTGAAAACAAACTGCTCTTTCCCAGCTGACCAAAGGCAACAGCCTAAGCTTAGCAGACCTTGCAAAGCCTGTCTGGGGAAAAGTAGTTTAAATGAACAGCCAATTAATGAGCTCCTGATTTATCCAAATCCAAATTGGTTAAGAAATTTTGTTTCAATGACCTTTCAGCATTTCAAAGGTAAAGAATCCAAGATAACAGTAAAGAATGATTAAATGAGAAAGGTCTCAACTATCAATAAAGGGAGATATCCCTGCAGAGTGAATGCTTTACATTTGGCCCTTGTAGAACTCTGCATGATTACGTATGACTTAAGCCAGCAAAGTGCCAAATGACTTGCAGGCTTAATTTGGTATCTTTTAGGTAATATACATCCTCTCTCTATATTCATCTAAGAAGGAAAGAAAATGAACTTCTGTTAGATGTAGCAAATTGAAACTTAAGATAACTGAAAAAAAGTTAAAAGAACATTTAAGTGTGGTAGATGACTGAATCAGAGACGGCTGAAAGCATCTTCAGATATGAACACATACTACCTTAAATGAAATTTTAGAAACCATACAAACTTGAAAAGGTACCAAAAGACTAAGGCAAAAGGTGTCTTGTCCTTTTTGTTTTAAGGATGGGTCCCAAGAAATAGAAATGTTGACATCAATCTCAAGAGAAAATCTGAGGACAGGTTTTTAGACAGATGGCTTGTATATATTTAGGAAAAAGCAGCTGAAATCAAAGGAGTCCAACTAGGGTCAGTAAGAAAATTCAAATCAAGTCAACATTCATTCCTTTTTTGATACCATTTCCCTATTAAAAGAGTAGAAGAATACTCCAGATATACAAGACCCTGATTTCATTAAAATATTCAACAAAAATCACATGGTATCATGGAATATAATGTAGAAATATACAAAACAATGAAATGATATCAACTTGGAGTGCCATGCTATTCTATGCCACTGGGTTCTTTCCTTTGGCAATGATGTTTCTCAGTGACTTCAGAGAAGACATGGAAGTCATGATTAAAAGACTTTTAAAAGACAAAAACCTATTTAGATTTATTAACATGAAACACTTCAAGTTCTTTCACTTGCATCCTTTGGGCTTCTGCAAAAGCTGTTACTTTTGTCTGCAATGACTTTCCCCTGCCCTCCCTGGTTTGTTCAACAGAAGAGCTACTATGTTTTCATCAAATCTGTTTGACTTCAAATTATATCCTCTAGGATGCCTTCCCTAAAGAGCTGCTGTAATATTTTCCCATGCCTGAGTGATTGAACTCATCACATTGCATGGTAAACTAGTTGTTTACTTGATGTTCAGCCATCTAGATTGTGACTGTCCTGCAGAAAGGACATTATTCATCCTGGTATCCTCAGTGTCTGAAACATAACAGATATTCAATATTTGATGAATAAAACCAACTTGCATGATTCCAGAAAAAGTTAATGAAGATGGTGAGAAGCTTCTATCAGAAATTGTTAGTAAAGAAAATTCCTGGTAACACGAAAGGCATTTACCTGTTCATTGCTTCAAATTCCTACTGAAATGACACAGAGATTGTAAAAAAAATAAAATAAAATAAAAAACAAATAAATTAAATTAAAATAGAAGGCAATCTGATCAACAATGAGAGGGGAACACCACCATGACATGTTTTAGTAAATTATACAAAAAATAGTACAGATGGGATCATATTGAAGATAGGAAATAAGAAATGATTTCCAGGGGTGCCTGGATGGCTCAGTCAGTTAGGCAACTGCCTTTGGCTCAGGTCTTGATCCTGGAATCCTGGGATAGAGCCCCGCATCAGGCTTCCTGCTCAGCAGGGAGTCTGCTTCTCCCTCTGCCCCCCCCCCCTTGTGCGCGCGCGCTCTCTCGCTCTCTCTCTCTGTCAAATAAATAAAATCTTTTTTAAAAAAGTGATTACCAAACTCTCCTGCTGAGATGTTCCAAATCAGCATGAAGGAAGAAATCCATGCAGAAACTCTCTGATACCACTTAACTTTGATGAGTAAATACTGAATTCACGGACAGTGCGTAGCCAATATAGAGCACTGGTTTCGATTCCTGTCTGCCACTAGGAAGTCAGTGGCTCTGGGAGGTAGCGCTTGGGCTGCACTGTCAGCAGGTTAAGTGGAGCAGCAGCAGCATAGGAAAGAGTGTGTGAGGTTAAGAGCCAAAAGAAGACACACCATCCAGAAGCCAGTTCCCAGCATAGCAGTTTTGTTAATAAAGAAGAGATTCCTCTATAAGGAAGTTCCCTTGTTAGTTATAGCAGTAAATTCTTATAATAAAGTTACAGAACTTCCTATAACTTTAGTTCACCTTGGGCTGCCAGATCACTGGTTACCGAAATTTAGTCCAACAGTCTAAAATCTCAAGATATGATAAAGGATTTTTACAGCTCAGTTTAGACAATAAGAATCCATCAAACCATTTATGGGCAACTACTAACCCTGAATAGATTTCTCTTGTTCAATGAATTTTTGTAAAAAGATTTGTATTTATTTGAGAGAGAGAGAGAGAGAGCACAAGCAGGGTGAGAGGCAGAGGGAGAAGCAGAGTCCCCACTGAGAAGGGAGCCCGATGTGGGGCTGGATCCTGGGATTCTGGGATCATGACCTGAGCTGAAGGCAGACGCTTAACAGACTGAGCCACCCAGGCACACATCAATGAATATTTTTTAAAAGTATCTAAACATATAAAGATATATAGATATAGATATATAGAGACCAAAGTAACTTACTATTGAAAACAAAAGTAAAGTCTGTAAATGTATCAAATTTATAATCCTAATAAAATTCAAAGGAAATATGGATTCTGAAACTAGAGGTAAAAAATAAAATGGTAAAGCAATAGGTGGAGCAAAAGAAGAAAAAAGAGCCCACGAGGTAAGGGAAATTGAAAAAAATGCAATTGCAGATTTGAAATATGCATCAAGAGCAATGAAAGGTAAAATTGGCCCTACAGGAAATTTGAATTCACTATGTATGGGACAAAAGGAAGAAATTTTCCAAGCAAGCAAAAGGGCTACAAAATCGGTATCCAAAAGACATGTTTGTGTTTCTAAGAAGATACCAGAGAAATCTGAATAAAAATAAAAATTAAAAATTAAATTAAAAATAACTTTTCTGATCTACAGAAATGCCTGAATCTGCGTATTTAAAGGGATTACTAAAAACCAAGAAAATAAATGCAGAAAAAAAAAAAATACGTGGCTATATGGCAATGGGATTTTAAATTTCAGAGACAAAGACTCCCTAACCACTCAGGTTGATGTAGTTTGAGGGGGGAGGGGAATCAAGGTGGCTTCAGAAGTTTTCCACCAAATACACTAAATGCTAAAATGAAATGACATCTACAGAGTTTTTAGAGAAAATAACTGTAACCCAAGATTTGATGTGCAGCCAAATTGTAGGTCACATGTAAATGCAAAAGAAAGATTCCCTAAGGGGTGCCTGGTTGGCTCAGTCGGTTAAGCGTCTGCTTTCGGCTCAGGTCATGATCCCAGGGTCCTGGGATTGAGGCCCGCATTGCGCTCCCTGCTCAGCGGGAAGTCTGCTTCTCCCTCTCCCACTCCCCCTGCCTGTGCTCTCTCTCTCTGTCAAATAAATAAATAAAACCTTAAAAAAAAAGAAAGATTCTCTAAAAGCTAGAGCTCAGAATCTAGAATACTAGGTATTTTTTTCTGTAAATATTATTGAAGACTAATGCCAGCCAACAAAGAAGTGAACAGGAAAAAAAATAAAAAATTGAAATGACCAACAAAATATCAAAATATAAAAAAGAATCTGTATCAGACCAGAAACACTGAGGAACTGCAAAATATCATATAGAACACTTTAAAAAAATACTATCTAAATTAAAAGATAAACTTTGAGTTGGGAGAAAATTGCATCTGGATTTTGACAGAATAAGAACTATAGTATATAAAGAACATTTTCAAAGTATTAAGAAAAAGATAGCCACACCAATTAAGCAAATTAGCAAATGACCCAAATGGATCATTAACAAAAGAATTTCAAATGGAGTGTAAGCTTATAAGAAAATATTCCCTTTTACCAGCAATTGAATAAGACAACTAAAAACAACACTATGAAATCATTTTTCACCTATCAGATTAATGAAAAAGTATGATACTACCCCAAGATGGCCAGGATGAGAAGAAATTAACGTTCTCATATACAACTAGTGGTCTTATATGAAGTATTAATCTTTCTGGAGAGACACCTGACAACATGACTCAAAAGCCTAAAAATGATTTACTCTGTGATTCAGCAATTCCACATTAAAATTACCAATCAAAATGTATACACAGTTGAATACAAGAATGATATAGGAAAATCATCTACTTATTCATTCAACAAGGATTTATGGATTACCTATTGTACTACTCCATACGGGGGCCTACAGTAATAAACATGGCAGCTCAGGTCCCTAATCTCATGGAGTTTACTTTGTAATGGGGAAAAGGGGGACAATAAGTACATCACTGAAATTTTTTAATATATTACCTTAAAGATACATAGGAAAAAAACAAATTCCTGAAGTCATAGAACACCAATGATTTACATATAATTTTAAAAATAATCTTTCTTTGACACATTTATTGAGGTAATATTTCCTAAAGATATGCCATACTAAAAAAGGTGAATTCTATAGTCACATTGTACTGGCAAAGACTCTTGGGGATTCCCAATATATATTACCAAACTGAAAGTTCTAAACAGTTTTGAAAGTAAGATATCGGTCTCATTTTCAAGTTTTCCAGAACTTGTATTTTTTAAAATGTAGCTCTATAGGTTTTAGCAGATCATATAAAAATACATTTGAAATACTATCATAAAGAATAGTATAAAAAAGCAAATATAAATCCCCTGAAATCACCCTATTCTGAGATAACCACCATAAGCATTGTGCTATTGATCTTCCTTTCTTTCATGTCTCCATGTCTATATAACCACACAGTCAAAATATGATATTGATCTTCCTTTCCTTCATGTCTCCATGTCTATATAACCACACAGTCAAAATATGACCCTCAACTCTATGGTCAACTAATCTTTGACAAATTAGGAAAGAATATCCAATGGAAAAAAGACAGTCTCTTCAATACGTGGTGCTGGGAAAATTGGACAACCACATGCAGAAGAATGAAACTGGATCATTCTCTTACACCATACACAAAGATAAACTCAAAATGGATGAAAGACCTCAATGTGAGACAGGACTCCATCAAAATCCTAGAAAAGAATATAGGCAGTAACCTCTTCGACATCAGCCACAGCAACTTCTTTCAAGACACATCTCCAAAGGCAAGGGAAACAAAAGCAAAAATGAACTTTTGGGATTTCATCAAGATAAAAAGCTTCTGCACAGCAAAGGAAACAGTCAACAAAACAAAGAGGCAACCCATGGATGGGAGAAGATATTTGCAAATGACATTACAGATGAAGAGCTGGTATCCAAAATCTATAAAGAACTTCTCAAACTCAACACCCAAAAAACAAATAATCCAGTCAAAAAATGGGCAGAAGACATGAAGAGATACTTCTCCAAAGAAGACATATACAAATGGCTAACAGACACATGAAAAAATGTTCAACATCACTAGCCATCAGGGAAATACAAATCAAAACCACAATGAGATACCACCTTACACCAGTTAGAATGGCAAAAATCAACAAAACAGGAAACAACTAAGTTGGAGAGGTTGTGGAGAAAGGGGAACCGTTTTACACTGTTGGTGGGAATGCAAGCTGATACAGCCACTCTGGAAAACAGTATGGAGGTTCCTCAAGATGTTAAAAATAGAGCTACCCTGCGACCCAGCAGCATTACTAGGTATTTACCCCAAAGATACAGATGTAGTGAAAAGAAGGGGCACATGCACCCCAATGTTCATAGCAGCAATGTCCACAATAGCCAAACTGTGGAAGGAGCTGAGATAACCTTCAACAGATGAATGGATAAAGAAGATGTGGTACATATACACAATGGAATATTATTCAGTCATCAGAAAGGATGAACACCCACGATTTGCATCAATAAGGATGGAACTGGAGGGGATTATGCTAAGTGAAATAAATCAAGCAGAGAACGACAATTATCATATGGTTTCACTCATATGTGGAACATAAGGAATAGCATGGAGGACCATAGGGGAAGGGAGGGAAAACTGAAGGGGGAGAAATCAGAGAGGGAGACAAACCATGAGAGACTATGGACTCTGGGAAATAAACTAAGGGTTTCAGAGGGGAGGGGGGGAGGGGGATGGGGTAGGCAGGTGATGGGTATTGAGGAGGGCATGTGTTGTGATGAGCACTGGGTGTTATATGCAACTAATGAATCATTGAACACTACCTCAAAAACTAATGATGTACTATACAATGGCTAACTGAACAAAATAAAAAAAAAAAAAACAGAAGAAAATAAAATAAAATATGGTCTTAGATATCTACCAAAATATAAATATATATATATATTTAAAGATTGTTCTAAAATGCTGTCCTTATTGTGGATCTGTTTGTTTTCTTTTTCATTTCTCTTACCCCTCCATCTTCCATCCTGGAAATCAATATTAAGAATCTGGTTGTTTCCATATTCATAAAATTATATACAATTTTTTTTTTTTTTTTTTTTTTTTTGTAGCAGGATGTTAGATGGGATTGTCTCTGGACTCTGAGAGTGCGTGGAAGCCCTAAGCAGAAGATGCGGAATAATCAATGTCAAAACATTCTAAAGATTTTATTTTATTTATTTTATTTTTTTTTAAAGATTTTATTTATTTATTTGACAGAGACGCAGCAAGAGCAGGAACACAAGCAGGGGGAGTGGGAGAGGGAGAAGCAGGCTTCCCGCTGAGCAGGGAGCCCGATGTGGGGCTCGATCCCAGGACCCTGGGATCATGACCTGAGCCAAAGGCAGACACTTGACGACTGAGCCACCCAGGCGCCCCAAAACATTCTAAAGGTTTTAAAGAGAGCTCCTAGACACATTTCTGCATGACTTACTCAAAGGAGGGACAAAATTGGGCCCGTGAATCTTAGTTATCCCTCCACTTGAGCCTACATATGAATATTTATTTATATAAAGAGGCACTGGTTTAACAGAGAGTGAGCCTGCATTTCCTCTTCCTGATAGAGGAGGGGATGCTATCTTCCCACTTACCAAGGCAAGGGCAGAAGTGGGAAGTGGGGAGTTGTTTTTTTTTTTTTTTTTTTTTATTTCTTTATTTGAGAGAGAGAGAATGAGAGAGAAAGCACATGAGAGGGGGGAGGGTCAGAGGGAGAAGCAGACTCCCCGCCGAGCAGGGAGCCCGATGCGGGACTCGATCCAGGGACTCCAGGATCATGACCTGAGCCGAAGGCAGTCGCTTAACCAACTGAGCCACCCAGGCGCCCGGGGAGTTGTTAAAAGTTAAAAAAAGCATTTACTTTTTTATCTCCTTAGTATCTTCTGGTTTGTAATCGTTCCTTAGTCTTTTTCTTATTTTTCATGACCTTGAGAGTTTTAAGGAGTATTGGTCAAACATTTTATAGAATAACTCTCAATTTGGATCTGACATCTTTCTCATGATTAAACTGAGGTAATGGGATTCTGGAAACAGTACCACGGAGGTGCTCTCTCCTCACACCATATCAAGCAGCACCTGGTACCATGTGACATCGCTGGTGACAGTAACCCCATCACTTGGGTACCACGGTGTTTGCCAGATTTCTCCACTATGAAGTTTTTGTCTTTCCATACTCTATTCTTTGGAAGCAAGTCATTAAAATCAGACACTTTTTATAATCAAAACATACTTTTCACTTAAACTTCTGGGTTTCCTACCCAGGCGTTTCATCATAGCTCATGGAATAAAGCCCAGCCTCCACAACGTGTGCCACAAGTCCATGACAGATGTGACCTTGCTGCCTGCCTCAGCCTCATTCACATGCTCATTCCATTCTTTTTTCCTCTCCCTCACCTCTGGTTTCACTGAGTTAAATCCCATTCTTTCATCAGGTATCAATTTACATATCACTTTTTTCACAATGTTATTTCATGAGATCTCCAGTTTGAGTCTGGTGATGCATTTCTGTGCTCCCATGGCACACTGTCCTCCCCTGTAACAGAGTTTATTGTTGTGTGCTATAATCTTCTATATCCTGCATTGGATTATATATTACAATAGGGCAGTGAGAGTGTCTTTCCTCTTTCCTTCATGTGTCCAGGGTCAAGAATAGTGTCTGATACATAATGTGTACTCAATAAATGTTTGATGAATAAATAAGTTCAGTTTCAGAATACCATGGTCTTGACTATAGTAGCCCTCAAAAGTATTTGTTTATTGCTCTTAATTTTCATTCATTCATTTAGCCAATATTTATTACACACCTTCTTTGTGTCAGATACATGCTAAGTGCCAGAGAATAAGAGACTATGATCTCTGCTCTTATGACATTATAAACATGTACTGCATGAAATCATAAAACTTTTTTAAAAAATTAAGGCCATTTCCAAAAATCAGTCATGGGCTACACATTATGATTGTCAACACTGACTCTTTAGTTTCTGGGGGAACATGAGCTCTACTCAACAGAAAATGTAAATTACATCATGTTATTCCAGTTGATCAACTCTCCCTAGAAAGAACATGTAAGTAGTTTATGAGGGCTGGGAAGTGGGATTGGACTGGGGAGTAAAAATGTGGAAGGAGGAGGGGAAATGGTTTAGAAATTGGGAGATTTCTGCAGCATTTTTGCAGCGATATCATGCAAAACCCGGATCTGCAAGTTTTATTTCAAGCTAAGAAATTTGGTAATAGGAATGGCAGTGGTATTTTTAAACCTTTTATTATAGGTATTTATTTGGCTTAACTTGAGAGAATTCACAAATATAAATTTTAATGGAGAGCTTTTGACCTTTCATATTAGGTTTAATTTATTTCTCTTTTAAATTGTTTGAGTATTTTCATTTGATTCTGTGTTGTCAGTTGAATTATTCTACTAAGTCAGAGGTAAAGCTTACAATTATGAAATCCAAGCATACTTGTGACTTATGACCCAACCACCTCATATTACTGCTGACTGGGTGAACCCCAGACCTCCTAAAATATTAATTGTGTAATTTCCACTGAGGCCCTTGCTATTTCTCATAAATATGTGTTTCAAAAAAAATGAAGTCACTACAGTCATCCAGTGTTCTGAATAACTTTTATCTCATAAAGCTGAACTGAAGTGCTTTTAATAAAGATACACTTAGCTTCCTACCGTATGATTGCTGGGATTGCTACGTGAATATAGCCAAGAGGGATTTAATCTAAGTTTAAAATACCTTGTTTAGGTTTTTATTTCCTAGCCTATAAAATACCTCCAGTTCTTCTGTCATATAAATAATGCAGCCATGTCTTAGATGCCATTCTCAAGTATAGAGCTAATGTAGAGTAATGAAGTACATGTATCCCAAACCCACTCTAGCTAACCAGTGGACCATAAGTCTAAAGCTAGTAGAAAAGGTAAATCTGGTCCCTTTGAAAGATTTACAATTTCCCATATTATATTTTGCTTCTAAAGGTATGGAATAACTTAAAACTTGGACAACATACTAAGTGAGGAGAGGGAGTTGAATATTGCTTAGTATAATGAGCAAATTCCTGAAGGTGAATAGGAGTTCTGCAGTTAGTGCACTCATCTTATTTATAATGCCCAAGTTATCCTTATGTTTTTGTCAACATAGCTTTAAGAACTATTATTCACTCCCTTAAAAAACACAAATATGCAAAACAAATACTCCCTCCTAAAAAATAAGTGTGAAATGAAAAGAAAGAAAAGAGGGGTCACATTTATCCATTTAGTTGTAATAAATAATGCAAGCTTTCCAAATGGAAGTACTGGAATAATTAAACTAATTTTCCAAAATTATTCTAGTGTATTCAATTATGGATTTTAATTATTTTAGAGAAGCAACTTGCAGTGTTAATGAACAAGACAGTAGTAAAAATCATGGTGGAGTTAGGTTTCATGTTTCTGCATTCTATAAGCTTTATTAGACAATGTTAATCAAATATTTGATGAATACTAAGAGCCTTTTGGGATAGTAAAATGAATATTACCATCATGACTCTGAGAACTAGGTTGAAGTAGAATCACAGTCAGTTAAGGTAAGTGGATTTCACTGCCAAAGGGAACATTGGTTGAAAAGAGGCCTCTGGAGAACTGTTTGGTATTAAATAGAAATAATACTAAAATAAAAATTAAAGCTTTCTGAGTTTATGATGTAAACTACAGGAAACCAAAAATAATAAGATAATGTTGCTCTTCAATCTTCAACTCATAATGGATAAAAAGATTCAGTAGGATAGAGAAGAGTAGAACAGAATCCTTATCATTTCATTTCTACATCATATTTGTCTTATGTGTCACCCAAATACATCTTATACTTTTCTCTGTATGGCATCTTAAAAAAGAAAAAGAGAAAAGAATAGGAGGAAAAAAAAATGAAACCAATGTTTATTGGACTACTTGCATCACAACTACCTGGGAATGACAGTTAAAAATACAAATTCCTGGAAGTCACCCAAATCTAATGAATTGATTGCTAGGGCTAAAGACAGGGATTTGTTCTTTAAATGATCTATGCAAGGTGATTCTTAATCACTTTAAGGTTTAAGATCTGCTGAATTAGATTGTTGAGTGAAAAGACAAGTTAAATGTCTATTTTGATTTCCCCCTTTTCCCCTAATATTATCCTGACAATCTTTATAAATTATATGAATTTTACCACTCTTAATAAATATCACATACTGAAATACTTTACTTATTTGAAGTTAAAAAAAATCTTCTGGAAACTTGTATTAAGGAACTATTGCTATGAAACAAATAGCATACACTATGAGGGACATAAAATGATAAGATTTTATTTACCTCTCATCTTTATAAGTGTCAATGATAGACGTTTAGTTGGCTCAGGTGAATCATCTGGCATCTGCGAGTCCCCTAAACTAAGCCAGGGTCAACTAGGCAGCTATAAGCTGAAGGTTGGTTTTCAATCTGTTTCATGTCTCATCATCCTTGGACCAGAGGGCTAGTTGGGGCATAGCATTCTCATAACAATGGCATAGGCACAAGAAGACTAAACATCCAAGTACATGTCAAGTGTGCTGGTGTCACATTTACTAATATCCAATTGGCTAAAGCAAGTCACATGGATGAATGCAAAACGAAAGGGTAATAAAGCACATTCCCCCCACCATTAGGCTAAAGATAGTCACATGGCTAAATCCAATATCAAGAGTGTAGGTAAGTATATTCCTACCATGGAGGTTGTAGGGAGTAAATGACTAACAAGCCTAAAAGTGATAATTTACCTTAATAAAATTTGATCCCTCCTAACCTAGTACTAACTGGGTAGATGAGGGAGACCAGGAAAGAGGTCTTCTACTCACCATCATTTGTCTCAAATGTCACTACTATGTTTATTCCTTTGAGTTAAGTCTCTCTAACTCTGGTATAATCTTCTGGTTATAACTTAAGCTTTCCAGAAAGGTGGCAATAAATTTTTATATCTTTTTTTTTTAAATAAAAGAACATTTAGGGTACTGTCTCAGGAGCATATTCATAAGTTATATAGGTCAGATATAAGGGAGCAACCAAGAAAACAGAAAGGAAGGAAAGAAAGTCAGAGATACCATGAAAAAAGAATCAAGAAAACACAAGTGATTGGATGGTGTGAAACAAGTGGAAAGAATCACAATAGATTTCAGGTCCCAGTGGATATGGAAATGGAAATGATTCCTAGAATACTGGAAATGTGAGAAGAATGCTCAGCCAAGAAGTCAGACCAGAGAGAAAGAGGAAGGGAGGGAGAGAAGGGGAGGGGGTGTGTGGAAGTCTTAAACATAGAAATGACAGTGAAACTTGAGAAAGGTAATGAGGTCACCTCAGGAAAGCACTGGGGAAAAGTGTAGGAAGTAATTAAAGAAACAGTCTTGGAGAGTTCTTACATTTAGGGAAAAATTAGGAAAGAAAACCGAGAATACCTCAATTAAGCTTCCTTGTCCAGGACATGTCAACCATACAGTAAATAATAGATAATAGATCTCATTATTTGATCTAGAGAAGATAGCAGAGAGATGATATTAAATCCCTATTTGTGATTTCTTGTCAAACAGTGCAAGAGACCATTTACCAGGCATTGCTGTTCTTTTGAGAGGTAGAAATCACCTTCCCCAATCCAGTAAAAATAAGAGCAACTTGATGCTATCTATAACATAAAGTATTATGCAAACTTGTAGTTAGCTTTCTACTAGTACTTGGTGGCCGTTTATCATTTTGGAAAATTGGAAAATATATTCTAATTACTTTGCATGCAAAGATAGTGACATTTGTTTTTCTTTGAATCAGACCACACATTTGAATACTGCTTTCTTAAAAATGTGCCATTTAATAATGTGTCAGGCTTTTAAAACACTGTCACTTTTGATACCTGTTGAACAATTTGTAGTAGACTTGGTTAAGACATTCCCACCAAATGGTAATTGTATGGTAACTATGGTTAACATCTGTAAAGCACTTAAGCACTTACGTAAATGCCAGGTAGTACTCAAAGTGCTTTCTGTATATTAAGTAGTTTAATCTACACAACAACATTATGAGGTAGGTATCTTTATTATCATCCTTGGCACATCAGAACATCAGAGCAAAGGGAGTTTGAAGAATGCACAGGATCTCATAAATGGCAGATGCAGAACTCAAACACACACAATCTGGCTCCATGGCTCAGCTGACAACACATCCCTTGTTACCCAGAAGATTCGTAGTTTTTCCTGTTGTCCCAATGTAATTATTAATGGCATGTCATTTAATTCTTAAAGTATCCCATTTGGGGTGATAAATTATATGGTTAGCCTACCTACAGCCCAAACCCTTATCAACTACACAATGCTTCCTCTCTGGCAGAAAGCTAGCAGTGCTGAGGAAGAAAAAAGAAAAATGAAGAAAATGCTGCTCAGATCAGTAGCAGATTAGATAAATCTCAAGAGGCTAGAGAATATATCAGGTTTCTTTTCCTTATGTAGAGACATGTAATTTGAATGTTCCAAGTGTCACCAACCTAATGGCATAAATAGTTTCATTAGTTTTAGTACATAAATCCTAATTGCTCTTAACCCCATCTATATGATTCTAAGACATCATGATTTCTACAGATTCCCTCAGTTATATTAGAGTCTCCAAAATATATATCACATGCCTGTAGGCACAATGTATTCATGCTCTTCCATCTTGCCTCCTCATTGGAAGTCTGATGTCCATCAGCTACTTAGCGGGGACATCTCTCCTATCCCATATACCCCATAAAAACACCACTTTCTCAAGTGTCCCAACCTTTCTTATTGTTCTACTGAATATAGCAACTCTCTGCTAGTCTAGCTACTACAGGGCTGCAGGGTCTCAAACTTCCCTTTGCTCTGTGAGGAAGCAGGGCCAAGGGCAGAATGGCTCACTAACCCAATCTGGGCTGTTGCTTTTTCTTACATGGGCCTATAAGAGTTAGTTTTGACCCCAAGTGTCACCAGGTTAATCATGAAAATTTCTTTTCATGTGTGCACATAACCCCTCCTTACACAACGCCTCAAATCAACCTATTAGTTGGAAAGCAAGGGGTGCCAAGGAATAATCTGCCATCTCAATTTTCCTCTTTCCTTTCTTAGCACCTATGTATTAAAAAGAAGAGGAAGAGAAGAATGAGAAGGAGAAGAAGAAATGGAAAGAGGGAAGGAAGGAAGGAAGGAAGGAAGGAAGGAAGGAAGGAAGGAAGGGAGAAAAAAAAACAAAAAAAAAACCTTTTCCCTCATTTTTCCACCATGCAAATAATTACCTCACAATGCTCACAATTTCCATAAAGAATAACTCAGTGTCTTTCTCAAAGACAGAAAGAAAAATTATCCTATTTTTTGTAATTGTTTAATTCTGTTTAAATATATGAATCTTTCAACCTCCCTCAGAAAGAATCAGAGGTTTTAGGTCAAAATGCATTCATATGTCATTGAGTTGCAGAGTATCAAAATCGGTTGACCCTTTAAACAGTGATGTCACTAAGATTTTTAAAAATAGCTATTATTTAAATATCTTTAACAACATAAAAGACATCACTGGATTAACCGGGTGTCACTGAAACAAACACTGAATTTCAGTGCCTCCATTTTCCAAATTGGGAGATGAGCGTAATACTTGAAACAACCAATCAGGCTATATTGGCCCTTGGGACTCATACTTGCCACCCTCCTCTGCCACTCCAGTCCAACTGATTGGAGCACTTGCTTTACTCCCCAGACTGGAGGGACTTGGAGTGTCAGAGGGATACCAGGGGCTCCCTGGTTTCCTCTGGGATAAAAAAGAGATTGGAGGCTAAGGTAGAGAGTCCTGGGACAAGGATCGGAATACCACCCTTACTCTGAGATAGGACCAGGAGTGATACTAGTCTCATTTCACCGGAAGGCTTACGGGGGGGTGGGGGGGGTAAGAGTTTCTGACATTAGATGCTGAGGAAGCCTTTACTGTTAAGATCACCAGGGAGCAGTCAGGGTTCTTCAAGTTCTTTCTGGTGCCTTGCCAGCTATTGACAATTTGCTAGCCAGTCCTTGCCAAACTACTGCTGCTCCCCCCAACACTATCCAGACTCTCACGACTTCAAGTAACCAGCAGCTGGCCCTGGCCACCAAGAACCACACGTGTGAAAAGAAAAATAACTTTACACTCCAGGAACCCAAGAGCCAGACAGAAGAAGAAGAAATAGAACACCCAGAAAAGATGGATCCTAATAGAATAGATTTGCTGATGGAAACAGAAAACCACTTGAATAAAGTAAGAAAATGTTAAGTACAATTAAAAGTAAAAAAAAAAAAACAAAAAAAAAAAACTTTCCATAACAACAACAAAAATACAATTCTCTACTTTAATAATTCAGTTTGTAAATTGAAAAAAGTATAATCACTACTAAAGCCTAAAGTAGTAGACTAGAAGATAGTGGATGAAATAAATTCAAGACATAGGGAGAAGAGGGGAAAAGAACAGTATCTCCAGAGAAAAGATAAACAACATGTCAACAGACCCAAGAAGTATAACATGCAAATGAAGGTTTTATAAGAAGAAAGGAGGGGGAGGAGGAGAGGGAATGGTAATCAAATCATAGAAAAAAATTTTGCTTGAATTAATCCAGATCTGACTCTACAGGTTGAAAAGGCTTATCAGGGACACCTGGGTGGCTCAGATGGTTAAGCATCTGCCTTCAGCTCAGGTCATGATCCCAGGGTCCTGGGATCGAGCCCCACATCGGGCTCTGTGCTCAGCAGAGAGCCTGCTTCTCCCTCTCTCTCTGCCTGCCTGTCTGCCTACTTGTGATCTCTCTCTCTCTCTCTCTCTGTCAAATAAATAAATAAAATCTTAAAAAAAAAAAATTTAAAAAAAAAAGAAAAGGCTTATCAAGTTCCAGAATTCCAATTAGGACTGTAAGAAAAAACCTAAAAATAAGTATATCCTGGTAAAATTCCTGAACTCCAGAGATAAAGAAACAAACATACAAAAATCTTATATGGTTCCAGACTGAAAAAAGCAATTACTTAAAAAAGCAAAAGAATCAGGCAGGCATTGAACTTCTCATCAACATAGAAAAGTTTAAAAAGTACCAGAAAATCTGCTAACTGCCAAAAGAAAGGAATATAATTCAATACATTTATACACAAAGGATGGTTCATATGTAAGAAAAATCTATATTTTGGAAGTGCAAGAATTTTGGCACCGCATTTCCCATGTATTCCACCTGAGGATAATAACCAACAAAAAATTAATTAGAAGAAAAACCACAAGACAGAGGAAGATGAAGAGGAGAGAGAGGTGAGCAATAACCCGGAATATCTACATCAATATTGATAAATGAATGGATATTAAATCAAAATGGACAATAAGAGACTGAGATTATGCATAAAATAAGTACTAAATAAGAACCCTGGAAAAAGAATATTAATACTATGGGGGAAAATCAAATAATCTGGAAGTAAAAATACTTACATATCTCTGCCAAACAAAAGAGTTGGGAAGACAGCAGAGTAAAAGCGTTCTAGATTAAAAGAGTGGGTAGAAATAGTACCTTGTTCATACACAGTTGAAGACAAATATATGTTGGATTATGATTAAATAGAAAAGGTCATTAAAATTGATTGAATGAAACATTGCAGTAAAAATTTTCAGTGAAGAGATAAAAAGAAAAAGTGACTTGATTGAACTGCAAATAATACTGAAAAGGGAAAAAAGAAACATCGAAGTAAGATATATATATAATAATCATGATCTAGTTGACTGAAAATACAAAATCCAGTTATATGCAATTTATTTAAAAAACAGAATTTAAAAAGTGATAGAGAAATACTAAAAATAAACTTTTGGACAAAAAGATACCAAGCAAATACAAAAAAAATCTAGAGTGGCAATACTAATTTTCAAGATGGTGACACATAAGAATAAACCCACTAAACAGAATAAAGAGGGACAGAATGGAATGGCGAAGGGCAAGATTTATGAAAATATAACTATCATAAATGTCTATGTATCAGACAATATGGCAGCTAAAGACATAATAAGGCAAGCTCTACTAGAATTATAGAATAATAAACTGAAAACAAAAAACTGAATCAGACCAATACATACAGAAACTACACACTTTCAGAACCAGATGATCCAACAGACAAAAATAATTGCCAAAGGCATACCAAAATTGTGTTTAAGAAAATTTTAACCAACTTGGATATAAATTTTGCCCTATTTCAAAAAAAAAAAATCTTTAAAAAAAGTTTATATTTTACATATCTTCTGAATATAATCCAATTACATTGGAAACTAAAAAATATAAAGATGAATTAAAATACTTAATGATTTGAAAATTAATAATAAATTCTAAAGTAATTTTTGAATCAATCCAGTTATTCCATTCTTTAAGTATATACGCTAAAGAAATAAATGTGTCTGCTCATCAGAAATATGTTACATGTTCATAAGAGTTTGTGTATAATTACCTTAAACAGGAAATAAACCAGACTGCCATCAATAAAAGAATTAATAAGTAAATCATGATATATTCATACAATGGAATTCCAAACAACAATAAAAAAGAATGAAATATGGTTACACAGGACATAGAAGACTCCTACAGATATTAAAAGTGACGAAAGTCATACACAAAGAGTACATGCTGGATGATACCATTCATACAGACGTAAAACTTGTCTCTGGTGATGCAAATCAGTCTAGTGGTTATCTCTCAGAAGTGTATATTGATGTGAAGGGACAAAAGAGAACTTTCTGGGGTCATGAAAACGTTCTATATGTTGATCTAGATGGTAGTTCCACAGGTGTATGGATATGTAAAATCCATCTAGAGGTATACTTAAGATTTGTGCACTTTAGAGTGTATAAGTTACACCTTGTTAAAGAAATATTTAAAATAAAGGGACTGAAATAACCCAGTGCCTATAAAAAATCAAAAAGGGAATACTTCAAACAAAAAATTAGGACAAGATCAAATTTATAGCTTTGTATTCCTTCATTGTTAAGAGGAAATAACTACAAATAAAGGAATTTAATACTGTTCTTCAAATGTTTTAAAATTATAAAATAAGTAAAAGAAAATTATTAGAGGTAAAAGCTAATAGTGATTAAAAAAATACACAAAAAGCAAAAGTATAAATCCAAACTTTGGTGGTTTGCATTGACTAATAACACAGAAACCCTTGCTAGCTTTCAAAGAAAAGGGGGAGCAGAAAATATGAGGTAACCATTTGTAGAGAAAGGAGACATAACCGTTTCTAGTAAAAATATTAAAAGAAATTATAGGATAGCATTAAAAACAATTTGATTGCAATACACTTGTAAATCTAAAGAATCAGTATTTTCCTAAAACTAATATAAATCACTATTAATCCCCAAAAAAGGGAAATTTTGAATAAAGCAATTAAAGTAGATTAAAACAGTGATTAATGATCTGTTAAAGAGACTCCTGGACCAAGTGTTCCATACCTAAGTTTTACCTAACCTTTAAAGAACAAATATTTGAAATATTTTAATTAAACTTTCCTGAACCATAGAACATGATAGAAAAAAAATCTCTATTTAATAAAACCAACATGATCTTAACCTCAAAACTTAATGAAATTATTCCAAAATATCTACAGTTTAGTCTTATTTATTAAAATAGCTGAAATAGGCTAGGGGCGCCTGAGTGGCTCAGTCGTTAAGCCTCTGCCTTTGACTCAGGTCATGATCCCAGGGTCCTGGGATCGAGCCCCGCATCAGGATCCCTGCTCAGTGGGAAGCCTGCTTCTCCCTCTCACACTCCCTCTGCTTGTGTTCCCTCTCTTGTTGTCTTTCTCTGTCAAATAAATAAATAAAATCTTTAAACATAAAATAAAATAAAATAGCTGAAATAGTCTAAATAAAATATCACCAAATAGAGCCAGCAGGATTCCCACTATTAAAAAGTATGATTATTCTAGAAAAGTCACTACAATGCCATACAGTCTATCAACAAAATCTGTTAAATTAAGATATTAAAACAGAAAAAATGTAATCAATAGATGCTGAATCAGAAATAGATTGAATCAAGCAGTCATTTATAGCAAAAACTTTAATACAATAGGCACATAAATCAATACAATAGCCTAAAGGGTCTTTCATTAGATCTAAGTATATATAGGGACTTAATTTATAGAAAAGTATTTTCATTTAGTGGTCAACAGATAATTAACTTAGTAATGATGTTGATACAAGTGGATAATCATTTGGAAGAATGTTTGACCTATACTCACATCATATCCAGATATTAATTCCAGATAATTAAAGATATGTAAAATATAATAATTTTAGAAAAAAATTTTAGTAAGTTCTATGTATAACTTAAGAGTTTAAAATACTTTATTAACCAAGAAAGGTAAGCCAAAGGTATAAAAATATACATTGAGTAGAGGGGCCACCTGACTAGCTTAGTCAGTAGAGCATGTGACTCTTGATCTCAGGGTCATGAGTTCAAGTCCCATGTTGGGTGTAGAGATAGAAATATAAAGTTTTTGTATTACAAAAAGATAAACAAAGTTCAGAATTAAATGACTGGAAGATGATTGTAAAATATATGGCAAGTGAAAAATTTATATATACAATAGAGTAAAAAGCACATTAAAATCAGTAAGACAAAGAGAAACAACCAAAATGGATAAAAACTGTAAGTAGGCAAATCATAGAGAAGCACCCAAATATGAAGAGCAATTAAATATCACAGATAGAGAAATCCAAATATGTAAATTAAACTAAGTTTAAATCATCTCACCCTCGCCAAATTGGCAAGTACACTTGCCACTGGGAATTGGGATTTTTAAAAGGGCATACTTAAACTCTGCGGGTATAAATCTGAGTTGTTACAGCCTTTCTTGAAAAGCATTCTGTAAATATCAACCAAAATTTAAAATATTTTTTTGTTGTTGTTTAAGATTTATTTATTTATTTATTTGACAGAGAGAGACACAGAGAGAGACACAGCGAGAGAGGGAACATAAGCAAGGGGAGTGGGAGAGGCAGAAGCTGGCTTTCCGCGGAGCAGGGAGCCCAATGCAGGGCTCCATCCCAGGACCCTGGGATCATGACCTGAGCCGAAGGCAGACGCTTAATGACTGAGCCACACAGGTGCCCCAAAAATATTTATATCTTTTGATCCAAGTTCACTTTTGGGAATCAAAGCACCAACACAAAAAGATGTTTTTAATGGTCCCAAACTATAAACAAAGTAAATTCTCATCCACAGGAGAATGACTGCATAAACTGGGGTGCATCCATATCATAAAATACCATGGAGACATTAAAAAGAGATAGAGGGGGTGGCGCCTGGGTGGCTCAGTCGTTAAGCGTCTGCCTTCGGCTCAGGTCATGATCCCGGAGTCATGGGATCGAGCCCCGCATCGGGCTCCCTGCTCTGCGGGAAGCCTGCTTCTCCCTCTCCCACTCCCCCTGCTTGTGTTCTCTCTCTCGCTGTGTATCTCTCTCTGTCAAATAAATAAACAAAATCTTTAAAAAAAAAAAAAAAAAAAAAAAAAAAAAAAAAAAGAGATAGAGGGTTCTCATGATGTATTGCTAAGTGAAAAAAGATTGTGAGAAATGCATATAATGTGATCCTAGTCTGTAAAATAAAACTAGCCATAAATTTTAAAAAAAGGAAAAAAAGTAGCTATAAACATGTACTTTCATATGCATATATAAGATGAGCAAAGAAGAAATTTTTTAAATTTCACAAGAATACATTATATCAAAAAATATTTCTTCACTGTGAAGTTCAAAGAGCTATACAAATGTGAAAAGTGGTTCCTCCTCAAATACTCTGCAGCTTGTTTCTATTACACAGATGAAAATAGAATCCACACAAAATGAAAGCTACTTCTCTGTAATGAGAGACTAATCCATGTTTAATTTATAAATAATTAAATAATACTCTGAAGACAAAATGTTCTACATAGACTTTAACAGTTTGATATTGTTTTTGACATTTTACACATTTGTAAACATTAGAACTCAGAAATTTCTATGAAAAAATATTTTTATGATAATATCTTAAATATATAAACTGTGAATATGAAGGATTAAAATTCAGAACAAAAAATAAACATTCTGGCCTATTTTTTATTTACTTTTTTATTTCTTTTTTTAAAGATTTTATTTATTTATTTGAGAGAGTGAAAGAGCACAAGGGGCGGGGGAGGGGCGCAAAGGAAGAGGGAAAAGCAGGCTCCCTGCTTAGCAGGGAGCCTGATGAAAGGCTCAATCCCAGGACCATGAGGATCATGACCTGAGCTGAAGGCGGCTGCTTAACCAACTGAGCCACTCAGGTGCCCCACTTTTTTCTTATTTCTATACATTTTGCTTACTGATGACTGATAAATCCATTTTAGGGAAATCATTTACTACAATTTACAAATAACCGATTCCATTATTTTTTTTAGAACTTCTCAGAAAAAGTAATTACACATAAGTTTGGTTGCAGGACATTTACAAAGCAGCAAAGCAAGAACTCTAGTTCTATACCAAAGTTCTTTCCTACATGAATCATGAAATTATGACCTCAGCAAGAACTAAATGATAATAGAGATACCAAATGGAGAAGGGAATCACCAGATAAACTTACTATAAATAGATCACGATTATCACTCCCATCAAGTAGGAAGCACTAGACTAAGCATGAGTTGGCCACAGAAACCAAGGCAGGTTTAATAGTTGAGTCCTTCCCTCAGAACAGAAAGAAGAAAGGATACAAAGTGACTAACATTTATGAACCCGTAGATGTATTGCTTTATATATAATACGTATATCTCTATTGTTAAGGACTGAATTTGTGCCCCCCCATTTTGTATGTTGAAGCCCTAAACCCCAATGTTATAGTATTAGAAAGTGGGGCCTTTAGGAGATAATTAGGTTTAGGTAGGATCCTGAGGGTGGGGCTTCCATGACAGAATTAGTACCCTTATGAGAAGAGAAAGAGACACCAGAGATTACTCTTATTGCCGTGTGAGGAAACAATGAGAAAAGAACCTTCTTGAAGCCAGGAAGAGGGTCTCACCAAGAGCTGAATCTGCTGGCGCTTTGATGTTGGGCTTCCCAGCCTCTAGAATCATGGGGAATAAATGCCTGTTGCATAAGCCACCCAGTCTATGGTATTTCATTGTGGCAGCCTGAGCTGATTAAGACATTTGATGTATTGGTGAAATAAATCTGTATTTTTAATTTCAAAACTTTTGTCTTCAGCTGTGAATTGTGCAAGACTGTTGAATCTCAGATCTGTACCTCTGAAACAAATAATGCAATATATGTTAAGAAAGAAAAAAAGAAGAAGAAGAATGTAGCAGGAAGGGAAGAATGAAGGGGGGGAAATCGGAGGGGGAGAAGAACCATGAGAGACGATGGACTCTGAAAAACAAACGGAGGGTTCTAGAGGGGAGGGGGGTGGGAGGATGGGTTAGCCTGGTGATGGGTATTGAGGAGGGCACGTTCTGCATGGAGCACTGGGTGTTATGCACAAACAATGAATCATGGAACACTATATCTAAAACTAATGATGTAATGTATGGGGATTAACATAACAATAAAAAAATTAAAAAAAAAAAAAAACTTTTGTCTTCAGAAACTGCTCCAAATAATAAATTTCTTGGATATAAGCTGATAGCTACCAGATTTTAAAATTCATTACATGCAGGACCAACAAAACTAGGCCCCACAAAGGAGACTGCATACCAGTTATCATTCTTATTTTTATTTTAACAATAAGAATAATGCCCCCTTTTAATATTTAAACATTTGCTCTGATTAAACAGTCTATTTCTGCTGACTCATAACAGACACTGGCCTGGTACTGTTTATTAACTTTCCTATGAACATATTGTTTATAGCAGGTGTCTGATTAACATAACTGGTCACTGAAGCCTCATTGTTGGCCACATAAGAGAGTAGCTTTGCCTGGCAGCAGAGCCAGCTCCTTTATCACCTCGTGTATTTGAATCCTAATCAGATTTAATCCCCTCCTAACTTTCCCTTTTGTGGGGTGACTCATACTTGGCTGGCTGCACAAGTGTGTCCTAAGTTCACCAGATCATTGCAAAAAACAATTTGAGTATGTCTCGATAGGTAGGACCTTAGGATACATTAAATGTTTTCACCTTAAAAACCTTAAAAACAACATACAGACTAAATAAATACAACAGCAACAAGACGTCCTTCTGGAGCCTGGTAAACAAAGCTGATGCTGATATGATACCAGACCATCCTACATTCCTACAAAGTGACACATTTGCAATAGATCTACAAGAGATGCCCCACACTTTAAATCATATCCCCCAAACCAAAGAGTAATCATGAATAAGAAATTATTACCTGGTCAAGCCTATAGGATCTCTACAGGCCTGCCTTCTGAGGGGAGCAGACTTTTTCTGAAGGGTAGCAGTACTTCTTGGCCCCAAGACATGAGATAAGAGAAGGTGACTGAATAGTCTTACTTTTTTATCATCTCTAGGACTATATGGGCAGATGATACTTTTTTCCTTTTTTCCTACTCTATTAACTTTAGAGGAAAGTAGGAAAGATTTTCCTTTCATATCTCTTCCCTTAGTACTGGCATGAATCCTCCATTCTGAAGTGGCTGATGACATCTCTCCCCCTCTTTCTGTGTAAGTACAAGGGTCTACCCTATGAACTGGATCATGGCAGTGAACAGGAAAGATAAGATCTCTGTCATATTGAAAATCAACAGGCAGGTAGAGGAAATAAACAGTAAACAAACAAATATATGTTTGAATATAAATACATTAAATATGTCAAAAGTAAATATCAAAGAAATGGAGGAGGATAGAGGGCAGAAGACAATGAGAGGAAAGTGAGACATTACAGAAAGAAAAATCAAGAAAGGTCTTTCTGAGTAAATGATATTTGAGTAAAGATACGAGTCGAACTCTTACAAAGTGATCCATGAGGAAAGAAAATTCTAAGTAGAAGAAATAGTGAATGCAAAGAATTTAATAAATTCAAAAAAGTAAAGTCATCAGGCTGACTAGAGTAGAGTAAGCAAGGAGGAGAGGGGTAGGAATTGAGGTCAGAAAGGTAGGAAATGTATCATTTGTTAGGTATTTGAAGCTTATTCTATATGTGATAGAAAGGATCAAGAGAATTTTGATGTTTTTATTTTTAAGTATTTCAGACATAAAAAAAGAAGTAAAAAAAATGAGCATGTGTACCCAGCACCCAACTTAAGAAACATTACAAGAAAACTGAATCTTCCTTCATAACCCACAGCAACAAATGAAATAAGATGCTTAGAAACAAGTCTATTAAGCAAGATGAGTAAGTTCTATAGATCTGTTGTACAACATTGTACCTATAGTCAACAATACTATATTGTGCACTATAAAAATTTGTTAAGAGGGGAGATCTCATGTTAATTGTTCTTAATATAAAAATATAAAATAAGGGGTGCCTAGGTGGTTCAGGCCGTTAAAGGTCCAACTCTTGATTTCGGCTCAGGTCATGATCTCAGGGACCTGAGATCGAGCCCCGTGTCGGGCTCCATGCTCAGCATGGAGTCTGCTTGAGATTTTTCTCTCTCCCTCTCCTTCTGCTCTTCCCCCAATAATGCTCTATCTCTCTCTCTAATAAATAAATAAAATAAATAAACAAACAAACAAGTAAATAAATAAATAAAATCATATATATAATAAAACAAAAAAGAAGTAAGTCCAACAAAAATTTATAAGATCTTTAGGGGAAAAAGAAGATCTTTAGGGAAAAAAATGAAGAAAACTATTGAAAAACATAAAAGACATAAATATAAAATATATAATAAAACATAAAATATAAAAATAAAAAACTTGAAACTTAAAAATAAAAAATAACCTACAGATAAGTAGAAAGATTTAATATCAAAAAGAAGTTAATTTTCTACAAATTATTTTGATATTAACTGCATTTTTAATGCAACTAGAAAGGCTAATTCCCATATTTATATAGAGATGAAAAGTCCAAGAAGGTCCAAGACAAAAATAAGTGGTGGAACTTTCCCTGTCAGGTATAATGAATCACTATAAAGCTATACCAATTGGGATACTGGCACAGGAATACACCAAGAAAAAAAACAAATAGAAATGAAAATCCAGAAACAGACCCAAATTTAGATGGAAATTTGATATATGTTAAAAGCAGCATTGTAAATCAGTGCTCAAAGAGATCACTGATTTGATCGAAGAATCAACAAAGCATGCTGGGATAAATGGTTATTTAAAAGGGAAAAGAAAATAATAATAGAGCACCTGGGTGGCTCAGTCAGTTGAGCATCTGACTCTTGGTTTTGGCTCAGGTATGTGATTTCGCCATGGTGGGATCGAGCCCCATGTACATGGGGCTCCACACTCAGAGTGGAATTTGTTCCAGACTCTTTCCCCCTTTCTCTCTCCCTCTCCCTCCGCCCCTCACCCTACATGCATGCACGTGCTCTCTCTCTCTCGCTTTAAAATAAGATAAATAAAATCTTTAAAAATAAGTAATAAAAGGAAAAAGAAAATAATAATACCTTACTCCCACTAAAACAAACAAACAAACAAAAAACAATGCAGGTCTTTTATGGACTCCTTCTCAACTGTATTCTTACTCCTTCCCTCCCTCCCTGGACGCTCTCTTAACCTGCACACTGAGATGGCCTAGTGTGAGTCAGGAGAACGTCCCCCTTATCCTTTTCTCTACTTCTTCCATCCCATACCCATAACCTTATATGCAGCTCAGAATCAGCCATGCTGGAAAGCTCTCCTTTTATGCAAAAAAATCCCATGATTTCACCAGGAACTTCCAGAAGCTTCACATAGGCTAACCTCAGCAGCATTTCTGACTGTTGCGATATTAAGATGGAGGTTTTAGTTTCACACTTGGTTTTTGAGAGTATATTTCTGTAATGCTGGACTCTTGCCCTGTACCAATATTAGTCTCTCTTCTCTGTGACTGACTAGGGTTCCCTGACATGGCTAGACCCTTAATGAAGCTGTTTCTTCCTTGATGAAGAAAAAAAAAAAAAAAGAGTTAATCACTATTCCAAATTTATGGTTTCCCTTACCTCACTCATGTCTTTATGGTTTTACTGCAAATACATGTACTCTAAAACAATATAAAATATCATGTTGAAAACACAATTTTTACATAAATTATGTGTCCTTTTGAAACTTTTCTTTTACTTGTAATTTTTTTTAAAAATATGTATCTAAGTTGATACATGTACCATTAATGTACCACCTGAGTGGTGTTTATTATATATTTCAGTGATTCTTTTCATAGTTCTGAATTATTTCATAATATATCTTAAAAAGAAAATGACAGATTGAGAGGTAAGAAGATCACAGTCTTTTCTAATTGGGTCTGCTACATCCATTTTCATTAGAGATAAGTCATCAGCAAGGAGGGGGAAGATGGAGCTACTGAAAGTTTGAGAAGGACTGAGTTGTGTGAAACATTAACCTGGGAGAAGAAGAGATTGAATTAACTCAAAAAAAATGGAATAAAATTGCCTGTCAGTTCTAAGGGTCCACTTGACATTTATGATCAGAAATTTAAAGTGAAATAAATCAGCACGGTTATGTTTTTCTCCAGTCATGCCATGTTCATCTTCTTGAACTAGGCAGAGACTTGGCTCTGTCAGATACAGCCTTTTGGAAATTAAGTCTGAGGAGAGTAAGGAAGTTATGTATTGTGAAAAACTGACATGACTAGAACCATTTTAAATAGAGCTGGAGTGGTCACTGCAGAGAAAGTGGCTTGTCTGCCTTTCTTTGAACTGAGCCATAACCTTTGGACTGGGCAAAAGAGCAAGCAATTGACCAAGAAGTCAGTAGGAGAACAGACATCCTGATCATAAGACTGATCGTTATGAACTTCCTGAAGATAGAATCAGCAATCAGTGTATAATCCAGAGTAGCTTAGCTTGTTAATATCCATCGAAAACTTCTTTCCTTTCTTCAACTCATGTAACCACCGCTCTTCCTTTCCCTCTTAAAAATCCTTGCTTTCACCCTACAAGTGAGACACTATTTGGATTTCTACCTGAATCTGTGCTCCCTGAATTGCAATTCTTTGATCCCAAATAAAATGCTTGTTGGTTTCTCATTACAGCTCTTATTTTCAGGTTAACAGTATGGGAGGGGCACCATGGAATGAATCCAAGCTGAGTAGGTGGAAGGTGGAAGACCCAAAGGGTTATGAATACTGTAAATATATTTATGCATAAATATATTAAATATACAATTAATGGATTGAATGTCCCCATGTGCTGCAGATTTATTAAAGGGGAAGACGAGCCAGAAAGATGTCAGAGGTGGTCAGAGAGAAGGGGGCTTGAAAAACAGATGTTGGAAGCTTACAGTTACTGGGAATGACAAAATCCAGTTAGCCAAGAAAGTAAGTCACTATAGGAATATGACCATTAGAAATGAGAATTAAAGGGAATGAGATCCTGGGTTGCACTCGAAGTGGCTATCTGCAAGCACCTCCAGAAAACTGAAGGAATGCAGACAACTGGGTGTAAACAGAACAAAAGTCCTCAAGTTACTATAAATGCCTCAGGCCTGCAAATGGTACAATTAGGGAGCTAGTTATCATCTGCAGAATAACAAGTTTGGAATATGGTAGTTGGCGATAGGCCTCTTTCTCTTTCACTTCAACGAAAAACATCATGGAGAACATGGTATTAGGAGCGTTTCTAACAATGATTGGTTCTAGGCAGCTACAGAAAACAAAAATGTGGCACAAGTGAGAGATTTACCGTAGTTATGTGAGCAGTCACCTCATCCTTGAAAAGCAGTACTACTCTTTACTCTACAATAATCAGAATTGTTTTTCAAGGGCAGATAAAGCAGATTAAGATTGACCTGCTAGAAATTAGCCAGCTGATATGGGCCATTAATACAAGACAGGGGTTCTGATGCCATTTCTGGCTTTAACCGCCCAAGGGGAGGTTCACCTGCACGGTGCATGCACAACGGCTGCCCTTGGGTGGAGCTCCCAGCACCCCAGCCATAGCTCCACCCTTTCTCTCTCAACAAAGTCTTTAGAATTCCAGTGAGTGAGAGTGATGTGACAGGGATCATTTGTAATCGATTCAAATTTCTTTCTTATTTTTAAAATTGGGGTACATTAACTTTCTTAGAATCAAATTATTTGGAACTCACTTTACAACTTATTTAAATACATGAATATGTTATGAGACCTTGGTTAAAAGCCATTAGTTTAAGTGATTGTTTAATGTTAAAGGAAAATCTCAATCTTAGAAACTATGCACAATAAATTGTAGGTGTACAGTCAATTTTTTCTTCTCTGATTAGTACTATGAATTAAACTCCATAAAGAATAAAGAGAATGAGAAGAGTCTGATATCTGCCTTTTTGGGGCAATTAGCGCTGATGGGAGTTACTAACTAGAACACATATGCTCTGCAAATGTACTTACATGTGTGTACTTGTTTTTACCTCAAAAGACAAGGGCACACAAGGATGCAAATGAGAATCAAGTCCACTATATCCAAACCACTAAGGATCATCAGCTGAAAGGATGTTTGGTTGCTCATCATGCCAAAATAATATATAGAAGCATTGGTAGATAAAGAAGCAACACTGGAAGGAACATTTCTAAAGACTAGAAACCCAACATCTTTATGGCAGAAACATGACATATTTATGTTAAAATGCCTGAAAAACTATGCCCTAAAAGAAGCTCACTCTATAAACATCTCCTTGCATAAAAGGCCAAGACGACTCACAAAAAAAAAAAAATAGTGTTCCATACTATTGTTGTATAAATATTTACAACATCTACAAAAAATTATAACCTGTGGATTTCAATGTGGAAACAGTCACAGAATTTAAATTTTGGAAAGTGAAACACTAAAATGAAACTAATGAGCTTATCATGACTGTAGAGGTAAACTTTAAGGAAACAAGGCTTTACATTAGCAATTGGCTTCTATGATGCCAAATTGGCAGTTGCCTGAAAAAAGTGTGGTTCTACAGATCTGAATCATTAACTTGCATTTCAGCACCATTGATAATTTATATAGAGCATGATAGAGATTTCACATCCTGGGAACATCCTGGTGCCTTATTGAGAAGAGCACAATTTTTTTAAGTTCTCATTTAAATTCCAGTTAACATACAGTGTAATATTAGTTTCAGGTATACAATATGGTGATTCAACACTAATTTTTTTAAAAATCTTGAATCAAAAATGTTAGAAAATGTGCATTCCTGAAAGTGACTTAAAAAGTGGACTGGGTGAGATCTACAAAACTCCTTTGACTATTAAAGGCTGAAAATTACTTTAATTCCTTTGGAAGTTTCACTTCACTGAGGGAATTAATGGGACTCTGGATCAAGTGGAATGCCAGAAAAAAACAAAGCTCTTTAATGCTATGACTATGATGTTGAAATAATTATACTATATCATAAAATTTTTCATTTCATAAGAATTTCTGATGAAATATTTTATATTATGTTTCATTTATCAGAAATTTGCCAGCAAAGATGTTCCGAATAGGGAGTTCATGTTCCTGATATTATAGTAATTTAATCATATAAAACAAAGACTTGCTAGTGGATCTTTGCACGTAAAGAGTATCGGGTATATAATCTTAATAAACAGTGATATAACAAAAGGAGCCTAAAGCCTTGCCCTCTAATAGACTTATGAAAGTAATTATACCTTTATTGAAGTTACACTACTCTCAAACCCCTGCTGTTCCTGCTGTTTCTTGAAGATGGTTATTTTCTACTTAACAAAAACAGACAGGCTTTAGAAGAATAGCTAGCATTAAGTAATATTACAAAATTTAGTCAGATTCTCTATGCAGCTTATATAACAGTGGTACAAATATTTCAACCCAAACAATAAAAGACTCAAAGGCTTAAAAAAAAAAAAAAAAATCCCAGAATGGCTAATTAGAGTAACTTACTAATTGGAGTAACAACTCACATGACTGCAGGAAGACAGAAAAAAGGGGAAAGGGGAAAGTCTTTCACTGACCCTGATCATTCCCAGGGCATATCATTAGCATAGGCTTTCCCAGGCTTTGCACAGCCATAGCTGGGGGAAAGAAGGCATTAACAGAGTTAAATAATGAAAGATGAAACGAAATGTCAGGAACCATCTTTAAAAAGTGTTAGGGGAGAAAGCAGGCAGAATTTTAGGAGCAGCTGCTTGGATTAGGTAGCTGAAGCAAGGTGATGATAGACAGATCTTTCAGGGTTGCTCTTTGCCCCCAGGGTCCGGTCTCTAGTTTGTACAGGGGTATTCAAGCTCTAGGGGAAAATGTTTAAATAGCTCCTACTGACACAAAACTGATTTATATCCAAAATCTAATTTGCATTATGTATTTGAAAACATCCATTTCAAATAGGCAGATGACAGGAGACTAAGGGATTCAAAACAAGAATTCTACAAGGAAAAGCAACCACACTGTTAACTAGATCTCAGTGAATGATCTGGCATCTTTTAGTCAGAAGTTTTAGTAACACCAAGCCCTCTCCAGTTACCCACCAGCAGACACAGATTTCTCCTATTTGCTGTTAACCAGCTGACCTAGAAATTCTAATTTGTTTTGCACACAATCTCTCTTTTATGTGTGAAATCTCTGTCTTTCTTTTATAATCTAGTTAACTCATCCTACAATGATTGACTCATCTTCAACATTCTCTATAACCTTCTCTGATTTCCAAACTTAAAACATATTTGTATCAGCTTAGTGTTCCATACTATTGTTATATAAATATTTACATTGTATTTATCTAGTTATATATGCGCATGTCCCTCCAGTTATTATGTGGATTTTGAGACCTTGAACCACAATATATTTCACAGAACATATAAAGTGCTCAAAATGTATTTGTTGAATATTTTTGCAACAACAATTTTATCCAAAAAGATTCTGGATTGCCACAACCAAGGAAGGCATCCATTTGGTATGCTCTGATGCATTTCTTTTCACTTTAGGACTTATTCCTAACGTCATCAATCAGAGAAGAGAAAGTGTTTTTACCTTCCACATGGCTGAAAGCATCAGAAAATATCTACTAAAATACCAGGGGAAAAAAGTGGCATCCTGCTCTACAAGGGCTATGGACACCACTGACAAAACCTTTATGTCTTTGTACCACATGGAAAGAGTCTATAGATTCATGGGAGCTTTGCAGTAGAGCCATCATACCAGATGGGACAAACATCAAGCACTGCCAAAGTGATCCAATGTTCTATAACACAAATACATGAAATCCTGCTAAAGATCTTCATGGCAAATCAATTCAGGGACTCTTTTCATTAGTAAGTGGAGGTGATAGTAGAAGGAACATTCTCATTATATAGCCATTAGGATAGGTGCCAAACTTTCCTAACACTGACCACACGCCTAAATCATCTTTATTGTGTCATTTCAGATAATCTGATTTTGTGCTAAGAATTCTACTCCTTTACTTGTCTCCATATTTTTTGAGCATTCTGTCCTTCTCCAGTGAACAGAGGTAGACCACTAGATACTAGGCTTTACTGAATTGGATCATGACAAGAGTATGAAGACCTGAACCACTATCAATATGTCTAGCATGAGGATTATTACTTTCCCCCCCATAACCAGATACCAACCAGCCAGGAAGCTAAATTGATTTGAAGAGGCAGGAAAAACTCCACATCCATTGGCATTGACAGTACATGTAACACACTTGATAAGAAATAAATGGAGAGAAGCTGCAGCTCTGCTAGCCTGAATTCAATCTCAGCTGGGGCCACCACAGGAAAGCCAAAGATTTAATAGGCAGATTTGGAAATGAGAAAGCCATAGAATGGCTTGATTACTGTACACATCTCAAGCTAACTGGAAAACAATAGGAAAGACCCAACAGTGCCAGTGGAAGATAAAATGTGAGGCAGATATAAAATATGAGCGCATTTGAACACTGATTGTGCTCCCAATCCACACATAGACCCATAGGCAGAGGGTGGAAACCTTAAGGGCTCAAGGCGTTTGAGTAAACACTTTATCCAATCACAGGCTGACAACTAAATTATACAGAATCAGAGACAGACTTTTGAAAAGCCACTCTAAAAAAAAAAAATTAAAACAATAACTGAGCAGGGAAATGAATCGCTAAACACCTGGTGGGGGTCGAAGGGGAGACAGATCAGATTCCAGATACTAAGTCCAGACAAGTTACTAAATAAATAAACCCTTGGAGTGGGGAAGCCAGAATCCATAGTTACAACAACATACTACCTAAAATGTCCAGTATTCAACAGAAATATTCAAATAAATAGGAAAGTGTGACCCACACTCAAGGCAAAAAACAGTCAACAAAAACCAACTCTGGGTGGACTTAGATACAAGATTTAGCAGACAAGGACCTCAAAGATGTTATTATAAATATACTCAAATAATTGAAATAAATTATATTTAAAGCATTAAAGGAAAATATGACAATTACTCAAAAATGGGATTATCAAGAGAAATAGAATCTTAAAAAGTAACTAAATGGATTCTAGAGTTGAAAAATATAACAACAAAATGGAACCTTTACAAAATGAGTACAGCAACAGATCTGAGAAAGCTGAAGGGAAAAAGTAAACTTGAAGATAGATCAGTAGATACTATCCACTTTGAAGAACAGAACAAAAATTGAAAAAGTGGTAAACACAGCCTCAGGGACCTCTGGGACACATTAAGTGTATTCATATAAGTGTAATAAGAGTCCTAGAAGGAAAGGAGAGAGAGGAAAATGTACTAAAAAAATGGCTGAAAAATGGACAAATTTGATGAAAAACATTAATCTAGAGATCTAAGAAGTTCAATGAACCCAAGTATGATAAACACAAAGTGATCTATGATCCACACCCGTGTTTGTGGCATTTTTCTATGCCAGCCCTAGCAAATGAATACACCAAGCAATGCCTGTCAAAAGATGATACTGCAGATCAGGTAGACACTCCATGTGCTATTCACTAGATAAATGCCCTTTATCCTTATTTAGCCATAGCCTCAGAAAAAAAGAATGAAAAGTCAGATTGACTGACATTCGATTTTCTAGAGGCTAGAAATAAAAATTAACTTGTTATAGAAAAACAGGGAGTTCATGGACTGAGATTTGTACCAGCAACATAAATATATAGTGTGATCAAAAGAAAAAGAAAAAAAAAAGAAGATTGTCAAATATTCTCCCCAAATGTTAATGGTGGCACTAGGAGATCCATATAAGCCCTGACTACCTATTCTAGTTGACCCTAGTCACTAGCTTCATGGCATTCTGGAACATAAAATTGCCAGTATTTTTCATTTCATCTCTTGTTTTTAGTGTGTATTTACAAAATGTTTTACAATAAATATGTGCTAAATTTTTTAGAAGCTATTTAAAATAAGGCTGTTGTAGTGTGTTACCTCCAATACTTGTGCTTTTTTTTACTTCTGCATTTTTTTACCACCAGAATTTGCCAGTGTCTCACATTTCTTTTACCCTAGAATATTCTACTATCTCTCTAAATCCTCTTTAATCCCTTTCCTACATAATTAAAATTTTATTGATAGAGTGCCTGTTCATATGAAAAAAAATTTTAAGGGAAAATCATTATATGTTTCCCATTTAATAAAGTCTTTTCTTTGAAAACAGCAAAAAATAAAATGCAGTGTTGTCCGTTTATGGTGGACAAAACTGTGCCCTGAGGAGCAGGAGGCCCAGGATTTAGTCATAGTTTGCCACTAACTAGTCAGGGAGCCTGAAATAATTCACATTCTATTTTAAGTCACAGTTTCTTCAGATGCATAAAATATGTCAGGTTAAATAACATGTAAGTAACTTCTATGTTTCTGATTTCAAGATTTTTGTCTAGTGCTCCATAGTGAAAAGAGACTTCTCTTCGTCGTTGTTTTCTGTTCATTTTAACTGCAGAAAATAAACTAAAAGTTCTATTTACATGCTGGAAAAATACTGGAAAACCTTCAAAGTTCAAATTTCTAAAACATTAGGCAGATACGAGAATAGATGGTATAGAACCACAATGTATTATTTTCCTGACTTTCAGACATGCCATTCTATAGTTATTAGTTTCATTTGTTGAGATTTAAATGAATATCAAACAATATCATGTTTGCATAGTCTTCAGCTTTTAAGATCAGCACATACATGTAGCCTAAAGTTGCTTCATTTTCCCAAAGGAAGAATTTCAGACAAAAATCTTGTCCTCAGTCACAAAATTTTTGTTACCATAGTGATGAGAATAAAGAAGGGGGGGGAAGCTAAAAATACCTGAACACATACAGAGAGCTTTAGGAATTTGACCTACTTGGTGTCATACACTGAAGAAGTTAATCAATTGAATTAACTACATATGCACTAGGTGAAATATTCTACTGGATGAAAAAATGCGTAGGTTGCACATCTGGAGCTATTATCCACAATCAAAGAAGTCAGTATGAATGAAGATGACTGACAATCTAAAATGCATAAAATCAGATTCTTTTAAAAATGGAATATATACAAGAAGCAAGTAGAAAACCATTAATTTAGTTTCATTTCCCATAAATTTTCTGTTTTTCTTCCATTAGTTAGGATATTTCCATTTCAAATGAAAGCTTCTTATGTACCAAAAGAATTTTTTAACTGGATGGAGCAACATAATTGGACATATATTTGAAATTATGTTAGAGTGGCTCCTTTCTATAAAAGAAAGCTTCCCAATTTTAGGCATTATAATAAAAACAATATGTTTTTAAACTAAGTTTTCTTCTGAAAATTCTAGTTTTAACAAGAAATTTAATAAACTCAGTCATTCGCAGAAAACCTACTTTATCGCAAGGCATTAGGCTAGCCTGCGAAAGATCAATAAAAGGCAGTACTTGCTGTCAAGAGTGTTTTAATCATCTAATTATGCTTTCATAACACAGACTTTTAAAGTCTCTCCACATAGTAAAATGGAAACAATACTGTGTCTGACTTGAAGAGACCAGGAATAAAGTTCCAACTCTACTAGTGAGCTTAGAAAAGTCTCATTCTAAGTCTCAGTCCTCTCATCTGTAAAATGAACATAAATGAGCATCTCACACACAGGTCATTATGATAATCAAAAGAGAGGGTGGAAACCAACAGAAAACATTCAATAAATAAGCTCTATAAAATGAATCAGTATACAAATAGTTTAACACTTCAACATTTTCAAAATAAAAAATAATAAAAATAACTAAGTATACTTAAGAATTACTTAAGAATAATAATAGCAAACTTTACTGAGCACTTACGTTGGGACACATATTTTACAGAAATTATTTCATTTAAACTTCACAACAGTCCAATGACTTAGATAGCATTATCTTCCTTTTATGGTTGAGAAAAATAAGGAACAGGAGAGAGAAATAAATTGTCCAAAGACATACAGCTAGTAGGTGGTAAAGCCAGGAATTAAACCCAGGAAAGCTCATTCCAGAGCCACGCTTTCAATATGTCTTTATGCTGTACTCCAAAATAATCAGTGGACGGAAATATCTCCGTGAAACTATTAATTTGAAAAAAAAATTACATTTTAAGTTACTAACACTAATCAGTATAAGTTTCTGAAATGTCTAATTCATGCTATTTTGCCGCTTAATTTTTTCATTATTATTATTATAAAGTAAAATGAAATCAATTCAAAGGTACAACAGTAAGGAAATAATCTCAATTTTCATAAAAATAACATTATATGTACAGAAAAAACCTAGAAAGATAGACATCAAATGTTTATAATTGCTACTTCTTAGCAGTTTTGTATATTTCTAGATTCCCAAATTTTCTATAATAAACATTCAAGGTTTTTGTCATCAGGAAAAAAATGACTTCAACAGTCTAGTCATGACTAGTAAAGCCTAAAGCAATTTCGATGCCTCTTTCAGTCTATGAAAAAATAGTCATTGAGAGTCTAGAAAACTCTTCTAGGTGCTAAGGATACAGCAGTGGCAAAGCAAAGTCCATAGGTAATAAATTAGGTAAATTTAAACTAAGAACTAACTAAGAAAGAGAACTTCAAACCTATAAGGAAACTTCAACCTTGTCACTCTGACCTTAATCATCTTTCTATTGGCATGTGAGCCCTTTTCTTGTATTTATTTATTTATTTATTTATTTACTTATTTAAGAGCGAGAACAAGCGGGGGGGGGGGCAGGGGCAGAGGGAGAGGGAGAAGCAGGCTCCTTGCTGCGCAGGGAGCCCCATGCAGGGCTCGCTCGATCTGGATCCCAGGACCCTGGGATTATGACCCGAGCCAAAGGCAGATGCTTAACCGACTGAGCTACCCAGGCGCCCCCTCTTTTGTTGTATTTTAAAAGGGTCCTGAAATGTTTTATCTTTTTTTCTCAATTAAACTGTAGATACATCATCCATCATCTTTAGAACTAACAGCAAGCCATAGCATTAGTATGGTCACAGACATTGAGAAGAACCTTAAGGAATTAAGGAAAATTTGTTGAGACTTCCCCCATCTTGGTGACAATTTTCACCCCCTTACCAGTCTTTAGAGAAGGGAGGGATGTTCCATTTAAATTATTAAATATTCTCAAACAACACTATCCTTTCACCTATTTACTGTTCAGAAAAGAAATTATTTTTAACTGTAAAATTCTATTTTATTGAAATAGTTTACAATGTTTAAACATTTAAACTTGGCTATGTTCTTCAGTACCCAATCTAACTATCCAGGAGAAAGCTTTTTAGCATCAGTATTTAAAATATAGTGGCTTAAAATATACTGAGTTAGGTATAACTTATGTTGTATCAAAAAATGTATTAATATCTTAAAAGCTTAAAATCAACTCCTCCACCCCTCTAAAAAAAAAAAAAAAGAACTGTATTGTATTAACTTATTTTTAGCTGTCCTTTAAATCTCTCCTTTCATATACATTAAAATAAGATTTTAAAAATTTTAGGAAACGGATTTATAGGACAAGTTTAATGGAAAAAGAAAAATGGGACTATTTTAAATTTAAATTATATTTAAATTAAATAAGAGAAGGAAAGGGAACGGCAAAGAAAGGGAAAAGAAGATAAGAAATGGGAAACCACTCACCTCTATGGACCAGGTCCCAAACCTCGTCAATTTGCTGCTGGGTTGGGAAATGACCACAGTCGTTGAAGAACTTGAGGAGCTCACTTCTTTCTAATCCTTGCCAATCTTCTCTCTTAGCAAACATTGTTTCATAGACTAAAAGAAAGAGACAAAATGAAATATTTTTTGTTATAAATAAAATGTCAAGAACAAACTACCAGAAAGTTTCATCTAAATTCAAAGAAGGTTTCCTTCCAGTTTTATTTGTATGTCTAGTGATTAGAGTAGCACTATGTCAGCCTCCCGGGGAAGGTTAGAAGGAAATGGGGCATGCTTCTCCCTCCTACTACATTCCCTAGTAGTCAAGATTTAGACCTGTTTCCCCAAAGAGAACACTGGCATCCTCTGGTCTGGTTTATATGACAACTGCCCATGGACAGTGCATACATCAAGGCTCAAACTAAAGCATAAGACATAGCTTTGATGTCAGGGTTTCTGGGGGCTTGACTTCTACTGACCCATCTAAGTAATCATTTTTATTTAGTTCCCCTAATTTTTTCATCTCTTTTTGGCTTCTGTCTACATTCTAGCTACTTGTATTGGTGATTGTCCTTTGGACTGCTTATTCTACTTCTGATTTTGCCCCTAAATGGAATGATGTCTACTTTTGCCCCCTAACTTCATGTATTCCTCCTTCCTGGTTTAAGGTCACTGGATTTGAGTGACCACAGAAAGTGATCTTGCCACTCCTGGCTCAAGGTTTCCACAGAAAACCACTCAGTAGGGCCATCCTTTACCTATCTCTCATACTTGGCAGTAACGGGGGTTAGATAATAAGCAAGAAAATGGATGCATACATTTTGTAAGTGTAGTTCTCCATAAACCTTTTATTTTTTCTTTTCAAAAAGGTAATACTGAGTCTCCACTCTCAGGTATGATGGATTGGCCCCATGAAGGTGATTGTCAATCAGCATTTACAGGATGACAAAGTCTGCCTCAGTACAGGCTTAGCTCTGAAGTATGGGCTCCAAATGACAAAGGGCACTAGAGTGGTTTCTAACAGGAGTCAGTGTATGATCCTGACGCTCAACCACATGGACTTTCGACTTTCCGTTTATTCACTTGTTTGTTCAGTGGAGGTGGACAGTCATGAAACATCAACAAATTCAAGAAATATGGAGTGATTGCCTAAATATAAGCCATTATTACAGATCCTGAAACAAAGCAGCAAAATAAATTTATATTTAGAATATCTATGGCTTTTTCTCTCTTTTCTAATAAGCAAACTAGACCAGTTGCTGTTGATGCCCCATCCATATTGCCTTGTCCCTTACATTTCTGTGCTTGCTGCCCTTCCTTTCACTCACCAGCATCTCATTTTATTGCCTCAGGTCTCCCTCTGGTTGCAGGACTCCACTCTGCCCACCTGTGCAGCAAATGTTGAGCAGAAGTGCCAGGGACTTAAGACCCCCAATGCAGTGGCCCTTAGCCACTGGTCCTCCCTCAACTGGGAGTTGGTGGATAAAGGCCCAGCACTTAAGGAAAGTTGTCTACAATGTTCCCTAGAGGGATCAAGCTCCAGTTGATGGTAATCGGTCTGATAAGGCATTCTTTTTTGGCTTCTATCCCTTCCCTGTCTTAATTCATTCCACTAACAGTATTTACTGGGATCTACTTGCAAAGAAGTTAGTTGTACTTGAATTCTTGTCTCAGGGTCTGATTCTGGAGAAATCCAAACTAGCACACAAAGAATGTCACTTTTAATTTTCTGGTTAAGGAAATATATTTGTCCTTGAAAAGTATATTTACCTTTATTAGTTTTTCATTCAATCAGTTTTAGATGTTTCTCACTAGATCAAACTAAGAGACATATTAACATTATGGCCATGTAACTATATTAATAGACAATAATGTGCTTAACCTTTATATTATGCTTGAAAAGCAAATGTTCAGCCACACACTAGCAGAATTAATATTCTAGGCAGGTTTAATCAGGGTCAATATAAAACTTAAATCATGAAAATTAAATGAAATTTTCTGGTCATTGAAAGATTCTTAAAAATGTGTAAAGATAGATACCTGCTAAATATCACCCAATTAGCAATCCACATATGGAAGGGATGGAGAATTTTCTGAGGAACATAAAGGCAAAAAAATAACTTGCAAATTCTGTGGACTCTAGAGTTACTTTAACCCTTAGTGCAAATGGATGCCTTAGTTGGTAATTCTTTAAATCACTTTTTTTAAAGGATTTTTAAGTAAAGGAGTCCTAGCAGCTTCCCAATGAGAGAAAGGTTTTCTCTTTCTTTGCCTCTGTCTCTCACTTGTTTCTTTTTCTCCCTTCTTCCCATCTTTTCATCTCCAACATTTTGCTCCTTTCTACCCTTTTCTCTGGAAACCAAGTTGTTGGGACTGGGTTACTTGATCTAGCTTAATTCCGTGATGTGCATAAAATCTCTTTGACTTCTTTCCCTAACCTCTAGCCACAGAAAAGGAGTCCTTCTAACTCAAAGAATTCTGGTTATCTGTAAATATTTGTTGGCATATAATTTTAGCGTAAGTAATAAAGTTAATGAAAACTATCAACAAATATTTCTGAGCCCTTTGATAAGCCAGGCATTTGTTAATAGTGGCTATTCATTAAAGAATGTTAACAGATACAGTCCCTGTCTTCATGGAATGTACAGTCCATTGTGAAATGCATATTTTATGATTAGATGAAACTATACCAAAAATGTAGCACTTTTACATTATAAAGTGGAAAGATGTTTATTTCAATTAAATATAATTTACTTGCATCATTTTGTTGGTTTTTGTTTATTATTTTTAAAGACGATTTTTTAAGAGTAGTTTTAAGAAGGTACAGAGATTTCTCACATACCCACTACATCCACGTAAGCATAGCCTTCTTTCATTATCAACATCACTCACAGAGTTATACATTTGTTACTAAGGAGGACACATCAAAATCACTAAGGTCCACAGTTTACCTCAGAGTTCACTGTTGATGTTGCACATTCTATGGATTTAGACAAATACATAATGACATGTATCCATCATTGCAGTATTGTACAGAATAGCTTCACTGCCTTAAAAATCCTCTATATTCTGCCAATCCATCCCTCCCCCCCACCCCATCCACTCCTGGTAAATACAAGTTTTTTAATTTTCTCCATAGTTTTGCCTTTTCTAGAATGTCATATGGTTGGGAAGTATACAGTGTATATAGACTTTTCAGATTGGCTTCTTTTACTTAGTAATATGCATTTAAAGATTTTTATTTATTTATTTGACAGAGAGAGAGAGACAGCGAGAGAGGGAATACAAGCAGGGGGAGTGAGAGAGGGACAAGCAGGCTTCCTGCGGAGCAGGGAGCCCGATGTGGGGCTCGATCCCAGGACACTGGGATCATGACCTGAGCTGAAGGCAGACGCTTAACGACTGAGCCACCCAGGCGCCCCAGTAATATGCATTTAAGATTCCTCTATGTCTTTTCATAGCTTGATAGCTCATTTCTTCTTAGCTCTAAATACACTCCCTTGTCCAGTGTACCACAGTTTATTGATCTATTCATCTACTGAAGGACATCTGCGTTGCTATTAAGCTTTGGCAATTATGAAAAAACAGATATAGACATCCATGTGTAGGTTGTGTGTGCCTATAAGTTTTCGATGCCTGTGCGTAAATACCAAGGAGCATGATTGCTGGATCATATGGTAACAGTATGTTTAGTTTTATAGGAAACCACCACAGTGTTTTCCAAAATGGCTGTATCATTGGCATTCTCATTAATAATGAATAATAGTTCCTGTTGCCCCACATCCTTACCAGTATATGATATTGACAGTGTTCTGGAGTTTAGCCATTCTAATAGGTGTGTAGTGTATCTTGCTGTTTTAATTTGCATTTCCCTAATAACAATGATATTGAACATTGCAAATGCTTATCATCTGTATATCTTCTTTGGTGAGGTCTTTGGCTCAATTTTATTCAAGTTGTTTGTTTTATTATTCCTGAGTTGTTCTTTGTATATGTTCAATAGCAGTCCTTATCAGATGCGTCTTTTGCAAATATTTTTCCCAGCATGTGGCTTGTATTCTCATTCTCTTAACATTATCTTTTGCAAAGTAGAAGTTTTTAATTTTAATGTAATCCAGATCTTCAATTATTTATTTAATGGACCATGTCTTTAGTGTTGTATCTAAAAAGGCGCCATATCCAAGATCATCTATGTTTTCTCCTATGTTACATTCCAGAAGTTTCTTTTTTTTGCACTTAGGTCTACGATCCATTTTGAGTTAATTTTTGTAAAGGATGAAGGTCTGTGTTTAGATTTTTTTTTTTTTGCATGTGGATAGCCAGTTGTTCCAGCACCATTTACAATAGAGAAAAGACTATCTTTGCTCTATTGTATTTCTTTTGCTCCTTTGTCAAAGACCGCTTGGCTATATTTATGGGGGCCTGTTTCTGGGCTCTCTATTCTGTTCCACTGATCTATTGTCTATTCTTTCACCAATACCACACTGTTTTGAAAATTATAGCTTTATAGTAGGTCTTGAAGCTGAGTAGCATCAGTCCTCCAACTTTGTTCTTCTCCTTCAATATTGTGTTGGCTATTCTTGACTTTTGCCTCTCCATATAAACTTCAGAATCAGTTTGTCAAAATCCACAAAGTAACTTGCTGGGATTCTGAACGGGATTGCACTGAATCTATAAATCAAATTAAGAAGAACTGACTTTCTGACAATATTGAGTCTTCCTACCCATGAACATGGAATATCTATCCATTTATTCAGTTCTTTGATTTTGCTTATCAGAGTTTTGTAGTTTTCCTCATAGAGACCTTGTACATATTTTGTTACATTTATACTTAACATTTTATTTTGGGGGTGTTAATGTAAATGTTGTTGTTTAATTTCAAAGTCCACTTGTTCATTGTTGGAATAAAAGTAAACAGTTAAGTTTGGGATATTAATCTTGTATCCTGCCATATTGCTGTAATCACTTATTAGTTCCAGGAGGTTTTTTAGTCAATTCTTTCAGATTTTCCACACATAACAATCATATGAACAAAGATAGTTTTATTTCTTCCTTCCCAATCTGTATGCCTTTTATGCCCTTTTATTGTCTTTTTGCATTATCAAGGACTTCTAGTATGGTGTGGAAAGGAGTGGTGAGAGAAGACATCCTTGTACCTGATCTCAGTGGGAAAGTTTAAAATTACTTACCATCAAGTATGATATTAGCTGTAGGGTTGTTGTAGATAGTCTATTAAGTTGAGAAAGTTCTTCTCCATTCCTAGTTTACTGAGATTTTATATTACAAATGGATATTGGATTTTGTCAAATGCTTTTTCTGTTCCTATTGATATGACCATGTGATTTTTCATTTTTAGCCTGTTGATATGATGGATTACATTAATTGATTTTCAAATCCTGAGCCAGCCTTGCATACCTAGGATAAATTCCATTTGGTGGTGGTATATAATACTTTTTATACTTTTTTGGGTTTGATTTGCTACTATTCTATTGAGGATTTTGCATCTATATTTAGAGAGATTTTGGTCTGTAGTTTTCTTACCTTTGTCTATTTTTGGTGTTAGGTTTATGCTAGTCCCATAGGATGAGTTAGGAAGTATTCCCTCTGCTTCTTACCACTGAAAAAGATTATAAGGAATTGGACCACCTGGGTGGCTCAGTCAGTTAAGTGTCCAACTCTTGAATTTGGCTGAGGTCATGATCTCAGGGTCATGAGATAGAGCCCTATGTCGGGCTCCACATTGGGCATGGAGCCTGCTAAGATTCTCTCTCTGCCCCTCCCCTCCTGCTCACATGTTTTCTCTCTCTCTCAAATAATTAAATAATTAAATAATTAAATAAATAATTTTTAAAAAGATTATAGAGAATTGGTATAATTTCTTCCTTAAATGTTTGGTAGAATTTACCAGTGAAGCCATCTGGGCCTGGTGCTTTCTGTTTTGGAAGGTTATTAATTATCAACTCATTTCTTTAATAGACATAGGCCTATTCAGACTGTCTCTTTCTTCTTGTTTGAGTTTTAGCAGATTGTGTCTTTCAAGGAATTGGTCCATTTCATCTAGTATATTAAATTTGTGAGCGTAGAGTTGTTCATAGTATTCCTTTATTTTCCTTTTAATGTCCAAAGTATCAATAGAAATATCCCCTTTTTCTGATATTAGTAATGTGTGTCCTTGTTCTTTTCTTCTTAGGCAGGTTTTTTTTTTCTCCCACCACTTTAGGTTTAGGTGTGTTTTTTTTTTTTTCTCCCACTACTTTAAATATTTCACTCCCTTCTTCTTGCTTGTATGGTTACTAATAGATTGCATGTAATTCTTATCTTTCTTCCTCTATAGGCAAGGTGTTTTTCCATCTGGTTTCCTTCAGGATTTTTTTTTTATCTTTGATTTTCTGTAGTTTGAAGATGATAATGCCTACACCAAAATAAGTGTAGTTTTCAGAATTTATTCTGCTTGGTGTTCTCTGAGATTCTTGAATCTGTGGTTCGGTGTCTAAGAATAATTTGGGGAAATTCTCAGTCATTATTGTTTTAGATATTTCTTCTGTTATTTTCTCTCTTTCTTCTCCTTCTGGTATTCCCATTATCCTTATATTATAGCCCCTGGATATTTTGTTCAGGTGCTTTTTTTTTTTCAGTGTTTGTTCTCTTTGTTTTTTGGTTTTCAAGGATTCTACTGATTTATCTTCTAGCTCAGACAGTCTTTCCTCAGCCATGTCCAATTTACTAATAAGCGCATCAAAGGCATTCCTCATTTCTATTACAGTGTTATCTCTAACATTCTTTTTGGTTCTTTTTTAGGATTTCCATCTCTCTGCTTACATCACCCACTTACTTTTGCATGCTGTCTACTTTATCCTTTAGAGCCTGTAGTGTATTAATCATAGTGGTTTTAAATCTCTGGTCTGATAATTCCAACATCCCCGCCATGTCCGGTTCTGATGTTTGCTTTGTCTATTCAAACTGTGTTTTCTGCCTTTTTGCACCTTACAATTTTTTCTTGATAGCCAGACATTATAACAGGCAAAAGGGACTGTTGTAAATGGACCTTTAGTAATGTGGTAGTAAGGTATGGGAGGAACTGTTCTATAGACCTATGATTAGGATGTAGTCTCTTAGTGACCCTGTGTCTCTGAACTGTGAACTATCCAAGTGTTTCTCGGTTTTTTTCTTTCCCCCTATAGGTGGGACAGGATGGCCAAAGTGGACTGAAATTGGGTATTTATCTTCACCAGGTCAGTTAAGTTCTGAAAAAAACCCAGTAGGCTAGGCTCTGGTTAACTAGTTTCCCCTTAAGGTAGGCCTTCTTAAGAAGAGTGTGCTCTGGCAAATTTCAAAATGGTTCCCTTTCTCTGACATTTACTGTGGGAATCTGGTCAAGCTCCTGGAAGTAAATATCACCATACTGTGGTGGTCTTATGACTGAGTCCTCCTGGAGTTTTTAACTCTCTGAATTGTTCACACTGAGCTTCTAACTATTGTCCATGACAGTTCAATTTTCCTGCCTGGCACTGGTTCTCACATCAATTTCTTTTTTTTTTATTTTAATTCCAGTATAATTACATAAACATATACAGTGTTACATTTGTTTCAGATGTACAATATAGTGATTCAACAATTCTCTACATCACTCAGTGCTCATCGTGATAAGTGTACTCTTGATCCTTTTCACCTATTTCACCCATCCCCCCACCCACTTCCCCTCTGGTAACCACCAGTTTGTTCTCTAAATAGTCTGGTTTTGGTTTTTCTCTTTTTTTCTTTATTTATTTGTTTTATTAAATTCCACATATGAGTAAAATCATATGGTATTTGTCTTCCTCTGACTGACTTATTTTACTTGGCATTTATTCTAGATCCAACCATGTTGTTGCAAATGGCATGATTTCATTCCTTTTTTATGGCTGAGTAATATTCCATAGTGTATATATACCACTTCTTCTTTATCCATTCATTTATCAATGGTCACTTGCATTGCTTCCATAATTTGGCTATTGTAAATAATGCTACAATAAATATATGGATGCATATATATTTTTGAATTAGTGTTTTCATATTCTTTGGGTAAATACCCAGTAGTGTGATTACTGGATTATAGGATAGTTCTATTTTTAATTTTCTGAGGCACCTCCATGTTGTTTTCCACAGCGGCTGCACCAGTTTGCATTCCCAACAATAGTGTATGAGAGTTCCTTTTTTTCCACATCTTTGCCAACACTTATTTCCTCCCACATCCATTTCTACTCATGAGTCTCTGCTCTGGGAAGCTGCAACTCCCTGTATTTGTGTGTCTGTCTCTTTAATCTTGGGGGCAGTTTTTTGCCCTGTGGCTTCTCTTCTCTTATAGACCCATGAAAAAAAGTAAAATTTTTAGTCTGTTCAGCTTTTTTACTTATTGTTAAGATGGAGTGGGGATTTCCAAGCTCCTTATATGTGGAACCAGAAACAAGAAGTCCTCATTTATTATTTTTTTAATCAAGACACTGGCTATAATCTCCATCCTAATCCTAAGCAATGTAAATTCATTAAATATAATAGGAATCAGGCTCTCTGAAAGCTAAGATATATATTAGGGAAATTGTTCTGTGGACAGAATTTCAACACTAACAAGCAACACATACATAATAGATTTCTATCTAGTCTGCTAGGTGTCCATTAGCTATTCTTATGTTAGCAATATGCAGTTTTCCTTTGGGGAGCTACTCCTCCCCCAATGGATAGAGCTTCTGTTCAACTCTCAAGCAAAGTTCTCTGTCTTCCCATGGCAGAGTGTTGGACTCATGATTCAAATTAAACCAATCAGGTGCTCTCTCCTTGGAATTTGAATTTAAAGCATAGAAACAAAAAAGTCTTAAAATGATAACAGCTTATCTATCTCCCAAAGGCAAAAAGAGATTTTTCTTTTTTGATCTCTAAATCTCTGAAGTAGCACTGTTTTTTGTTTTGGGTTTTGTTTTGTTTTAAGATTTTATTTATTTATTTGAGAGAGAGAGAGCATCAGAGAGAGAGAGAGAGCATGAGCAGGGGGGAAGGGCAGAGGGAGGGAGAAGCAGACTCCCCACTGAGCAGAGAGCTGGATGTGGGGCTTGATCCCAGGACCCTAGGATCATGACCTGGGCAGAAGGCAGATGCTTAACCAACTGAGCCACCCAGGTGCCCTGAAGTAGTTCTGTTTTGAGTTCTGTGTGAAAGCTGATTCTTTAGCTACCTTTCCTATATTTTTCTTTTAAATTTCCTTTTTGCTTTGGTTAACTAGAATGGGTTATCTCTTGCTTATAAACACAGGATCCTAATAAATTAAATCAAATATACATCACTTTAAAATGCAAATAGCCACCAGATATTGTATGGAAGTATTGAATCACCACATTGTACACCTGAAACTAACATTACACTGCATGTTAACTAACTGGAATTTAAATAAAACTTTTTTTAAAACTTTTAAAAAATAAATAAAATGCAAATAGGTTTCAGCAATATAAAATAGATCTACCTATGGTGTCTAGGGGTAATTGCATGTAAATTATATATAAAATTCCAATGGTTAAATCAATTCCAAATTTAAAATCAAACCAGAAATGACGGTATCACTTACACTTTTTTCTGTCCATCCATTCCTCTAGTTCTACAAAGTTTATAATTTGTCTTGTCCTCCAAAGACCAAGTCGATATTTAACACGATAGATCTGTCTACGATACATGTTTATAACTGCTCTCAAATTTGGTCCATGAGACAAAGCCTATAAAACAGAAATATAGACAGTAAAGCCCCATATTTACATATTTCTTCTATATATATTTAATCTGATTTTGCCCTTTTCATTCCATCTATTTCACTCAGTTTCTTAAATTATGGATGTATTTATTAATGTTTATTGCATAGGTTGGCTAAACACATGCACTGTAGAATAAGATAATCTCCTTGAAGTTCAGAGAGCCTCAGTATGAGAAGCTTTGTCATCAGATACCCATAATTTCCATAGCATAGAGCTTTCAATGATGGATATTTTCATGGAAGCTTCCTAGGTTGGCATCTAGATTTCTACAATAGGTATGTAACCCACTTGGCCAGAAAAAAAAAAGTTTTATTAAGGCATTATTCTGTAATGGTGATTCTTGCCTAAGCTATTCACTAGGGGTGCTCAAATCCTTGTTTATTTTCTTTCTTTTGAAAATTGTCTTTTACTTATTTCTTACTGGACTTTACAGGTTTTTCAAGCTGATTTCTAAAACTCTGTTAAATTAATCCTTTTCAGCATATGTACAAACTTTGTTTTATCAGTTTGCCTTTTAACTGACTATATTTATATATATATATGTGTGTGTGTGTGTGTGTGTGTGTGTATAGATATGTGTGTATATATATATATATATATATACATTTTCTACATTCTATTACAATAGGCTTTAAAAATTAAAGTGTAAAAATTAATCTATTTCAGGTGTTTTTTCTTTTCTAAATAAACAGTTCCATTTTATTTATCAATTCAATTATTTTTACATTTTACATTTATTAGCTCATTAATTTCTCTACTTATCTTTATTAATTCCTTTTTAAAGGATTATGTTCCTGTTCTTAACTTTTTGAATTAAAGACTTAATTCATCTATTTTCATTATTTTTTTTAAGAATGTATTTAAGTCCATGAATTTTTCTCTGCGTCATCTTTCTTTTGATGTGCTTTGTGTACCATTTTACAAGTGAAAAAACTGAGGCAAAAAATCTTTAAATAACTTTCCCAGTTATTGGGTGGTTAGTTGCAATAGCTAGTAAGTTAGCAAGTTGCAGAATTGGTTTTGAAACCAAAACAGGGACACTCCAGGGTCCACACTTTTAATTATACATTATATTCCTCTTAATTTACTTGAATTTAGTGTTTTTCATGCATTCTATGAATTTTTTTTATTATTATGCTATAATAATCACCATACATTACATCATTAGTTTTTGATGTAGTGTTCCATGATTCATTGTTTGCATATAACACCCAGTGCTCCATGCAGTACGTGCCCTCTTTAATACCCATCACCAGGCTAACCCATGCCCCCACCCCCTCCCCTCTAGAACCCTCAATTTGTTTCTCAGAGTCCATAGTCTCTCATGGTTCATCTCCCCCTCAGATTTCCCTCCCTTCATTCTTCCCTTCCTGCTATCTTCTTTTTTTTTTTAAACATATAATGTATTATTTGTTCCAGAGGTACAGGTCTGTGATTCAACAGTCTTATACAATTCACAGCGCTCACCATAGCACATACCCTCCCCAATGTCTATCATCCAGCCACCCCATCCCTCCCATACCCCACCACTCCAGCAACCCTCAGTTTGTTTCCTGAGATTAAGAATTCCTCATATCAGTGAGGTCATATGATACATGTCTTTCTCTGATTGAATTATTTCGCTCAGCATAATACCCTCCAGTTCCATGAACATCGTTGCAAATGGCAAGATTTCATTCCTTTTGATGGCTGCATAATATTCCATTGTATATATATACCACCTTTTCTTTATCCATTCATCTGTCGATGGACATCTTAGCTCTTTCCATAGTTTGGCTATTATGGACATTGCTGCTATAAACATTGGGTTGCATGTACCCCTTCGGGTCCCTACATTTGTATCTTTGGGGTAAATACCCAATAGTGCAATTGCTGGGTTGTATGGTAGCTCTATTTTCAACTTTTTGAGGAACCTCCATACTGTTTTCCAGAGTGGCTGCACAAGCTTGCATTACCACCAACAGTGTAAGAGGGTTCCCCTTTCTCTGCATCCTCACCAACATCTGTCATTTCCTGACTTGTTAATTTTAGCCATTCTGACTGGTGTGAGGTGGTATCTCATTGAGGTTTTGATTTGGATTTCCCTGATGCCGAGTGATGTTGAGGACTTTTTCATGTGTCTGTTGGCCCTTTGGATGTCTTCTTTGGAAAAATGTCTGTTCATGTCTTCTGCCCATTTCTTCATTGGATCATTTGTTCTTTGGGTGTTGAGTTTAATAAGTTCTTTATAGATTTTGGATATTAGCCCTTTATCTGATATGTCATTTGCAGATATCTTCTCCCATTCTGTCAGTTGTCTTTTGGTTTTGTTGACTGTTTCTTTTGCTGTGCAAAAGCTTTTTATCTTGATGAAGTCCCAATAGTTCATTTTTGCCCTTGCTTCTCTTGCCTTTGGCGATGTTTCTAGGAAGAAGTTGCTGTGGCTGAGGTTGAAGAGGTGTCTGTGTTCTCCTTTAGGATTTTGATGGACTCCTGTCTCACATTTAGGTCTTTCAACCATTTTGAGTCTATTTTTGTGTGTGGTGTAAGGAAATGGTCCAGTTTCATTCTTCTGCATGTGGCTGTCCAATTTTCCCAACACCATTTGTTTGTTTTGATTTCTTTCCTAATACATTTCCTTCAACATTTAATAACATTTCCCAATGTTTGTTTTTAATCTGCCTTCTAGTCAATAGGCTTTTGTCACTTTTAGAAAAAATAATGAATTGGTCACACTGGTAACACTGGTAGAGCATTCCCTAACATATGAATTTTTGTGGGAGGCAGAACAAACCTCCCACAATTTGAAGCCACACATCAGATACTAATGACCCAAGTTTCCTCTGTTGAGCTCTGTTCATTATCTACATCAGCACCAGATTTTTTAATTGAAACTAGTAATGCTTTGAAGACAAACAGTGGTAAATCTATTTGTGTGGTACAGTAACTGTGGTAGCAATATCCATTTTTCAAGGGCAGCACTCATGGAGGCAGGAATACCCAGGATTCAGTATCTGCATTAGACTCTTTCTATGCAGGATGTGGTTGGAGGCCTGAGAGCTATCTAGCCTTCATCATACTTTCACATTTCAGAACTTAATTCTCCAGACCTCTGCCCAATATTCTACTCAAAATCTTTCTGCTTAAATCTGTTAGTAGGTTTCTTTTACTTATAATTAAGAATCAAGCAATGTTCTCATTGTGCCCTTAGAACAAGAGCCAAAAGGGCCCTGGTTGGAGTGCCTTTCTTAGATGGATGATGACATTTGCTAAGAGAACAGGGCATTGGGCAGCCATCAAACTCAGCTGGAGTGTCTTTCCCTCCAAATTTAATAAATCCTCTTTTGGGGACACAGCCTGTCTTGTGAGGGCCTCCTTCTCAGATCTGAGGCTTTCAGAAGGTTATCTACGTTTTCATGTTTAAGAAGTTGAGCAGGAGAAAACTATAAGGGTCCATCTGCGTGGTTCTTACGACAGCATGCCTCTCTGCTAGTCTTCTTCATGGAAATATGCCTCCACTATGGTGCTATGTACATCTACGTATGTAAATCTTTCATCATATTTCTAAACATTTCTGAGGATAGAATTTATTAGAAAAATGTACAAATTGATGTTTACAAAAACAATATTGGAATATAAAAGACTCACTGCAAATTAGTAATTATAATTTTCCAATCCATGTTGATTTAAAGGGTAAATGTATCATACTTAGTACACATCGATGTTTAAAAATTTTTCTAGTATGCATTTTTAGCCTGCCTTTTGTTTGATATGGTCATGTCTTATTTCAAAAAAGTAATGAATGGGGGCGCCTGGGTGGCTCAGATGGTTAAGTGTCTGCCTTCGGCTCAGGTCATGATCCCAGGGTCCTGGGATCGAGCCCCGTATCGGGCTCCTTGCTCAGCGGGAAGCCTGCTTCTCCCTCTCCTTCTACTGCTCCCGCTGCTTGTGCTCTCTCGCTCTCTCTGTCAAATAAATAAATAAAATCTTAAAAAAAAAAAAAAAGTAATGAATGGATTGCTTGTTTGGAGAATTCCACTACCTTATGACATTTAGTGGGGCTTAATTTCTTTAATTACTAGCTGGAGTGCTCTCTTTTCCTATTTATTTGCGATTTATCCTTCTCCTATAGTAAAGTACTAGTTCATGTCTTCTACCTATTTCTTATTATTGTAGTGTGTTTCTTATCAATTTATGATAGATCTTTACATGTTGAGTTTTTTTTTTTAACACTGGGGCAATATCAAATGTTTTACTACAGTTTGACTTTTTAACTTTTTAAAAATGATATTTAGACATATAAGCAGATAACTTGCCCACATATATTAACTGAGTCTAACCTTGTCTAAACACTTACATATGACATTATCCAAAAGGGTCTTTAAACTGATAAGAACAGATACTATACTTGATCTTAGCCAAAAGGCTGAGAAGGGATCCAAAAAGGGTCTTTATACAAAAACCTTATTAAAGCAGGAAAAGGTTTTTAAACCTAAAACTAGGTTTTTAAACCTAGTTTAGGCTTTTAAACCTAAACTAAAACCCAATGAAATAAGGATTGAATATTCTGAATTGTTATCTTACACACACATACATAAACACGCTTAACAAGTATACAAGCCTCACTTCCCCACCCACTAAAGAATTAGTGAAGCCCTTAGCCACACACATGTGGCTAAAGCAAATGCTTCTCTCCTGGGTTGGGTTCTTCTCTCTTCGGGCCTCTTTTCTGTGTCACCTGCCACTTGGTCAGAATGATTATAATATACCTGAAGCACATGCTTAATTTTTCTACCTCTAATTGCTTAGTATAAAGACTGTGAGTACACATTCTTGGTCAACGGTATCACTGAATCTTGTCTTACTCCCATGCATCTCTGCAAAATTTAAGTAGCGGCTTCTGATTGCCACACAATTGGTGCTCCTTTATATCAATACAACTGGGGCTCTCTGCATCATCTTCCTGATGTGAGCACACCCCAATACAGTGTCAGAATGGAGTTTTAATCTAATTTTGGCTTTTGGCAGGACATACCAATGTCTATATTGAGCCTGACCTGAGAAAAGACTCCACCATTTTGCAATGATCATTGAATACTGTTATTACCAGAATGGTCTAATGTTTTAAAGTGTCTGGAACCAGGCAGACTTAGGTTTGATGCTCAAAATTCAGCTATGCCACTGGCTGGATGTGTAACTTTAGACAAGTTTTGTTAACTCTTTGTGCCTTACTTTTCATAGCTAGTAAAGATAATTATACAAGTTAGAAGAGTGGTACCACTTCAATTCTTGATCACCAACCTCACCTGGGTTCTCAAAGTGGCATGAAAACTCACCTGTGTTTTTCTAGGCATCTCTATTTTTGTCATTTTCTGTAGAAACTCAATCTCCTCAAACATTCAAACTCACCTTCTAAATGCTCACTCTCAGCAAATGACTTTGTTCCCTACTTCACCAAGGGGAAAGCATTAGATTATTGTTATCTCAACTTCCTATCACCAAATCTAAACACTCAGCAACATCCTTTGGTCCTACAACAGAGAAATAGGTCTCTCTTACCTAAGGCTAATCCTGTCAGGTGTCTTATAAACACACTCCCTCCAATATTCTTAACCTTCTAATATGGGTTATTCTCATCTCTCTTATATCATCAACGTTCCCCTCTTATTCATTTTTGCAATAAATATTTAAATGTACTTTTCCATTGTAAACTATCCTGCCCTAAAGCTCATAGTGTCTCATATTTATCTACTCTAGATGTTTTCACTTCTTTGCTTTCCACACATCACTCCACTGAAACTTGCCAAGGTTATCCATGAACTAACTGTTGTAAAGACAGAAAATTCTGTCTTTACCTTCATTCCTAGCAGCATTGGAGACTACTGACTCCACCTTCTTTCTTAATACGATACTCCCATGGCTCCAGTTAGTATCACTAATAATGATCTCAAATCTACAGAGAGGGGCAGAGTATAGGAAGCCATCCTTGGTCAAGGAGCTGAATCAAAATATTTAGGAAAAATTTTTTCAAATTTCACATCCTCTGATCCAAATATGCTATTATACATCTTCCATCATGTTGAAAATTTTATTTGTTTTAACTTATATACTTAATTTACATAATTTAATTAATTAATTAGGAACATAATATGTAGCAGGAATTATTCTAGACTTTGTGAACAGATTAATGAAAAGAAAAGGCAAAATTCTTGTCTCAGGGAGTTATATTGTAATGGAAGGAACAATAATCCAATAAACAAATATCTATGTGTTGGGTGGCAGTAAATGGTTTGAAGTCTTTTAAATAGAATAAGGAGTGACCAGACTGGATATAATTTTTTATAAGGTAGTATGGAGCAGACTTTTTTATAATTAACAATGAGCACAGACCTGAATGAAGAGAGCCATCCTGTCACCTGAGTAAAGAACTTTCTCAGAGATAACATGAGAATCACTGCTAAATGGGGCTACTTCCATGAGTGGGAAGATTTTATTGTCTTCCTCAAGTATGTTAAGGTAGAAAAGAATTTAAGAACTATTGACGAAGTCTAAATGTTTCCTTATGGCCCAATCTTTCTTCTGAGTTTTGGACCCATACATTCAACTGCCTCCCAGACATCTCAAAGATTTCCCATAGGTAGTTAAAGTCAGTGTCGAAAACGGGACTCTATCTCTTTTTCTTTCCTCTCCTCTTCTACTGGCTCTTCCTCTTAAATTCTGTATTTCACAACCACCCACCAGGTTGCCCAAGACAAAAAGCACAAAAACTGAGAAACTATTCTTGACTCCTCCCTCTCCCTTATCTTCAAATCCATTCAAACCCAATGTCCTACCTCTGCTCCATTTCTCCAGCCCTAACTCACACCACCATTATCACACACCGAATTATTGAAAAAGCATACTAGTTGTCCTCCCTCTAATTCTGTCACCCTCTTCCCCCAATTCATTGCCCAGAGTCAGTAATTTTTCTAAAAGGCAAATCTATTAATGTCCCTGATCTGCTTTAAAGTCATCCATTCCCATATACTAAGTAAAAGCATAAACTCCTTAGCATGGTTTTTAAGAACATGCTTAATCTGACTGCTATCTCAGCTTCCTCTACTGCCACTATCCTCCCAACCAACTCTCAGCCCCTCAATGTTCTAGCTCACCTATGGTCACTGATTGTCTTTCACTGTGCCTACAACTCTCTCAGCCTACTGGTCTACCTGACAGAATATAACTACCCCTCATTTTCTGGATCTCAATGTATTGGCACTATCCAACACCCACACCAGACACAGCCTTTTGGATTAAATGGTCGAAGTTCTCCAATAGTACCTAAGACTTCTTTTAGTTATCTGCATGCCTCTTCAGATTACATGCTCTATGTGATCACACACCAGGCAAGAAACTGGATCCAATACACAGTAACTGTTATCAAAAAATTTTTAACTCTTCTGTTCAATGTCAACTGTGCCATGGGGACCATGGATGGGCTTCAGGATTTTCTTATTGTTTCTGTTTTGTGTTTTGAGATAATGAGAGGAAATCAGTACTTTATCAAATTTTCAAAGGATTCTGTGACCAAAAGATTAAAGACCCCTGGCCTATGCATGGGATACTGTTATGGTAACCTTAAAACTCAGATTTTTCCAGAACTATTCCAAGTCTATTTATTCAACAAATATTTATTCAAAAACAATTTTGAACACTTTCTTATTGCAACCACGAGCTATTCAAATGCCCTAGAGTTTCAGTATTTTGGGCAAATATCAAATGAATATATCAATTTAAGACTGAAATTTAAAAATTTAAATTATGAATATTCAGAGAAAAAGACTGAAATTAAGTAAAATCTTAGAATCATCACAATGAGAAAAAAATACTGTTTTTGTACCTTTACTGGGGTTTTTTTAGATCACTATTACTTATTCCAAAACACATGCAAACAAACAACACAGAGTTTTTAAAAGGAAAAGGACACTTCGAATGGTGGAAATAAATGATGCTTATAGTTAAAAGCAGCGATCTCTGTGGTACCCTTATGACTGATATGATAGTTCAGTGTTGCTCCATTATTTCTAAATAAACCCAAACGGGAGTATTTCACAGGAAATGATGGAAATTGTACAGTCTCTTGAGGTAATTCAAAGTGACATTCTAGTGGACACTGTCCACAATTACAAGCTCCGAAGTGGCAGCCAAACAATATGACTATGGGAGTTTTCCAGCAGAGGGATTGCCATGGTGCTGACAATTATCCAGTGATTTGCTGTGCAGCCTCTAGAGCAGAAAGTCTATCAAGAATTCTCCCAACAACAACCTTGCACATAGGCACAGTCCTGGAACCTGACAATGTATGCATTACAGGCCTGCTGCACTAGCTGTTCAACAGCATGCAAGACAACATTAACCACACAAACAGAGCAGCCATCAACATACAAAGCCCCATACCAGTGATAGAATAAAAAAGAAATCAATGATCACAACAAATGTTATAACCAAATCAAAGTCAACAATCTAGTTTATATTGGCTCCAACTCTTTAAACGTGTGTCCCATTCTTTTCATTTCAAATTCTACCTCTACATAGAAATTCAACATTTTCCTTGTCAGTATCTCCTTTTCAGCATGATCTTGGGCCCATTCTTGCTCTCTAAGTTTACTAGGCTCATTTTTCTCCCAGAGGTGATGGATGACTCTACAATACCCTTCAATAGCAGGAAATGCCATAATTAAATTAAATCATAAGCTAAATGCATAATCATATATAGGTGTATAAATATGATATATAATATATATTCTGTATTATATACTTACATACATACAACCACATTATTTCTCTTTATATATAAATGTGAATCATTAGAGTACCCTGATAAATTTCTATAACCATATTTTGTTGAATTAATTCATCCAAATAGATATTTGTTGAATACTTATATGTACCAAGCACTATTCTAGCCATTTGAACACAGTAGCAAACAAAACAGAAACCATGTAAACATATACAGATAACTAAATAAATAAGAAAAAAGCAGATAATAAGTGCAAATAGTTAAAATAATAGGATTGTATAATATGTGTCGAAAAGCAATATGGTGCGGGGGAGGAGCAAGATGGCAGAGGAGTAGGAAACCTAAATTTTGTCTGGTCTCAGGAATTCAGCTAGATAGGGATCAAACCATTCTGAACACCTACGAACTCAACAGGAGATCGAAGAAAAGAATAGCAGCAACTCTATGAACAGAAAAGCGACCACTTTCTGGAAGGTAGGACGTGCGGAGAAGTGAATCTGAGCGATATTAGGGAGGATAAACGGCGGGGGAGGGGGCCTCCGTCAGCTGATACTGGCAAGTGATAGAGCAGCAGAGCACAAAACAGGAACCTTTAGAAGTTGGCTCCGCTGAGGGACGTCGCTCCGGTAGCTAAGCAGGGGGTGGAACCCTCACTGGGACAGTGTGGTCTCAGGACCCTTGGGGTCACAGAAAGACCGGGGGTGCCTGAGTGCGGCAGAGCTCCCAGGTATCAGAGCAGGGAAGCCAGCTGCAGAGATGGAGCCGAGGCGCGGGCTCTCAGCTAGGGGTTGCCATAAACCATGATCTGCGGCACAGTCGGGCCACTGCTCTTCCAGCAGGGACACAACAAGCAGCAGATCTGGGGAGACTCCCCTTCCTCCCCCGGGAGGAGAGGCACAGAAGCACACTGCAGGGATCTGCTGGCTTTGGAGACTCCACACGGGGTCATAAGCCAGAGATAGAAACGCTTTGTCACAGACCGGGTGAGCACAGAGTGCCCCCGGAGACTGGGGAGATGGGAGTGATTGCTTTTCTCTGGGGATGCACTGAGGAGTGGGGCCCCGAATTCTTGGCTCCTCCAGAGCAGAGATTGGGAGGCAGCCATTTTCATTCTTATCCTCCAAAGCTGTAGGAAAGGTTTGCAGGGAACAAAAGCTCCCGAGAGCAAACCCGAGCAGATTACTTGGCCTGGACCGGCAAGGGCGGGGCAATTCCACCTCCGGCAAAGACATTTGGGAACCACGGCAACAGGGCCCTCCCCCAGAAGATCAGCAAAAACCGCCAGCCAAGACCAAGTTTACCGAACAATGAGAAAGGCAGAACTCCAGCGCTAGGGGAATTCTGCACATAGAATTCATGGCTTTTTTCCCCCTGATTCTTTAGTCTTTCAAAGTTAATGTTTTTTTTAACTTTCTTTTTCTTTCTTTTTTTTTTTTTTTTGAATTTTTCTTTTTCCATTTTTCAACCAACATCTTATCAATCACTTTTTTAAAAAACTTTTTTTATTTTTCATTTCTAGAGTCATATTCTATCCCTTCATAGTAGTTAACCTTATTTTTGGTCTATATATATGAGTTGTTCTCTCTTTAAAATTTTGGGATACAGTTTCTTCTAACAGACCAAAATATACCCTAAATCTCTAGTGTATGGCTTTGTTCTAGTCTCCTGCCTGACCACATTCTCTCCCTTTTTTTTTTAATCCTCTTCTTTCTTTTTTCAACCAACTTCTTATCAATTCCTTTTATAAAATCTTTTATAATTTCCATCTTTACAGTCATATCCCATCCCTTCATCATATTTACCCTTATTTTTGTACATATATAAGTTTTTCTTTCTTTAAAATTTTGGGAGGCACTTTCTTCTAACAGACCAAAATACCCCGAAAAACTAGTGTGTGGCACTGATCTATGCACCAGCGTGATCATATCTGATCATTTTCTGGGGTTTTTTTGTTTGTTTGTTTGTTTGTTTGTTTTGATCTTTTTCTTTTGCATTTTCTTTTTCTTTTTCTTTTTTTCTTCTTTCTTTCTTTCTTTTTCTTTTCCCCCAGTATCAGGTCTCTTCTGATTTGTTTAGTGTATATTTTTCTGGGGTTGTTGTTACCCTTTTAGCATTTTGTTCTCTCATTCATCTCTTCTCCAGTGGACAAAAAAACAAGACGGAAAAAAATCACCTCAAAAAAAAAAGAACAAGAGGCAGTACCAACAGCCAGGAACCTAATCAATACAGACATTAGTCAGATGTCAGAACCTGAGTTCAGAATGATGATTTTAAAGATACTAGCTGGGCTTGAAAAAAGCATGGAAGATATTAGAGAAACCCTTTCTGGAGAAATAAAAGAACTAAAATCTAACCAAGTCGAAATCAAAAAGGCTATTAATGAGGTACAATCAAAAATGGAGGCTCTAACTGCTAGGATAAATGAGGCAGAAGAGAGAATTAGTGATATAGAAGACCAAATGATGGAAAATAAAGAAGCTGAAAAAAGAGAGATAAACAACTACTGGATCACAAGGGCAAAATTCAAGAGATAAGTGATACCATAAGACGAAACAACATTAGAATAATTGGGATCCCAGAGGAAGAAGAAAGAGAGACAGGGGCAGAAGGTATATTGGAGCAAATTATAGCAGAGAACTTCCTTAATTTGGGGAAGGAAACAGGTATCAAAATCCAGGAGGCACAGAGAACCCCTCTTAAAAACAATAAAAATAGGTCAACACCCCAACATCTAATAGTAAAACTTACGAGTCTCAAGGACAAAGAGAAAATCCTGAAAGCAGCTCGGGACAAGAGATCTGTAACTTACAATGGTAGAAACATTAGATTGGCAACAGACCTATCCACAGAGACCTGGCAGGCCAGAAAGGACTGGCATGATATATTCAGAGCACTAAATGAGAAAAATATGCAGCCAAGAATACTATATCCAGCTAGGCTGTCATTGAAAATAGAAGGAGAGATAAAAAGCTTCCAGGACAAACAAAAACCAAAGGAATTTGCAAACACGAAACCAGCCCTACAAGAAATATTGAAAGGGGTCCTCTAAGCAAAGAGAGAGCCTAAAAGCAACATAGACCAGAAAGGAACACAGACAATATACAGTAACAGTCACCTTACAGGCAATACAATGGCACTAAATTCCTATCTTTCAATAGTTACCCTGAATGCAAATGGGCTAAATGCCCCAATCAAAAGGCACAGGGTATCAGATTGGATAAAAAAACAAGCCCGATCGATATGCAGTCTGCAAGAGACTCATTTTAGACCCAAAGACACCCCCAGATTGAAAGTGAGGGGATGGAAAACCATTTACCATTCTAATGGACACCAAAAGAAAGCTGGGGTGGCAATTCTTATATCAGACAAATTAGATTTTAAACCAAAGACTGTAATAAGAGATGAGGAACAACACTATATCATACTTAAAGGGTCTATCCAACAAGATGATCTAACAATTATAAATATCTATGCCCCTAACATGGGAGCAGCCAATTGTATAAGCCAATTAATAACAAAAGCAAAGAAACACATTGACAACAATACAATAATAGTGGGGGATTTTAACACCTCCCTCACTGAAATGGACAGATCATCTAAGCAAAAGATCAACAAGGAAATAAAGACTTTAAATGACACATTGGACCAAATGGACTTCACAGATATATTCAGAACATTCTATCCCAAAGCAACAGAACACACATTCTTCTCTAGTGCCCATGGAACATTCTCCAGAATAGATCACATCTTAGGTCACAAATCAGGTTTCAACTGGTACCAAAGGATTGGGATCATTCCCTGCATATTTTCAGACCACAATGCTTTGAAACTAGAACTCAGTCACAAGAGGAAAGTCGGAAAGAACTGAAGTACGTGGAGGCTAAAGAGCATCCTACTAAAGAATGAATGGGTCAACCAGGAAATTAAAGAAGAATTAAAAAAATTCATGGAAACCAATGAAAATGAAAACACAACTGTTCAAAATCTTTGGGATGCAGCAAAGGCAGTCCTAAGAGGAAAGTATAGCAATAGAGGCCTTTCTCAAGAAACACGAAAGGTCTCAAATATACAACCTAACCCTACACCTAAAGGAGCTGGAGAGAGAACAGTAAATAAAGCCTAAACCCGCAGGAGAAGAGAAATAATAAAGATCAGGGCAGAAATCAATGAAATAGAAACCAAAAGAACAGTAGAACAGATCAACGAAACTAGGAGCTGGTTCTTGGAAAGAATCAACAAGATTGATAAACCCCTGGCCAGACTTATCAAAAAGAAAAGAGAAATGACCCAAATCAATAAAATCATGAATGAAAGAGGAGAGATCACAACCAACACCAAAGAAATACAGACAATTATAAGAACATATTATGAGTACTATATGCCAGCAAATTAGATAATCTGGAAGAAATGGATGCATTTTTAGAGCTGTATCAACTACCAAAAGTGAACCAGGAAGAAATAGAAAACCTGAACAGACCTATAACCATGAAGGAAATTGAAGCAGTCATCAAAAATCTCCCAACAAACAAAAGCCCAGGGCCAGATGGCTTCCCAGGGGAATTCTACCAAACATTTCAAGAAGAATTAATACCTATTCTTCTGAAACTGTTCCAAAAAATAGAAAGGGAAGGAAAACTTCCAAACCCATTTTATGAGGCCACCATTACCTTGATCCCCAACCAGACAAAGATCCCATCAAAAAGGAGAATTACAGGCCAATATCCTTGATGAACATGGATGCAAAAATTCTCACCAAAATACTAGCCAATAGGATCCAACTGTACATTAAAAGAATTATTCACCACGACCGAGTGGGATTTATCCCTGGGCTGCAAGGTTGGTTCAACATCTGCCAATCAATCAATGTGATCCAATACATTAATAAAAGAAAGAACAAGAACCATATGATCCTCTCAATAGATGCAGAAAAAGCACTGGACAAAGTACAGCATCTTTCTTGATCAAAACTCTTCAGAGTATAAGGATAGAGGGTACAAACCTCAATATCATAAAAGCCATCTGTGAAAAACCCACAGCGAATATCATTCTCAATGGGGAAAAACTGAGAGCTTTCCCCCTAGGTCAGGAACACGGCAGGGATGTCCATTATCACCATTGCTATTCAACATAGTATTAGAAGTCCTAGCCACAACAATCAGACAACAAAAAGAAATCAAAGGCATCCAAATCGGCAAAGAAGAAGTCAAACTCTCATTCTTTGCAGATGATATGATACTTTATGTGGAAAACCCGACTCCACCCCAAACCTGCTAGAACTCATACAGGAATTCAGTAAAGTGGCAGGATATAAAATCAATGCACAAAATCAGTGGCATTCCTATACACCACCAACAAGAGAGAAGAAAGAGAAATTAAGGAGTTGATCCCATTTACAACTGCAACCAAAACCGTAAGATACCAAGGAATAAATCTAACCAAAGAGGCAAAGGATCTGTACTCAGAAAACTATAAAATACTCATGAAAGAAATTGAGGAAGACACAAAGAAATGGAAAAACGTTCCATCCTCATGGATTGGAAGAACCAATATTGTGAAGATGTTAATGCTACCTAGAGCAATCTAGACATTCAAAGCAATCCCTATCAAAATGCCATCCACTTTTTTCAAAGAAATGGAGCAAATAATCCTAAAATTTGTATGGAACCAGAAAAGACCCTGCATAGCCAGAGGAATGTTGAAAAAGAAAAGCAAAGCTGGCAGCATCACAATGCCAGACTTCAAGCTCTATTCCAAAGCTGTAATCATCAAGGCAATATGGTACTGGCACAAAAATAGACACACAGATCAATGGAACAGAACAGAGAGCCCAGAAATGGACCCTCAACTCTATGGTCAACTAATCTTTGACAAAGCAGGAAAGAATGTCCAATGGAAAAAAGACAGTCTCTTCAACAAATGGTATTGGGAAAATTGGACAGCCACATGCAGAAGAATGAAACTGGACCATTTCCTTACACCACACACACACACACACACACACAAAAGCTTTTGCACACCAAAGGAAACAGTCAACAAAACCAAAAGACAACTGACAGAATGGGAGAAGATATTTGCAAATGACATATCAAATAAAGGGCTAGTATCCACAATCTATAAAGAACTTATCAAACTCAACACCCAAAGAACAAATGATCCAATGAAGAAATGGGCAGAGACATGAACAGACATTTTTCCAAAGAAGACATCCAAAGGGCCAACAGACACATGAAAAAGTCCTCAACATCGCTCGGCATCAGGGAAATCCAAATCAAAACCTCAATGAGATACCACCTCACACCAGTCAGAATGGCTAAAATTAACAAGTCAGGAAATGACAGATGTTGGCAGGGATGCAGAGAAAGGGGAACCCTCCTACACTGTTGGTGGGAATGCAAGCTTGTGCAACCACTCTGGAAAACAGTATGGAGCTTCCTCAAAAAGTTGAAAATAGAGCTACGATACGATCCAGCAATTGCACTACTGGGTATTTACCCCAAAGATACAAATGTAGGGATCCAGAAGGGTATGTGCACCCCGATGTTTATAGCAGCAATGTCCACAATAGCCAAACTATGGAAAGAGCTAAGATGTCCATCGACAGATGAATGGATAAAGAAGATGTTATATATATATATATATATATATATATATATATATATATATATACACACACACACAATGGAATATTATGCAGCCATCAAAAGGAATGAAATCTTGCCATTTGCAACGACGTTCATGGAACTGGAGGGTATTATGCTGAGCGAAATAAGTCAATCAGGGAAAGACATGTATCATATGACCTCACTGATATGAGGAATTCTTAATCTCAGGAAACAAACTGAGGGTTGCTAGAGTGGTGGGGGGTGGGAGGGATGGGGTGGCTGGGTGATAGACATTGGGGAGGGTATGTGCTATGGTGAGCACTATGAATTGTGTAAGACTGTTGAATCACAGACCTGTATCTCTGAAACAAATAATACATTATATGTTAAAAAAAAAAAAAAAGAAGAAGAGATGATAGCAGGAAGGGAAAAATGAAGGGGGGGAAATCGGAGTGGGAGACAAACCATGAGAGACTATGGACTCTGAGAAACAAACTGAGGGTTCTAGAGGGGAGGGGGGTGGGGGGATGGGTTAGCCTGGTGATGGGTATTAAAAAGGGCACGTACTGCATGGAGCACTGTGCCTTATACACAAACAATGAATCATGGAACACTACATCAAAAAGTAATGATATAATGTATGTGATTAATATAAAATAATAAAAAATAATTTTAAAAAGAAGCAATGTGGTGCTATAAATTTGAAGATATGTACTCCCAAATAGGTCACCATGTAAATAAAAGGTCACAATATAGATAACCTGAGCACAATAATGACCAAAAGAATAGAGAGATCATTTCTGCTTGATGGACCAGGGACAATGTCTTAGCACATATATTTAAGAAAGATCTTGAAAGATGAGTTGGAGTTTATCCAAACATTAGCGAGGGAGAGTATTCCAGCTTAAGAGAACAGCATTAAAACATAAGATATAATAGGAAACAATCAGGGAATTAAAGAATTTGGGCTTTGCTAGAGCACAGGGCATTAGTGAGGAAGTATCATGGGATGAAGATGGACAGTGGGCAAGTGCCAGACCAGGGAGGTCATGTGTACTACGTTAGAGAATTTATACTTCCTCCTACAAGCAATATAGGGCCATTAAAAGATTATAAGAAATGGAATAAGGCAATCAGAGTAAAATTTCCTTAATTGCATATGACAGATTAGAGGGTAGGTAGCAAGGAGAATAATTAGAAGACAACTGTAGTTCTCCATTTGAGGGTTGATAAATAGAAGCTCTGGCAAAAAACAAAGAGAGGAAGAGCAACACAAGAAACGTTATGGTGATAATCAACTGAATATGGAAATGAGGAAGTTGAAAGAGTCTAAGAAAACTCCAGGTATAGCTTGGACTATGGGTGATGGAATAGTTCATCAATATAGGTAGTACAGGGGGTGGCCCAAAATGATGGCATAGGAAGATCCTGATCTCACCTATCCTACAAACACACCAAACCACAGCTACATGTGGACAATTCCCTCTGAAAAAGAAAATTAGCAGAACTGTTCCTCTACAACAAAGGATAAAAGGACTATCTCAAGATGGGTAGGAAAACCAACCCATCAAGGGACACAAAGGGTTGTAGGGAACTGAGATTGTCCTTTTAAAAGACTCACCTAGTCTCACTCATTCCTGGACCCAGTACAAAAGTAACAGTTTGAAAAGCACCTAGACTATATGTGAAGGGAATTCATTTGCTAATCTTAAGGCAAGGGGCAGGGGACAGCTGGGACTCTCTTCAGAGAAGGACACACTGGCAGATGCCATTTTGCACTCTCCCCCAACCTAATACAGGCAGGTATGTCAGATTTAGTGCCATCCTGCTGCCTTGCTAAGGCTGGTGGGGGTGGATGGTGGTGGCACTGGCTGGGGCCCATGAGTGTGAGCAGTCACAACATTCTCCCAGTCCCTTGCTAAAGCCTGTGAGCATGGGTGTTTGCAGTACTGCTCCACTCCCTGGCTGGGGCCAGCAAGTGCCAGTGACCATGACATTCTCCCAGTCTCTTGCTAAACCTAGCAGGCACACACAAACAAAGCACTCTCCTACTGCACCTCTAAAGCCCACAGGCACATGCAACCAAAGCGTTTTCCCACAGCTCTGCTGAAACCAATGAGTGTGCCCTGCCCCCTACACTCTTCACCTGCCTTACTAAAGTCAGAGGGTGTGCACAATCCATGCAGGGGATGCCCCTTGGTTGCCTGGCTCTAGTGGCCAAGGGGGTTCACATTCCTGGGCTGCACAGTACTGTAATTTAAAAGACAGCTCTTGGCACCCCCAGACTACCACAATCAGCAGACTGAAACACACCCCCAGCCTTCCTGTAAAAAAGGTACACTTAACTTGTCCTAGAGCTTCAGCCATCTTTTTAGTATCTATTTCACTTATTTCTGCTCTGATCTTTATTATTTCCTTCCTTCTAACTTTGGGTTTCATTTCTCCTTTTAGTTCCTTTAAGTGCAAAATTAAATAGTTTGAGATTTTTCTTGGGTTTTTTTTTTTTTTTTTGAGGTAGGCCTGTACTACTATGAATTAGTCCTTAGAATTACTTTTGCTGCATACCATAGATTTTGATATATCACATTTTCATTTCCATTAGTCTCTTGGTATTTTTAAAATTTCTCCTTTGATTCTTTTGTTGACCCAATGGTTGTTTAGTAGCCTGTTGTTTAATCTCCACATATTTGTGATTTTTCTACTTTTCTTCTTGTAATTGATTTCTAGTGTCATACCATTCAATGGTCATGCTTGATATGATTTCAATCTTCTTAAATTTAATGTGACTTGTTTTGTGGCCTAACATGTGCTCTATCCTGTAGAATGTTGTGTGTGCACTTAAGAAAAATGTATGTTTTGCTGCTTTTGGATGGGATGTTCTGCATAAAGCTATTCAAACCATCTAATCTAAGATGTCATTTAAGGCTGATGTTTCACTATTAATTTCCATCTGGATAATTTATCCATTAACGTAAGTGTGGTGTTAAAGTCCCCTACTATTATTGCAGATTTAATACCTATACTTCTCAAACTCTTCCAAAAAATTTTCAGAATGAACACTTCCAAACTCATTTTATGAGGCCAGTGCTACCCTGATACCAAAGCCAGAGAAGAACATCACAAAAAAAAAAGGAAAAAAAAGAATATCAAATATGGCATTTTTTTATTATCATTAGTATATTAAAATGTTTATCATTTATTTGTGCACATTGTGCTAAGCACCATGTTAGAAACTTTATATGTTATTTTTAACCTTTTCAACAAATATTTTCCAAGATTCAGAATTCTGACTCTAAATTCATGCTTGTTTTCACATAGTTTTTTTAAATTAGTTTTTAGATATCCATCAACCATTTATATGATATGCCCACTTACTTACTGGTTTTGTTATATAGTTGTCTGATATTAAAGAATCCAGTTGGTAGAAAAATAGATGATAAATATCAATAAAACAAACAGGGCTCTAGAGGGGAGGGGGTTGGGGGGATAGGTTAGTCTGGTGATGGGTATTAAAGAGGGCACGTATTGAATGGAGCACTGGGTGTTGTATGCAAACAATGAATTGTGGAACACTACATCAAAAACTAATGATGTAATGTGTGGTGATTAACATAACATAATAAAATAAAATTTAAAAAAGAAAAAAGAAAGAAAGAAAAGAAAATCACAGGCCAGTGTCCCTGATGAACATAGATACCAAAATCCACAACTAAATATTAGCAAACTGAATTCAACAATACATTAAGATGATCATATACCATGCTCAAGTGAAATTTTTTCCAGGGGATGCAAGAATGTTTCAACACCCATAAATCAATCAACATGATGCACCACATTAACAAAATGAAGGATAAAAATCATATGATCATTTCAGTAGATGTAGAAGAAGCATTTGATGGAATTCAACATTCATTTTTGATAAAAACTCTCAATAAAATGGGTATAGAGGGACCACACCTCAACTAATAAAAAGGTCATATATAACAAACTTAGAGCTAACATCATACTCAATAATGAAAAGCTAAAAGCTTTTCCTCTAAGATCAGGAACAAAACAAAGATGCCCACTCTCACCACTTTTATTCAACATTACAGGGGAAGTCCTAGACACAGCAATTAGGAAAAAAAGAAAAGGAAATAAAAGGCTTCCAAATTGGAAAAGAAGAAGTAAAATCATCACTATTTGCAGATGATATGATACTGTACATAAAATAAAAAACATAGACTCCACCAAAATACTACTAAGTTTAATGAATGAATTCAGTAAAGTTATAGGCTACAAAATCAACATATAGAACTATATTATGTTTCTTAATGGTAATAACAAGCTATCAGAAAGAGAAATTAAGAAAACAATCTTATTTACTAGTGCATTCAAAAGAATAAAATACTTAGAAATAAATTTAACCAAAGAGATGAAAGAACTGTACTTTGAAAACTATAAGACACTGATGAAAGAAACTGAAGATGACAGGAATAAATGTAAAAACATACTATGCTCATGGATTGGAAGAATTAATATTATTAAGATGTCCATACTACCCATAGTAATGTACCAATCCATTGCAATCCCTATCAAAATACCAGTAGCATTTTTCACAGAACTGGAATAATCCTAAAATTTGTATGGAACCAAAACAACTCCAAATAGCCAAAACAATCTTGAAAAAGAACAAAGCTGGAGGTATCATGCTCCAGGATTTCAAACTATGCTACAAAGCTATAGTGATGAAAACACATAAATCAATGGAAGAGAATAGACAGCCCAGAAAAAAACCCACACTTATAAAGTCAAGTAATCTGTGATAACAGAAGTAAGAATATACAATGATGAAAAGACAGTTTCTTCAATAAATGATGTTGTTAAAACTGGACAGCTATAAGAATGAAACTGGTTCACTTTCTTACACCAAAAACAAAAATAAACTCAAAATGTATTAATGGCTTAAATGAGAACTGAAAATATAAAGCTTCTAGGAGAAAATTCAGGTAGTAAGTTCTTGAACATTGGTCTTAGCAGTACTTTTTTAGATATTTCTCCTCAGGCAAGACCAACAAGAGCAAAAATAAACAGATGGGACTACCTCCAACTAAAAAGCTGTTGCACAGCAAAAGGAAACCATCAACAAAATGAAAAAAAAAATCCTAATGAATGGCAGAAATTATTTGCAAATGACATATCAGGTAAGGAGTTAACATTCAAAATATATAAAGAACTCATACAACTCAATATCAAAAAAATCCAATTAAAATATGGGCATAGTACACCTGAATAGATGTTTTTCCAAAGAAGACATACAGATGGCCAACAGACATATGAAAAGATGCTCAATATTACTAACCATCAGGGAAATGCAAATCAAAACCACAATAAGATATCACCTCACACCTGTCAGAATGGCTACTATCAAAAAGATAAGGAATAACAAGTATTGGTGAGGATGTGGAGAAAGGGGAACCTTTGTGCATTATTGGTAGGAATGTAAATTGGTACAGCTGCTATGGAAAATAGTGTGGATGTTCCTCAAAAAATTAAAAACAGAACTACCATACAATTCAGCAATTCCACTCTTGGTATTTTTAAAAGAAAATTAAAACACTAATTCTTAAAAGATATATGCACCTTTATGTTCAATGCAGCATTATTTACAATAGCCAAGATATGGAAGCCACCTAAATGTCCATCAATAGATGAGGGGATAAAGATGTGATGATAGATAGATAGATAGATAGATAGATAGATAGATAGATAGATAGATAGATGATTGATGATAGATAGATGATAGATGATAGATGATAAACAGGTGATGATAGATGATAGATAATAGATAGATGATGATAGATAGATGATGATACATACATACATACATACATACAATGGAATATTATTCAGCCATAAAAAGAAATGAGATCTTGCCATTTTTAACATGGATGGATCTAGAGGGTATTGTGCTAAGTGAAATAAGTCAGGCAGAGAAAGACAAATATTGTATGATTTCACTTATATGTGGAATCTACAACAAAACAAATGAACCAACAAAACAAAGCATAAACATACTCAGAGATACAAAGAATAAATTAATGGTTGCCAGACAAAATAGATCCTAGATATTTATTTTGAAACTCAAGATTGCTGCTTATGCAAGTTGCTCAGGTGTGTGTGTGTGTGTGTGTGTCTATAGTTCTTTTTGAGTTGAATGTTTATGCTGTACAAGAGTATCCAGGAAAAAAAAAAAAAAAAGAGTATCCAGGAGTGTGGGAAGTGGAAGAAAGTTGCTTTATATGGACAATAAGCAGCAAAAAAGGGGGAACAAAATTAGGGCAAGGACAGGTGGTCCTGGCCTTAGAATAAAAGTGGTCCCAGAACTATTGGGTTAATAAGGATAAACTAGGCCTTTTGTTCAGATTCTCCAGTTTGACCAAATCTGAAACTGTCAGCAGAGTAGATAATTCATAACATTTTCTCAATGAAAAGAATGTAGTCAGAACTTTATTTAGAAAAATCATAGATACATTGACCAGGTGACTATTCAAAACTCAATTAATTTAAAATCTACATAGGAAAATTTATACACATTATATTTAACACATGCTTTACCTTGATCATTATTCTCTGCAATCTTTTGCGTTCAAGCCATCCTCTGACATAGGCCTGTATGATGATGATCATTCTAACTACTTTTTTGGTATTTACAAATTTGGTCCTTTCCCGGAACACTTGGAAGATTTCTATGTGTGGTCCAATTCTTTTAACTTTATTGTCAAGTTTACCACTTTTACTTAGAATAGACTTTAGCCTAAAAATAAAATATAAAACTTTCTTATTATAGTTAATAAGAAAAATAATCACTTCTGAAAAGTCTCAAATTCATTTCAATCATAAATGTGTTAAAATAGGAAATGTATTATAATTTGTACATAGATTTCATATACATCACCTGAACATGTCAATAGGATTCTCCAAAGAAGTTTGAATATGCTAGAATCAATATAACATATATAAAATGAACCTTGTGAAGAAAGGAAATCCAAAAGAAAGCAAATTTGTCAAAGCTTATCCATAACTATTCAAAAGAGCAATATATAATATTTAAGGAACAAAATATTTTCATATGACAGAGCAAGTTAGTCAAAATAACTTTCTTATCCCAGAAGCTATTTTAAACTAAAGACTACAAAATTATTTGGCACTGATATTCTGCTTACCAATCATCTGAAAAGTGATTTTCTTTTCCAAAGGCTTTCAATCGAAAGGCATGGTAGTGTGTTGTTAAGGTCATGGACTACAGGATCCCAGGAGCAAGCGACCATAATGGAAACCATAACAAGCCCTGACATACTGGTGTGGATGGCCCTTGCAGTGATGATAAATATGTGAGAATACTACAGACTTTCTACTATAGACAGACAGACAGTAATCTTGGTAATCTTGTATCTACTTTTTTCATTTATATATGTTGTATTTTTTATATGGTAGTCAGTTTTTTCTAAGTCATCTAAAGTTCAAAGGCTAGTTTCCTTGCAACTTTTAGCATATAAAAATCTTTTTTTCTTGGTAATTTCTTTTGTTTCTACAGGTTTCACAGCTGAAATTCCAAGGAGATGCCCAGATCGATTCACATACCAGAACTGAGTCTTGCCCTAAAAAGTGACTGTATATAGATCTCTGGAACCGAGGCCCAACTTTCTTGATTCTCAGAGTGAGTATCATGACTCTGTTTCTGCATTTTTTTTTTTCCCTTTGAGTTTATTTTGATGTCTGCAGTAGGCTGGTTCTTGAGGAGTCCTGTTCTACTTTGTACAACAGACATTATTTTTCTTTCCTTGGTGACTGAAATGTTGGGAGTCTGATTTTGATTATTTCACCCAGCCATCTAGCCTCTGTTCGGTGGTAGAGATGGTAGATGACAGGGAATCCCAGCTCAGTCTTTTTCATTTGTCTTTACTATGAGCCTTTTTTTTTTTAAGATTTTATTTATTTATTTGAGAGAGAGAGAATGAGAGAGAGCAAATGAGAGGGGTTAGGGTCAGAGGGAGAAGCAGACTCCCTGCCGAGCAGGGAGCCCGATGCGGGACTCGATCCAGGGACTCCAGGATCATGACCTGAGCCGAAAGCAGTCGCTCAACCAACTGAGCCACCCAGGCACCCTTTACTATGAGTCTTGAAGTTTATGATATGCCTTGTATTACATGTTGTTTGAACACCAGTATAGCTAAAAATATTTGAGACAATTTTGTTCCCACTAGAATGAAGATCAGCTCCATATCAAGAGACTTTCATAACAAGTATTCCTTAGAGATCTTTTTTGATTCCCTGACATTCCTACTCCCAAGTAACCACAACTGAGGAGTGCAATTTGCTCAGGCACAGAAAACTGTGTTCCATATTTATTTTTAACCTATAGTTAAAGATGTAGAACTAAGGCTGTTCATTCTCTTTGTGCTTGTGTGTATAAATGGAAAAAAAAAAAGTCCTTACTCTCCTTGCAAAGGAAAAGTTAGCTTTGTACAATGTTCTTGTAACTGTAGCTCTTTTGTATCTATGGCTGGTCTTCCATTCTCTCGAGAAAACTTTTTTAGATTGAGTCAAAACTATATCATTTTGTGTTCTGGAGAAATATCCCATTTAGACAAAGCTACCAGAAAAGGCAAAGAAAATGAAGCAAATTTTTCAATTTGTTTGTTTAAATTAAAATTGATTTTGTGTAGCTTAGAAGAGAGCTCTGCCTTCTAAGAGGATTTTTGTTTGGTTAATACAACAATTTTTATGAATGGGCCTTGATGTCTGAAATAAACTGGTAATGAAGATAAAATGTTAATGATTACTTCTGGCTGTCCAGAGTTTCAGGATGTATAGCGAAATCTAACGAATTCTGAGTTCCTGGCTTTTTCTCCTTTCTCTCAGAAGAAATAAGAGAAGTGTTATAGAAATACCCAAGTGAGCCAAGTTTATACCCTAAGTTCCATGTTCTAACAAGAAGAGAGAATAAATCTTAAAGAGCTATGTATGATTGTAAAGTGATGTGTGTCGTAGATTGTTGAAGCACAAGAGCTCTGCTGGTCTCTTAAGTTGCCTTGAATGTCACAGAGTTCTTAGTCAAAGTGTGTGAAAAGTGAAAAGTGTGTGTGTGTGTGTGAGAGAGAGAGAACTGAAATTATTTTGGTTAAAAGCTATAGTTAATATGAGTGATTAGAACTATATTAAGTAAAAGAATTATGAAGAAATGCAAACATGTTTATAAAAGGATGGATGTGTATTGTCTGTTTTTTTTTTAATCAACTTAAAAAGAAAAAAGTTTTGGGGTGCCTGGGTGGCTCAGTTGTTAAGCGTCCGCCTTCAGCTCAGGTCATGATCCCAGATTCCTGGGATCAAGTCCTGAGTCGGGCTCCCTGCTCCCCAGAAGCCTGCTTCTCCCTCTCCCTCTCCCACTCCCCTTGCTTGTGTTCCTGCTCTTGCTATCTCTCTCTCTGTCAAATAAATAAATAAATAAAATTTTTTAAAAATTAAAAAAAGAAAGAAGTTTTATCTTAGGCCTTAGATATATGGACTCTGATCATTAGTACATCTCTAAATAATTGGAATGCTAAAAATAATGGAAAGGGAAATTTGAGGTTGAAGAAGAATTTATATAAGGCTTGATGTAAAGTGAATTATATTTACAAATAATGGATTTGAAAAGAAGCTATAAAATACATCAAATTTTGACCAAGTTAAGTCAATTTTGATGAGCTTGATCATAAAATAGAGAAATGCTCGGGAATCTTTGACTACAAAATGTTATTTAAGTGGTATACAAAAAGTAAGATTAGAATTTGATTTACTTTCTGTTACATTGACAGACTGAGTTTTGAATCCACAGTCTGCTCTTAATTTAACAAAGGAAAAATCATTTCATGCCTTCAATATAGCTTTCCTGGACAACAAAAGTTACTTATGTCACAAAAATATTCCCTTTATCATAATTATCTTTTTGTTTTCTTTCTAATCTATTTCTTGCAAAATCTGGTATTCCTAATATCTAATGTTACTGTGGCTGTGTTACTTTTTTTGGTACTCTAAAGGCACCTATGACTTTTGGTTCCTCTAACAATTCTTTCCAATATTGTTTTCTCCAAGTTCAAACCCCAAACTTAAAAACAAACTATTATGATACATTTTAACCTATCTTTTGGGTGTCCCAGATGGCTTCAAGACCACACCAAAGATTTTCTTCTTCACTATATAAAAGGAGGGATGCTAAAAATGGTAAAGTATGTTTAACATAGTTATAGAAATGAACCAAAGATGAATCTTTTTTTGACAGAGAGTGAGAGAGCACAAGCAGGTGGAACAGGAGAGAGAGAGGGAGAGGCAGGCTCCCCGCCAAGCAGGGAGCCCGATGCAGGGCTTGATCCCAGGACCCCAGGATCATGACCTGAGCCGAAGGCAGACGCTTAACCATCTGAGCCACCCAGGCACCCCACCAAAGATGATTCTTGCATATGGCCCCTATGTTGTTTACTTCTTACACCAGGCTAACGCTTGAAAGCCTGCTGGCTCCAAACTCAAAATTCTTAGACATCCAATTGTTTTAAATATCTCCCAAAAAAAGTATAGTTTCAGCCATTTAGAGACTGTCCGCTTTGCATATCACACAAAACTGCAACCAACATCTGCTAGCCATACATAAGATAAACCTTAGGGCTGTAAAAGACCCCAACCCACTACAGATCAGAACTCTCTGATCCAGAGACTCCCCATCTTGCTGCTGAGTGACCCACCCAGATATGTAAGCCTTCTCTTTGACTTCCCTCTCCGAGGTGGAATCTATCCACCTATTAATGTGTGTTGGCCTTGTGAATTGCTTTGGCCAAAAGAACCCAATGGAAGTGATGTTCTAGTTTTCAACATGTGCCTGAGAGGCCTTGAACAGTTCCATTCTCTGAACCTTTCATCTGCAGAAGAACAAGCCAGCAAGCCTCTTAAGGATGAGAGACCACAGGAGAACAGACAAGTTGTACCCACTCAAGTGAACCTGGGTGGCATCAGCTGAGTCTAGACTAGATCATCAGAATTGCCTCACGAGAAATAATAGTTGTTGTTTTAAGCCATTAAGTCTTGTGATGTTATTATAGCAATAGATAACTGATACACATATTTATGTTTTTACCAAAAGTTAATACAATAACTATCAAATTGATTTTTTTTTTAAAGATTTTATTTATTTATTTGACACAGAGAGGGCGAGGAGAGAGCTCGCATAAGCAGGGGGAGCAGCACGCAGAAGGAGAAGCAGGCTCCCCACTGAGCAAGGAGCCCGATGCAGGACTCGATCCCAGGACCCTGAGATCATGACCTGAGCTGATGGCAGCTGCTTAACCGACTGAGCCACCCAGGTGCCCCTCAAATTGATTTTTAAAAAGATTTATTTCAGAGGTAAATTATCTCCATCAATTAGTAGTACTCGTGATGAACATTTTATGGGATAAATTTTTTAAAAACTTGAAGTTTATCAGTGCCCTCACTGTGAATAATACGTTCTTATTTCAAGGTGATCAATGACTAAATCCTTATGGAATGAACGTGTATATCCTCAATAAAAGATTCCATTCCTCTCCACTCTGATATTGTTGGTTGTTACACCAAATATATACTAAATACACCCCTTTTAGTCATATCTTCAACAGGTGGCTTCTCCCTTTCTCTCATACTTGCCCAAAGCCCCTAATACAAGTTATAGCTCATAAATTATGTCTTCTGAAAGAAATATCAAAAGAACAATAGCCTATAAAAAATGCATTTTCCTAACAATTTCTAGTAGAAGGAAAAGACTTATGACTACAGGCTTCTCAATTTAAACTGATATCATAAACATGAACCTACTGTGTGGCTCTTTTCATCCACAAACAGACAACTTTATGGGGTAGCCTGCTTAATCCAAGATCAGCAGAATAAGACTTAATTATCTTGGACTGAATAAATGAATTAAATTATGATAAGTATTAATTTTTGATTTAAAAATATGAAAAAATGCTTTTTTTCTTTATGAGGATCCACTTATAAATTTCAATTTATTTGGCTTTACTTGTAAAAATGAGAATGAAACATCCTTAAAATGGCACGTGAATGGTTCCAAATAACCCCTCAGAACTTCAGGTGAAAAAATCCTAATGAAAATTTTAATGTAGATCATAAGTTAAGAAATCACCAGAAATAGGGGCACCTGGATAGCACAATCAGTTAAGGGTCTGACTCTTGGTTTTAGCTCATGTCTGATCTCAGGGTCAGACCTAAGCCACTCACCCACCTACCCCCGCCCCGCCCCGCCCCGCCCCGCCCCAGTGCTCAGCACAGGGTCTGCTTGAAGTTCTCTCTCCCTCTTCCTCTGCCCCTCCCCCCTGCACTCTCTTTCTCTGTCTTTCACTGAAATAAATAAATAAATCTTAAAAAAAAAAGAACTCACCAGAAATAATAATACTATAGAAATTAAGAACACATATTAATTTATTTTATCTACAAAATAACATAGCACAATAGTTCAATATATACAAAATGTCTTTATTATAGAAGTATTTACTTATAAAGTTTTAGTAAGAATCAATACTTTTTTTCTACCATGATGTAATTGAAAAATCTAGTTTGTATCTCACTTTCCATACTAAACATCACATTTAAAGGCAAGTCATTTACCTAGATGTGGTGGTTCCTAATTAGGAGCTGGACTCACTTATTATGTGAAAACTATTGCCACTAAGACCTAAATAATAACCAACCTGGTCCCGCTGCCACTGCCTAAGAAATTCCCATCCAATAAGATAAACTTCTGGACAAACAAGGAATATTAGGAAAACTTAAGATATTAACAAGAGAAAAAGAAAGCTTATACCATTATATATAATGTAGGTAAAACCTAGAAGAGGAAAATGGAATGATTCCTGAATACCAACTTCAATATAAGAATGATAAAGACAAGAAAATATTTATGCCACATAAAATCACTTTAAAAGATGATGACACTAGGGAATCTGTCAGTCTTCTTGACAGAAGTCTCTAATGCCTTAGTATCATATGATTCTAGTTTTGCTAACCATACAGTATAGACATTTTTATGCTTTAATCAACATTTCTGATTCCATCTTTGTTATTGAAGCTGGCCCAATTTAAATACCAAGTTAACGATACTGAATAAAAAGTGCTGAACAAACTTATTTTGTCAAAACCTTAATTAGAAGTGCAATCTGACTACAAAACAAGGCTGAGAAGCAAACTGACAACTCATCTTCCCCTCAATCATGAGCAACTGTACACATATTACCTTACAGTCAGGAAAAGAAAAGCTTCTTTTATCCTGTGATAAACAAACACAGGTACAGGCATACTTTGGAGATATTGGCAGATTCAACTCAAGACCACCACAATACAGTGAATACCAAAAAGTGAATATTCCAACGAAGTGAGTCAAATGAATTTGTTGATTTCCCAGTGCACATAAAAGTTACATTTACACTATAGTGTTGTCTATTAAGTGTGCCATAGCATTATGTCTAAGAAAACCAATGTGCATACCTTAATTTAAAAATAATTTATTGCTTAAAAAATGCTAACCATCATCTGAGGTTTCAGTGAGTTGTAATCTTTGCTGGTGGAGGGATTCACCTCGATGTTGATGGCTGCTGACTGATAAGAGTGGTGGCTGCTGAAGGTTGGAGTGGCTGAGGCAATTTCTTAAAGCAAGACAGTGTTAAAATTTTTCATATCGATTGACTCTTCCTTTCATGAACGATTTCTCTGCAGCACATGGTGCCATTTGATAGCATTTTACCCACAGTAGAACTTCATTCAAAATTGGAGTCAGGGGGCACCTGGGTGGCTCAGTCGTTAAGCGTCTGCCTTTGGCTCAGGTCATGATCCCAGTGTCCTGGGATCGAGCCCCGCATGGGGCTCGCTGCTCGGCGGGAAGCCTGCTTCTCTCTCTCCTTCTCCCACTCCCCCTGCTTGTGTTCCCTCTCTCGCTGTGTCTCTCTCTGTCAAAAAATAAATAAAATCTTTAAAAAAAAAAAATTGGAGTCAGTCTTCTCAAACTCTGTTGCTACTTTGTCAACTAAGTTTATGTAATATTCTAAATTCTTTGCTGTCATTTCATCAATATCTTCATAATATCTCCACCAGGATTAGATTCCATTTCAAGAAAACACTTTCTTTGCTCATCCATAAGAAGCAACTTCTCATCTGTTTAAGTTTTACCATGAGATTGCAACAGTTCAGTCACAACTTCAGGCTCTACTTCTAATTTTAGTTTTCTTTCTATTTCCACCACACCTGCAGTTACTTCCTCCACTGGAGTCTTGAATCCCCAAAGTCATCCATGAGGGTTGGAATCAACTTCTTCTAAACCCCTGTTTATGTCAACATCTTGACTTCTTCCCATGAAACACAAATGTGGCTAACGGCACCTAGAATGGTGAATCCTTACAGAAGATTTTCAATTGACTTTGCCCAGATACACCAGAGGAATCACTATCTGTGACAGCTACAGCCTTACAACATGCAATTCTTAAATAATAACACTTAAAAGTCTAAATTACTCCTTGACCCATGGGCTGTAGAAGAGACATTGTATTAGCAGTCATGAAAACAACATTAATCTCATTGTCCATCTCCATCAGAGCTCTTAGATGACCAAGTGCATTGTCAGTATTTTGAAAAGAATCTTTATTTCTGAGCAATAGGTTTCAACAGTGGGCTTAAAATATTTAGTAAAGCATGCTATGTTCTGTTATCCAAGATTTATTGTTCCATTTATAGAGCACAGGCAGAGTTGATTTAACATAATTCCTAAGGGTCCTAAGATTTTTGGAATGGTAAATGAGCACTGTCTTCAACTTAAACTCATCAGTTGCATTCACCCCTAACAAGAGAGTCAGCCTGTCCTTTGAAGTTTTGAAGCCAGATAGTGACTTCTCCTCTCTAGCTATGAAAGTCTGAGATGGCATCCTTTTCTTTATAAGACTGTTTCATATACAATGAAAATCTATTATTCATTGTAGCCACCTTCAAGAATTTTCTTAGCTGAATTTTCTGGATAACCACTGCAGCTTCTCCATCAGCATGTGCTACTTTATCTTGCACTTTTCTGTTACGGAGATGGCTTCTTTCCTTAAACCTCATGAACCAACCTCTGCTAGCTTCCAACTTCTCTTCTGTAGCTTCTTCTCCTCTCTCAGCCTTCACAGAACTGATGAGATTTAGGCCTTTGCCCTTGCTGGATTAGGCTTTGGCTTAAGGGAATGTTGTGATTGGTTTGATCTTCTATCCAGACCACTCCAACTCTCTCCATATCAGCAATAAGACTGTTTTGCTTCCTTATCATTCATGTGTTCACTGGAGTAGCACTTTTAATTTCCTTCAAGAACATTTCCTTTGCACTCACAACTTGGCTGTTTGGCACAAGGGGCCTACCTTTTAGCTTATCTGGGCTTTTGACATGCATTCCTCACTAAGCTTAATCATTTCTAGCCTTTAGCTTAAAATGAGGAATGTGCGACCCTTCCCTTCACTTGAACACTTAGAGGCCATTGCAGGGTTATTGATGGGCCCAACTTCACTACTGTTGTGACTCAAGGAATAGAGAGGCCTGAGGAGAGGAGACAGATGGGGGAATAGCCAGTTGGTGGAGCAGTTAGAACACACACATTTATGGATTAAGCTTGTCGTCCATATGGGTGTGGTTTGTGGTGCCCCAAAACAATTACGATAGTAACAAAAATCACTGATCACAGAATCATAACAAATATAATAATGATGAAAAAGTTTGAAATATTGCAAAAATTACCAAAATATGACACAGACACACAAAGTGGGCAAATGCTGTTGGAAAAATGTTGCCACTGGACTTGCTCAACACAGGGTTGCCACAAACCTTCATTTTGAGAAGAAAAAAAAATGCTTCTATCTGCAAAGTGCAATAAAGTGAAGCACAGCAAAACAAAGCATGCCTGTAATTCTCTCTAGACTAATCTCTAAAAGAAATAGAAATTTAGAAAAGCTGTATGTATGAAAATATCCATCATAATTTCATTTATGATGGGAGAAATCCAGAAACAAATATCTAAGTAAATTGTGTTATATCCAATGATAAATTATGAGGTCATAAAAGTGATGTTTATGAAGATTATGTAATAACTTAAGAAAATGCTTACAATTCCAAGAAATGATATTAAGAGAATGAAGACATTAAATTATATGCATTATATGATTGCAACATTATTTTTTAAGTGACATACATAAATAAGCCCAGAAAGAAACATGACAAAATATTATTAGTGACTGTATTAATGCAGTGGTTCTGAATCAACGGTGGCATCTAAGAAATATTTTCAAGTAACTCCTGCTTAGGGCCTGTCCTTATAGATTCTGATTCATCTCCTCCAATAAAATGCAAATCCATGATTAAACACCACGTTGTAAAGAAAACCTTAGGTTTAAAGAAAAATGATTACAGTTGACCACCGAACAACATGAGTTTGAACTGTGCAGGTCCACTTATATGTGGATTTTTTTACGATACAGTACAGTACTGTAAATGTATTTTCCTTATGATTTGCTTAATAACATTTTCTTTTCTCCAGGTGACTTTATCGTAAGAATACGGTATATAATATATATACAAAATATGTGTCAGTTGACTTTTTATTATCAGTAAGGCTTCTGATCAACAGTGGGCTATTATTAGTTAAGTTTTGGGGGAGTCAAAAGTTATATGCAAATTTTTTGTGTGGGAGGTCGACACGCCTAACCCCCATGTTGTCCAACAGTCAACTGTATTTGTTTCTCGTTTTCTATTTTGTTCAGATTTTCTGAAATAGACTGATGTGCACTGTACAACATAAAAGAAACATATAATAATTAAATCCGTTAATAGCAATAGTAGCTGCAATTTTTTATTAAACATTTGCTTCAGATATACTTTCTCCTTTAATCATCAAAATAATTTTATTGGATGTTAGTATCCTGATTTTATACATTGATGCAAAAGAAATTAGCTTACTTCCAAAGATCATGAAGCTATAATTAGCAGTCAGAATTCAAAGCCCTTCTTACCTTGTATGTGATAAAATCAAAAGAGAACAAAATCGTCATGACTTCAGAAGGGTTGGCCTTGGAAATCCCCAATCCCCAGTTGGTTAGGATGATTTGGGTGACTGGCTTTAGGTTTTTCTTCTTTTGTGTGTTTCAGCAGTATTGAAAAGATACAACCACATCACATATACTGAGATGGGGGAAGGGCATCGTGGCCATCAAATATATGGAGGCCAAGTAACCTCTGATGAGAGAATCAGTAGGAACTATCCTTTGCTTACCCTCTAAGTGTAATTTTAAAATTCATCTTCTTTCACAATGTCTTAACACAATTCTGATAGGGAGAAAATTCTCATTTTTACAGATTCTTACCACTAAAGAGTCTCTATAAAACTCTTCTAGAAAATCTTTGTGAAGATAAAAATGTGAGTCATTAGAGGCTAGATAATAAAGCCAGTTTTCAGCACTGAAGAGACCACCTGCTTGGTCCTCAGGCTGCCACCTCCTACTAAAGTCACCCTAAGAAAGCTTGAGAGAAAGACCGGGGCTGGCTGTGTAGCTGAATTTGACTTTTTCACTTGAAGTTTGACAAATCTATGATCAAGGTATGAAATCAAATAGTTTTCAGTGAGAGAAGAAATCATTAAGCAAGATTACATGTGAGAAAAGATACAATAAGTTAATTAGTAAGTTAATCATGTCTGAACATTAGACACTGGGCTTGGCAAACATTTGAACAGGGAATTTCCTTTCAACTGCTAATGCTTATAGAGTAATATATATTAAACACTAAATCAATTTTAGAGTTTGGTTCAGATATTGCTACTAATTAGTTTTGGCTGATATTGAAGTATTTTGTATGCTCCATTTATAAAAGCACTGCTTGCCCATCTGTTCATAGGTTGAAAGTGATTAAAGGATACTTATTTTGGCTGTTGTAAAAGCCAAATACTTTTTAAGCTGCAAATATGTGACAAAACCAGTTAAGGTTGCCAAGTTCAGAAATATATTAAAAGAGATTTGTGACACTTCCCTCCCCCAATTCCTCTTCCAACCTGCATTATCGAAAAGTAAATATCACTGTTTTCCTGATTAGACTAGCATGTCTCTTTGTCCAAATGCTTTGCAATTTGGTTATAATTTTCACAATTTACCCTGATTTGGATCCTCTGCTACCAAGCTGTGTTGGGGGCTTTCATTTCCTGTATGTGCAGCCTTGAAGTAGAAACATGTGATGCCCTCGTGCTTTGAATGCCAGATTTGAAAGCAATGTGGGTAACGAGAGAAATAAGTTTGCAGCCTACTTTAATCCCCCACATGAGGTCTGTTCAGTTTGAAAACAATACATTAAGTTCAGCATGGAGTTTTAAAAAAAAAAAGAAAGAAAAAAGAAAGGAAGGAAGATTTTTAAGATCAGGGATGCACTACATTTCCATGAATAATATAGTCTTAATGCTATTTAATACTCCATTTCCAAATATTCCCAAGGGGTTTAGTACTTCATGTTAGCAAAACCTGTACATTTTGAAAATCAGAGCAGGGCTCCTAGGACTTTTAAAAATAAGATGCAATCTCCTGAAGTGGAAGATAATACCACTTTAATTTGGGCAAAATGTTTAGTTTCAATATCTGAATGAAATGCCTTTCCTTCTGTTCCTTATACACTCCTTTTGAGTCTTGATCATTCCTCATGATGTCAGCCTGCCTGACCACCCCCCAGAAAAAACCCAAATGGCCTCCTATTTTTGGCTGCTCCCAGTTCCACAGCAATCTCTTTAACTAGATCATATTAAAGGGTGGAGGTCGATATTCTATTGAAAGCCTCTAGGGGTATTTGCTTTAAACAATTTACTACCTGAAGTTGTCTAACTAATACTTATCCAGAAATGCAAGCGATATAATGCGCTGGGAGGATTTCCTTTCCCTGCCCCCCTCACACCTGATTTTCCCCTAAAGGAAATCTCCCAGCCTATTATGTCATATCCATGGAAAGATGGGTTTTGTTATTACTGCTGCCGCTGCTTGGTTTCAATTTATCAACAGCTTTTCCTCAAAACAATTTAGAAATATCTAAATTCCAAGTTCAGTTCAAAAAACACAATTATTCTCTCCCTCACATACAAACATTTTGGAGGAGCACTATTTATTGTGAATTAAAATGACGTTGTCATTTTACATAGTAAAAAAACAAAAGTACAAAGGAAATGCTATTTTTGTTCAAATTTAATTGATTCTGATTTTATGGTCAAGGTAATCTATGATGAATTTTCAGGGAACTCTCTCTAATACAAACATTTAAAACTCCTTTTTACTGTGCCTACATGTTTTATCTGTAGGGCACTGTAAAAAATTACCCTAAAGATGCCTGAAATGACTAGGATGTTCATGCCAAAGGTGTAAGAGGAGCTGATTTTTTCTGTGGCACAGTGACCAGAGTTGTCCATTTTTCATGAGCTTATCTACGAAACAGGGAACATGAATTGTCCACTCTTCCTCCCAACACAGTAATTTGCTTATTCCTCTCAGGGCAGCCCTCGGCTCCTGACCCAAACTTTAGTGGGTCATGGAGGAGAGCTGGCTCTACCTGCCTATCTGTGTCCCTCACCTCTGCTCAAAAAGGGCAGGCACTGAAGACTGGTGCCTGTTCACAGATCCCTTGTCCCTGGAAGAGAATTCAGGGGACTCTAGAAACATTTTCTGAGATCATTCTCAGTATTTCAGTCCCAACCACATGTATGTTTTAGGGACTGTCATGGAATTCAGAGATCCTCATGCAGGCACACACAGAGTGATGGTCAGACAGTGGTAGGTCAAATTCTATGAGAGAAGCAGGCAATGTGGACGGTCTTCAGAGCAAGCTGGCGGAAAGAGAGGAGGGACTTTATAGCCCTCTCTCCCCATGCTTCTGCCCCTTACTCTCCCTCAGTGAGTTCTTCCATGGAAAAGTAACGGAAAGTCTGATTTTCCCTATTAGAGACATTCACTCATCTTCATTTTACTTGTGGGCAGGATTACGGTGATTTAGAGATGAGGATTTATGTGTGTTTCTCCTCCCAGGATTCTGCTTGTTGCTCCTCCGACATTTTCATTCTGATTCTATGTAGGAATCACAGCTTCACAGGGCCTTGCCCTTTCTTCAGGCCCAGCCATTCTTTTTCCCAGGTACTGATTCTATGTAATCAGTTTCTTCCTCGCTCACTGCTGCATCCCTCAGCAGACATCGATGGAATTATGAATATCCTATGCATGTGAAAGGCCAAGTAAACTCAAGACTTTTCTAGGGTCTCAGACATCTCTGTTCCAGGGAAGAAAAGCATAAGTGCCCAATTCAGCCTGTAGCTTAAGCCAACATGCTCCAACTCTGTTTTACCAGAGAATCCAGCTATCAGAGTTTCGTTGCTTCACATCTTCTTTGGCCTGCCTATTGATGTGGTGCTTTTCCATCCAGTTGGGCGAGATTGAAAAAACCAGATGGTGCTGACCTAATGATCTTTGGTGACTCTAACCGATGCTGGATTCTGGACATGTTCAGAGATCTAGGCTGCCAATGGTCCACCGCCAACCTTGCTCCTGCTCCAGTGTACAGCTTTCTTGAGTAGAACCCTTACCCAGGAGAATAAGTAATACAAGGAAGACACCAAAGCTCCACAATTAACTACTAAGAGGAAGTTTCAAAATTCTTGGCAATAGTCACAAGCAAGGGGCCACCAGCTCTCGAAGATTCAGAGTCAAGTAGACAATCTAAAAGCCAGGGAAATAGTCATAAGCCAGGAAAGCCAGGGTAGGTGGAGAATCAGCACAAAGGACAAACCAAGCACCATAAAATGATATCAGGGAAAAGAAATTGAGAATTGAAGCAATTATTTGACCTAGACTTAGATACCTTTATCCTCTTCTGACACTACAAAAGAACAATCCTGAGGAAGGCAGGCCTAGAATACTCAACGTGCAGCTATATGATAATACTTGACTTCAAGGTGTGAGTTTGGAGATGGTAGTGATTCCCAGGACATACAATCTCTTTTCCCATACTTCTTTGCATCACAAGGTTATGGCACTGGAGCACCATCAAGGTGATTCACCATAGCTCTCTCTATTAACTCGATATCCCTAACAAAAAGCAACTATGTCATCCTCTGCATTGATAGAGCTGGGAGTCAAGGTGAACACCGGACATAGTCAAATATGCCCCCTAGCTTGCTACTCAAAATGTGGTCTGAGGACCAGTGGCATTGGCATCACTTGGCGCTTACTAGAACTGCGGTATCTCAGGCTGTACTGATTCTATGTTGCTCAGAAGAATGACCATCAGACTAAAAAGGAAAGAACAAATACAGGAGAGAACTGAAGCTCAAACCAAGAAAAGATCTCAGAAAACAAAACTGAAGCTGCTCTTAGTTTGTTAAATTTTCTGGGCTCAGGCAAATAATTTTCCAGATTCATCTGTTGATCTGCTGTCTTTGAGAAACTGGACAATGAATGTGATATGAGAATTCTGGAGAATGGTAAATGTCTTCACTTTCAAAGAGGAAAGAGTATAAAAAATTACAAAGTATGGACAAGTAAGTAACTATGGACCAGATTTTATCAGTTATCAATTGGATGGTATGTAATTAAAGCAGTAATGGTGCCAAGAGCCAGAATGTGCATAAAAACAATGTCAAGCCACCTTGAATTTATTTCTTTTATTTAATTTTAATTTTATTATTATTCTTGTTTTGTTTTTTACTAGATTACTATACCAGGGAATGATTTGTGATGTTTCCAAATGTCAGGAAGACAATTTTCAAGGTTCTCATAAAATCTTTGTAAACCAGGTAGAGAAATATAAGCTCATTGGGAGGTTTTGGATGATAGTATGGACAGTATCATTACTAGCTGAGATAGGGAATAAAGGAGAGAAGATTTAGAGAGGGGAATACATAATTATTTCAGTTTTGAGGGATAGCTATGGGATATTCCAGTAAAGATACCAGTAAGCAGTAGAAAACTTGAAATAGAAGCTACAAATGGCTAGAAAGGGAAGAAAATTCATTAGAAGATAGAGAAAAGATCAAAAAAATGTAATTCATGCATTGAACAAATATTCATTCATTCATTCATTCAGTGTAAGATGCTCTTCTAGCACTGAGAACACACTAGTAAATAAAACAGAAAATTCCCTGCCCACATTGGGCTTATATTCTAATGGGAAGGACAAACAGTAATCACAGTAAACAACTTAACTACCCAGTATGTTAGAAGGTAATATTTGCTATGATTTAAAAAATAAATAAAGCAGGGAAGACAGTTAGGGAGTGCTAGCAGGGGTGGAAGATAAAATTTTAAATGTGTATCATGGCAGGTGTGGGATTCTTGAAAAGGTAATATGTGAGCTAATTATCTTAGGCAAATGTGACAAGGAGCTAAATCCAGTGTTGGAATGCGATAGCTTTACTTGCAAATCTCTGCAATTGGTTAATATATATGATTGTACAAATAATTCTTCTCGGACCTATGAAAATGGTTAGGTACATTTCCTCCATCACTGCAATTACCTCATTACTTTATAATTATCTCTGGGTCTATCACCCCTCTATACTCTGAATTCCTGAAGAGCAACAACTTTTCTTTGTGTGCTTGGCAATATATAGTGAAGAAAAGAGGGGCAGAGAAAGAGAAGAAAGGAGGGACAAAAGGAGAACAAAATGGAGATATATTCGAATATCTGGGGTCTTAGGGTTTGCTTGTTTAGGGTTTTTGTTTTGTTTTGTTTTGTTTTTTGTTTTCTTTCAGAATTAAATCAATGTAAGTATTGCCCTTAAGAAACTGTCCACCAAAACTGACATAATGGGCTTCATACATTGATCCACACTGTTGACAGTTTGGTCCCACTCTAGATTGCATAGATAGAATTACATCTGAAATACTGTGTTTTTTCCTAAGCAACATATTGTAAAAGGGATACTTTTGAGTGTGGTGGGCACTTGTTCCATACCTCTGTTTTATACTTCCTTCTCTTTCGTAGAACTGCACTTCTTCCACTCATGTGACTCCTATATGATTTGTCCAGGGCTGATCATGTCCTCCATGTTGGAAGGTCAGTCAGAATAATCTGGGGGCGGGGGGGGGGGGAGGGACGAGTCGGGGCATATAATAAAAGACCTTTCCTTTTGGTAAGAGCAGGAAGTAAGTCAATTGCAAATAGCTGGAAGCCAGCCATTTTCCTTAACACATGGAAAAAAAAAAAAAAAGTCCATAGTAAGAGGTATTAAAGCCAAGCAGGAGCAAGCAGAGATTTCAAATAAATGAAAAGAGAGTACATCTTGAAGACATTACATTTGACCTCTGAACAACATGGGGGTTAGAGGCACTGACCCCCTGTGCAATAAAAAATTGAGTAAAACTTTTGACTCCCCAAAAAACTTAACTAGTAATAGCCTACTGTTGACTGGAAGCCTTACTGATCACATCCACAGTCAATTAACACATATTTTGTATGTTATATGTATCATATACTGTACTCTTATAATGAAGTAAGCTGGAAAAAAATAAAATGTTACTAAGAAAATCAGAAGGAAGAGAAAATAGATTTATAGTAGTATACTTTTAAAGATCCTCATATAAGTGGACCCTTGTAGTCCAAACCCACATTGTTCAAGGGCCAACTGTACTTGAGTCTGTTGAACCAGCTGAGCCTGAGATGTTAAACAGATACAAAGAACATATGCCCCCCATACTCTACTCTCTTGGAATCTCCACTTATATGAGCATAAAGATTCAAGTATCATTTTGCTTAAACTAAGTTGAATTACCATTCTAATGAAGATGTTGTAAAACCATTTATTTATTTATTTATTTATTTATTTATTTATTTATTTGTAAAACAGTTTTTTTATATATAAACTGAAGTGCTTAATCTAAAAAGAGAAGATGGATAACTAGGGTGGTGGCTTCAAGAAGACAAAAATCAGGACCAATGGGTTACCAGCTCAAGGGGCATAGGTGAAGAGCTTCACACAGAGAAGTGTCTGAAAATCTGAGCAGTCCTTAGAATTAAATGGGATGCCACTTGAACAGAAGCATTATGAGTCTCTGGAGTTTTCAAGTAAAGGCTATGTAGGCACCACGTTATAAAGATGCACACTTTGGATGGAGGGTTTCAGGAAAAAATCTTTAAGGTTCCTTAAACTCTGGGATTCTATTATTCTCAAAGGCAAAACACACAAGTGGAAGTATTGTTGGAGAAATATTATTCCCCATATTTTCATAAATGCTTAGGCTGAGTACTGACACAGAAAAAAACTGTTGGTGAAAGATATCTAACCATAAACAAGCTAATGTTACATTATTAGGTAACAAAATTTCCAAAGAGATTAGTGGCCAGTTATCAGGTGGTAAACTGTAAACTTGTGTTGAGATAAAAAAAGAGGATTTGACCCCTTCCAGGAAAGAAATGGTAATGAACCATACAGTAATTTCAGAGTTATAAAGGAAGCATTCAAGTACCCACCTAAATTTCCAGACTCTGAAATGTGAATTTCATACTTACATATGACAATAAATGTATTAGATTCCATTATATCAAAAAAAAGAAAATTTAGAAGAGTGCAATGTTATGTTTTAGTAACATTTTAGCTACTCATATCCTGTTGCTACTCTCCTTTTAGTTCCAGTATGCTACAAAATAGTAAGGAAGACGTATGTAATTATTCCACATCTACATATTTACATGAACTATCTGGATGGTTAAAATCCTAAAGAATAAAAAAAAAAAATAAGGAATTTAGGGGTTCCAAAATGGTATACTTTTTCATAGATGGTGTATTCAAATAACATTTTTATCATCCAGAACTGAAATAGATGCTAATAAGGTGAAAGGCTGATGACCAGCCTCTGAACTTATTACAACTAGAAAGTTAATATTATGAATCAACAATAGAATGTTTTTCCTCTATGAATTAAAGATCTGTCAACTGTTCTGTTCTATACTTGCAAATCAGTCATTATTTTAAAAAACAATTATGTGCTTTAGAAATTCAACAAAAGGAAAATTTATCACTGAGATCATATGAATCTGCAAGGGATTAACAGCTCACTGCAGAAAGACATCAAAAGAAAGTAAGTGTCTTATTCATGGAATACAATAGGTTATCTGAAGGAAAAAGAAGATATTTGCCATATGGTTAGAGGTAGTAAACAAATTCAAGTAGACCTCAAAAAAGACTGTTTATATAAAGAAAATCTCACAAAAAAATAAAAGTATAATGTCATCATAATAGTACAATAGATTACAATTGATATAGGTCCTGGCTCACAATTTTTGCTTAGATATTGAGAATGGACTCTGTGTATGCGGATGCATTATTTCCCTTTACCTAATAATATAAACTGCATTTGATACTTTACATTAAAAGTACCATATAAAAATAAGAGAAAATAGGTTAAGCATCAAGAAGTTAATGAAGAGATTTTTTAAAAGATGGTGGTAGGAGAAGATAAGATCTCATTGCAAAACATCATTCAATCTTTACCTTTATTGAGGTAAAAAAATAAACATATATACATAATTCATGTACAAATTACATTTTTTAAACTAAAAATTAAGAGTTACATCTATTTGTCTTTAATTCTTTCTGGTTTAGAAAGAATTGAACTGAGCTTGCTTGGCTTTCTTTGAAATGATTAACTCAACCTTCCCTTAATAATGGTTTCAGGTTTTCTCAACCATAGTTTATCTTATGGATTTCTACCGATCTTCTGAAACTTAAGAGAGTTTCTTTTTTTTACTTATTTATTTTTTATTATTGTGTTATGTTAATCACCATACATTATATCACTAGTTTTTGATGTAGTGTTCCATGATTCATTGTTTTTGCATAACACCCAGTGCTCCATGCAGAACATGCCCTCTTTAATACCCATCACCAGGCTAATCCATCCTCCCACCCCCTCCCCTCTAGAACCCTCAGTTTGTTTTTCAGAGTCCATAGTCTCTCCTGGTTCGTTTCCCCCTCCGATTTCCCCCCCTTCATTCTTCCCCTCCTACTATCTTCTTCTTTTTTTTTCTTTAACATATAATGTATTATTTGTTTCAGAGGTACAGGTCTGTGATTCAACAGTCTTACACAATTCACAGCACTCACCATAGCACATACCCTCCCCAATGTCTATCACCCAGGTACCCCATCCCTCCCACCCCCCACCACTCCAGCAACCCTCAGTTTGTTTCCTGAGATTAAGAATTCATCATATCAGTGAGGTCATGCAATCTCAAAATTTATTATTTAAATTGAAATACTGAAGAAATAAAAACCATTCAGAAATCAAACAATTTTATAAATGTTCATCTATGAAAATTATATTCTAGGAATGTTGCACAAGGGTGTGTATGAAATGAATATTTACAGCAGAAATTACAAAATCAAGGCAATAAGATCACCTCTTTTTCATAAAAATACACAAATATATATATTTAAGAACCCCAAAATAAAAGCAAGTAGCCACTTTTTGTAGTCTACAACCTACTAAATTCAACCTAAATATACTGGATTTGAGGATTGCAGCTCCTTGTTTAGTAATAACGCTAATTAAAGGTCTTATGTACACCTGTACACATATTTGTATAGGCAAATGTACCTAAGTACTACCATGCCATCTTTTCTTCTCCTTCTAAATTTTGAGATCTTCACAGTTGAAAAACCAGGGAGATAAGACCAAGAAAAAAAAAATAGAAATTTGAAAACTTGTCTTTTAGGCTATGATCATTGAAGATTAGGACAGAAATGATCATGATTCTGCCTTATCAACCACATTTATCTATGTAAGGCAACAGGTTCCATTCCCTCCCGAGAATAGGAGTGGATGCACAAATTTGCCGTGACTCCAAATCCAGTTCAGCAGCAGCATTTTTAGTTACCTTAACTTCCTTGCCCCACCCTTTAACAGACAAGGGAGTGTCTCCTTAAAAAATACTGCTGAGTAGGTGCATAAACCAGTCCTATATGCCAAATGTAGAGGGTTCCTGCAAAGCTTGTGGGTATGTGTGAATGAATTCCATCATTTTTTCTTTTTTTCTATAACTAAGAAGAGAAGGGGAAAAAACAAATTCTCTTGTATTTACTGTAGCCTGGCAGTGGTAATATATGTGTGACATATTTTTACCCTTGAAATGCAAAAGTACTTTAGAAATTGGCCAGTACCTTATTGAAGTTGACTGATGACTGATGGAAGGTTCTAATACACTCTGCCTCATACAGACTCTAAGGAAACCTCTAGCTGAAAATATATGGGAAATTCCTAACAAGAAAGATCCTTTAGGCCAAGCTTATAGGGTCCCAACATTTGGATTTTAAGGTTTCACGGAATTTCTATGATATAAATAGTGCAAGATTTCAAATAAACAAGAAAATATTAACATTGTTTCACTTAGATATTTGCAATGAAATGTCTGTATGTGATGTATTTACAGTGTTATACTGCTCACCACTTTGCTTTATTTTCACATAGTTTCCCTCTCCCTGGGATTCTGTTCTAGTGATACTTTTTAATCACTGCAGCCACTGTAAGATTTGCTAACTCATGAAGTAAGGTTTCAGTCTACTTCTCTTAAGTAATCATCAGAAAGGTTGTTAACATTTAGTATACAAATGACATAAAGCAGCATGACTGGTAAGAATACTGAGAATTAAGGGTTGGATCCCAGTTAACAGTTCTGTGTTGTTTTGTTTTGTTTTGTTTTGTTTTGTTTTGTTTTTACTTTTGTGACCTTGAAGAAGTCACTTAATCTTTCTGAATCTCAGTTTTCTCAACTAGAAATTAAAAGGATTAAAGCAAAGACCTCTAAACTTTCCTTCAGCCATCATTCCCTAAAATGTTTAAGATATCCCTGCAAAACTCTGCCATAGCTCTTTATGACTGCAACAGATGGTAGACCGTACAGGAAAATGTTTAGCATTCAGATTAGCTGGCTGGCTCCAGTAAAATAACTATAATAAACACTCATCTTTCAGACTGTACAATTTTTTAATCATTGAAAGAGCTGGACTAGATTTTAATTTAGTGAAACCTATGAGGAAAAAAGACTCCCCAATCAAACTAACCAGGTAAAGAATATTTACAGGAAAAAGACATATAAGAAGTTCAGGTGTTTTTAACACAATTAAGTAGTTATAAAAAAAACAGCCTTCTTTTCTTTAAAGCAAGTCTTTTTGTGGAACGGTTTTTGATAATAAATTCAATTTATTTAATAGATATGGATTATCCAAATTTTCTATTTATTCTTGTGTCAGTTTGTATGTTATCTTTTTTCAAAGAATTTGTCCACTTCATCTTAATTGTTGCACATAGTAGGCATGAAGTTACTCACATCTCTTTCATTTTTAATATCAGAATTTGTGTTTTATCTCTTCTTTTTCTTAATCAGTTTTGTTATGACCTTAAAAAGTTTATTAATCTTTTCAAAGAACCAATTTTTGGCTTTGTTAACTTGCTATATTGTTTCTCTGTTGTTTATTTCATTGCTTTCTTATCTCTATAATGAATGTTATATGGGCACTGAAAAAGAATATTCTAAGGTTGTTGACTGTAGTCTTCTATAAATGTCAATTAGGTCCAATTAGTTGGTGGCTTGTTCAAATCTGCGATACCACTATTTATTCTTTTTACTAATTTTCCTATTATTAAAAGAGGTATGGGAAAATTTTCCAGCCATAATTACGGAGTTGTCATCCATTTTACTCTTTAATCCTGTCAATTTTTGCTTTATTTATGTTGAATCTCTATTACTAAGGCATACATATTTAGGATTATTATCTAATTTTAATGAATTGACCCTTTTACAATTACGAAGTGTCTGTCCTCTTTGTCTTTGGAAATAGTCCTCGAAGTCTACTTTGATCTTAATTTAGCACTCTTCTGCTAGATTTTTCCATTGCTTATCTTTGACTATTCTTTTACTTCCAATTAATGTTTTTACATTCATCTTTTATGGAGAGCAGAGAGTTGGGTCTTGCTTTTTTATCCAGCCTGACGAGCTTTTACGTTAAGTATACTGTTTATTCTGTATATTTAATATAAATGTTGCTACAGTTGGGTTTAAGTCTACCATTTTCTATTTGCTGTTTATTCACTCAATATGTTCCACTTTCCTGTCTTCTTTTGGGTTAACTGAACAGTTTTTGTATTCCATTTTAGGTTCCATACTAACTTTTAGGTTTGCCTTTTTGTATTAGTGGTTGCTCAGGGAATTGTAATATGCATTCTTAACTTACCACACTCTACTTAGAATTAATACTGCTACACATAAAATGAAAGAAACTTGCAAGAGAATGACTCTGTTTTCTTGCTATTATTGTCACACATATTTGCATCTACCTAACTTATAAGTAAAATAATAATGTTATAATTTTGCCCTAAAGTCAATTTTAAAGAAATTTTAAAAAAATATATTCTTTTATATTGATCAATATATATTTTCTATTTTCAGTCTTCTTTATTTGTTCTTGTAGATTCAAATTCTTATCAGGTATCATTTCCTTTCAGCATGAAGAACTTCCTTTAAACATTTATGAAGTGCAGATCAGCTGGCAATAAATTCTAATTTCTTTAACTGAAAATTGTTTTTTTCATCCTCAGTGCTGTGAGATAGTTTCATTAGATACAGAATTATCAGTTGATAATATTTTTTCTTTTAGTACTATAAATATATAATTTTATTGCCTTCTGTCCTCTATCATTTCTGATGAGAAGACATCCATCATTCTGAGAACTGTAACCCTCTGAATAATGTGTATTCCACCACCACCCCCCAGCCCCCGGTTATTTCCAAAGTTTTTTCTTTGCCTTTGATTCTCAACTCTGACTATGCTGTGCCTACATGGGGTTTTTCTTGGATCTATCTTGCTTAGATGTGATGATCTTGGATATGTAAAGATGTTTTTCATTAAATTTAGGAAAAATTCAGCTATTATTTCTTCAACTATTTTTTCTGCCTCTTTTTATTTCTCTTATCCTTTTAAGACTCCAATTCATATATGGTAGTCCACTTGATATTAAATTATAGGTCAGTCAGGGTTTGTTCATTTTTATTCTAATTATGGTTTACTTTGCCTCAGACAAGTCTCTATAGATCTACAAGTTTACCGACCTTTTCTACTGTCTTTCCCAATACGCTGTTCAACACATCCAATGACATTTTCATATCAGATACTGTATTTCTCAGTTCCAGAATTTTTATTTGATTATTTTGTATAATTTCTATTTCTACACTGGCATTCTCTGTTATTATGAATTTATTTTCCTTTAGGTCCTTGAACATTTATAATAGCTGCTTTAAAGCTCTTGCCTGTTAATTCCAACATCTGGGATAACTTTTTTTTGGATGTAAGCCATATTTTCCTGTTTCTTCATGTCTAGTATTTTATTTATTGTATATAAACATTGTACATTGTAGAGATTCTGGGTTCTGTTATGGTTCTTAAAAAAATGTTGAGTTTTTTTATTGTAGGTGGTGGTTGAATTACTGGTCTATCATCTTTAACTTGTCAAGGCTTGGTTTTATGCTTTTGTTAGGGCAAATCAATTTGTTTTGTCCTCAGTACTAAGGTGAATTCCTTACTCCTGTGAATAGTCTCCACTCTTAGGTGTTGGCCTTCTAGGACTTCCATGGAAAGACTGAGGTGTTCACTAAATCCCAATCACTTGGTAGGACTTAAGCTCCAACTTTTGTCTCCTTCCATAGTGAGGAGCAATCTGCCTAGGCTTTAAGTTCCATAGATGTAAGGAGTCTATTGTGTTCACTCTGTCCTTAGCACCTAAAATAGCAGGTGCTTGATGTTAATTATTAAATGAATAAACTATCAGTACTAAACTAATATTTGGTGGATTGATGAATGAATGTATTACCAGTGAATAAGAAAACACAAGTGTGAAACCTGTCCTAAGAAACTTCACTGTTATCTTTCCACAGTCTCTTCTTTCCACCTCACTGTCCGATCTATCTCACAAAATCAATAGTCTTTCACAAAAGTTTGTCAACACATTTGCTACATATAGTAGCAAGGCAATCTAAAGAATCCCTCACAGATTCATTGAAAGGTATGCTTTTAGCATAGTGAACTGTAGTATCCTGTTTCCAATACAAAAAACAGCTGAAGCATTATATACAAAACTGTCACACTGCTTTTCCCAGCTACTACATAGTAAGCTCCAGCCTGGTCTACTGAATGATCATTAATATACTCAAAAAAAAAAAAAAAAAAGGATTTTTTTTTCTCCTTGCCTTAGCTGAATTAAATGGAAACACTGAAAATGGTATGCTAAAAACTTGAGCTTTCAACAACGTGCACTTCTTTACACCTAGATACTTAAGTCAAGATAAAACCCAAAAAAAGCACATTAATTTATACTTTTCTGCTATCATATAAAGATACGCCTGGAAAAAAAGAAAAGATATACCTGAGTCCTGGCTTTGGTCCTGGCTTTGGTTTGATAGGCTGTTGCTCTTTCTTCATTAAAGTTTTCTAGAATAAGAGAAAGAAGAATTGACTTAAGTAGGAAAACAACTTCATTGTGTGTAAAATTTTAATTTCATTAATGTTCTATTATCAAAGGGAGAAAGAACTATTCCATTCTAATATATATTATAAACCTAAACACTGATGTAAATTGGTAAGTATACCATGAACAGAAATATCCAAAATGGAGTCAGGAACGTCAAGGGCCCTAAGATGTCAGGAACCAGGAGACCACCGGGGAAATGCACGACCACACCTGGATGGAACATGAACTTTTAGACTATGCCAACCACAAATTGCTACATTCTGTTGCAGTTCTCAGAATGAGGCTCACATCACTGAACTCCAGCTTAGCACCTGGTAAAGTAACCTATCCTAAATAGACCAACATTAATTATTTTTACCGACACCAGTCAGAGTTCTTGCAAAACAACTTATATAAGCCTGCAGTTTTGCCTTTATATGCTCTGTCTTTGTCCTCCCTCCTTGGAGCATATTTTAGTTTCCTCCTGAATCTGTGTCTCCTGGGTTGGAATTCCTAAAGACCCCAAATAAACTTTTGGTTTGCTTCACAGCCTAAGTACTTTCCTGTTTGACAATACTCAGAGGAGTATGACCATTGAACCTCCTCCAGCACCTTTTGGCACCCAGGAATACAATTCCTACTGATCATTCCAGTGAGCAAATATCCATACAAATCTATTACAGATGAGAATTTATTTATTTTCTTATGTGTCCTCTGTCTTGTAAAAAAAGATTCAAGGCAGCTTACAGAAAATACAGTACACATGAAAAAGGAAAATAAGAAAATCAGGTTAAAGGTAAAATATGGATAGAAAAATAATGTCAAATATTTTCCGATATTACTTGATGTGTCACACAGATTTGGCTCTCAAATCCCTAGCTATCAAAATGTTATGGACTGAATTATGTCCCTCCAAAATTCACATATTGAAGCCCTAATCCCCAATGTGACTACATTTGGAAATAAGGTCTTGAGGTTAAATGAGGTCAATAGGGTGAAGTCCTAATCCAATAGAACTTGTGACTTTATAAGGAGAGGAAGAGATGCCAGGGATATGTGTGCACAGAGAAAGGGCTATGTGAGGACAACCAAGAAGCAGCCATCTATAAACCAAGGAGAGAGGACTCGGGATAAACCAACTCTGCCACCATCTTGATCTTAGACTTCCAACCTCCAGAACTGTGAAAAAATTAATTTCTGTTCTACAAGCTACCCAGTCTGTGGTATTTTATTATGGCAGACTTGGCAAACTAATACAAAAAGTAATGAAGAAAACACAGTAGTTTTAACATTCATAATGTCTATAAGAGAAGCAAACTTCTTGTGAAAATTTCTTCCATGAGTCCTTCAAAAGAAGCCTAGTATAATGTGATGGTCAGCTTCAATAGCATCTATTCAACAATTACACCAGAGTGTTTAATGTGTGTGGGGGGTTTTTTTGTTGTTTTTTTTTTTTACAATCTTTCAATATCGGTCAACAGTAAAAAGAACAACTCAGGAAGATAATTCTACAAGACCTCAGAATAGCTGGTCATTCCCTCTCTGGCCATTCAGTGTGATCCAAAGGTTAAACTGATACCTAGAGGCATTGATGAATTGCATATCTACTTTATAACCTGCCATGACAATTTTTTGCACAAAATAGCTTTTGAAAAAAATGGTCTCAGATAAGAGGAATTTAAGGTAATCTTGATAAATGAGGAAAAGGTTAATGGATTTTGGGTTGTTGATTTTGTCTTCCCCCTCAGAATCTATAAGAAGTCAGAAATAGCAAACATATTGGTTATTGTTATATGGTATGCTCACGATACCACAAGGAAAATGCTTATTTTAGTTTTGCTTTTTAAGTTTCAAATTTGTGTTTAAACACTATTTGACAACTGAAGCAAAAGAAGTCTCTTATATAAAATCTCAAAATACATAAAGGATAAATATAAAGATGAAATGTGGAAGACAGTTGTGTTTGTACTGCAAAAATAGTATTAGGACATAAGAATGATTGTTTTTAAATATTTTAAATAAATTATAACTCTTTTAAAGTTAAATTCATTCTGTCTCATACTGCTCTCTCAGATACAATCTAACTTGTATATGTTAATTTGTATTTTATGCCATTCATTTTTTTAAGATCAACGATTAACTTTTCTTCTATAATTATGTTAGAATGCCACAATAACCTTGAGAATTAGTTTGTAACATCTCTCAACTACTTGTTACTTTTAGAATTCCCTGGTGATGTTTTCATTTTCCCAAAGTAAACAATCATCCTCAGGAATAATACTGTACTTTAAAAAAGTTATGTGCAACATGTAGGTGATAATAAAACATGAAGCAGGACTTATATATTTTAAATGTTGCCCTCAAGATATTCCAAGACATGTATTCATGGCTACAAAAATACTAATTGACTACAAAAATTAACTTTAACCAATATATTCCATACTTCAGCACAAAACAATGTGCTTGGCTTGGAACACACTGTCCGTATGTGATACTACTATTTATGTTTGCCAACTTAATATTTTTTTAACTGCTTCCTTCTTGGCCAGACTAACCAAATTGGCATGTTCTCCATGATGAAGGGTGTCAAATGTGAAGGCTGCTATGTAATACAGTCTCAGGCAAACATTCTTGAGGATTTTTGTTACTAAGATATTCTCTGATTTTTTCCAGTTACTCTCTTGCAACTTCATTGAATTCACAATCTCCATTGTGTCCTCTCTTCGTATCTAACAGAATTAGAAACTTCATATCTAACAGAATTAGAAAAAATCAGGATTTTTTGGGGGGGGGAGGGTGGTCTCCTTTTTGCAAAATCAGCAGTCCTTTTATTTAAGAAGTCCTATGGGATTTTTTATAAGTCTTAGTTTTCTACATATTTAAATTTCAAGTCCATTTTGCCTTAATGTTTCAACTCGATTCTCTCTCAAAATCTTTCCTCTTTCCACAGGTATTAGCTGCTTCTTTAAACTACTTCAAGCTCTTAGTCACTTCATGACAATGCATCTGGAGTGACACATTCTAAATACTTGATGTAAAATGTAAGTCATTTGTTAAACCCTCATGTCAAACTTTTCAAAATTTTGTAATAACCTGTGTGTTATTTTTTCCAAACCACTTTTCAGACTCCTTTGCCCCACATATTTTCTGAAATCCCACAATTTAACTGGTACCAAGCTTACTTCTGATAATTTACACAATATTATTACACTTCCAGCTTCTTTTTAGAAGTAGCTGTCTAATCCATCAATTATCCTCTTCTTTCCATATCTCATCTGGATTTTTTTTCCTTTTGACAATGCTGCTAATTTCTCTCACAGCATAATAATTAAATTCTTGATTAACCCCAGATGAAATATGGAAGAAAGCCTTTCACTTTGTATATTAACTTTAAGACATATTTCTATATTACTGGTATTAGTGTGAATTCTAGAATATGTTTGCTATAAAAAGGTAATCTATAATTGGCATATTACACCCCCATACTTACCCCAAATGTGGTTAAAGGGTATTTTCTAAGTAGCAAGGAATTTTCATAGTTTTAAACAGCTTTGTGACCCTACCAGAAGTATATATAAACACATCATTCAAGGTAAAATGAAAGGTTTGTTTAAAAGTAGGTAACTGTGAAGAGAAAATCATTAATAGCATATACATATAAAATTACAATTACACATTAAAACATGTGAAATAAACTGAAAATCTTTTTCTGCCAGGCTTGACTATTAACACTTATGTTTCCCCAGAAGAAGTCAGTCATGTCACTAGCACCTTCTGTGAAATAGCAATGAGCTGCCTTCCTTACATTGCTCGTGCTACTTGTATAAAAAGTGATTTAAAGAGAAAAATGTCCATATCCTTGCACACATGCAGAACTAGAAGGCACCAAACACATCATTCTGGGATTTTTCACCAGTATTTTTGCATTATTAAATTTGAGAGCTTTCCCAAACACATACAAACCACAGGAGGGTTTTCAAGCCATAGAACCACCCATACGAAGTTGTGATAGGCCAGGAAACCCACAGAGATTCCCAAAATCTTCTCACGGAGTCAGGAGCCTCCATTTTGGAAGATGGGGTTTTTTTTTGTTTTTTTAAAGATTTTATTTATTCATCTGAGACACAGAGATACAGAGAGAGAGAGAGCATGAGCAAGGGGAGAGGCAGAGGGAGAAGCAGGCTCCCTGCTGAGCCAGGATCCCGATGTGGGGCTCGATCCCAGGACCCTGGGATCATGACCTTAGCTGAAGGCAGACGCTTAATGACTGAGCCACCCAGGCGCCCCAATAAATATACTATAAGTGAAGTTTTTTGCAAACTTACCTGTACTAAAGGTATGTCTAAAGGATGCAGTTCAAGAAGAAAAATCATCCTATAGGTCTGAGATGCTAGATACAATGACAAATAAAAAAAAAAAAGAAAGGGGGGGTAAGCATGTAGATTAACCTAAACAATGAAGTATAAAACAAAATAATTGCATCTAATTTGTGAGGTTTAAAAAAAGAGAGGAAAAGTACTGGGGAAGATGGCAGAGTAGGAAGACCCTGAGCACATCCCATCCTACATTTAGGTAGGTATCATCCACATCCAGGTCAATAAACTGGAGAGTGATCAAAGATGGGCAGAACCAACTCCACAACTAAATATAGAGAAGAAACTTCATCTGAAAGTTAGGAAGATCAGAAAGGCAGAGGGAGGCTGCCCATGAGAGGGAGGGAGCTGAATGCATGGAGAGGGCAGGATCCTGGGGAAGACTAATCCCCCCAATGTTTGGCTTTGAAAACCAGATGTGTTGAATTCCAAGAGTTTGTAACACCAGTGGGACTTGGAGCCTGAAGCTTTAAAAGTCTCCTGAATCAGCAGTGGGCAAGTGAGAAGGGAGAGTGATAGCTGGGTCCCTACCCTTAAAGAGACAGCTGCCTGTGTGGAGAAGCAGTTTACACAACACCAGGGGCAAATGGGAGACACATCTGTTCATACTGCTTTTGGAGTGTGTTGAGGAACTTCTCTAAAAATGAGGGAGCTGGCAGATGCCATTTTCCTCCCCTACCCTCCAGCATAAACACAGAGCCACCTGCAGGAGGCGGGGCTACACACACACTTGCTACTTAACCTGCTAGCAGTGTGTCTGACCCATGAGTTCTCCTGAGGAGTCCCACACTCCAAGCCTGCTAGCATCAGCCCCCTGGGCTTAGCACAATTTTTGTTAAAGCTATGCACCCCACCCAGCTGCCCCAGGGCACAGCTGCCTCAGTGCACCCTGCTCAGCCACCCTGCAGAGTCCAGCCACGCATACCCTCAGCTACCGTGGTATGCCAGGCCCAGCTACACCCAGCCAATGTCATGCGCCATACCAAGCCTCACACCCCTGGCTACCCCAGCCCATAGCCCACAGCTGCCACAGTGCTTTGGAGGATCAGACAAATTTTGCTAACACGGCTGTCTTGCTCCCAAGTTCGCTGGTGGGCACACTGCCTCAGAGGTGGCCTCCCTGAGCCCTACTAACACCACAGAGAGCAAGGAGAGCCCACAATAGGCAGGGAGTCAGTGCAAACAACTGCACTGAAAGCAAAAGTGAATCAGACACAAGAGCAGGGCATCAGCAACAGATATAGGATATTCTCCTGAAGTGCCAGGTTCTGGTGAACAGAATACACTGCATTGCAGGATGCTACAGGACTTTTTCATAAAGTCACTACTTTCAAGAACAGAAGACATGCCTGACTTTCTCAACACACAGAAACAGAAACATAGAGGCAGACAAAAGGAGGAGAGAGAAAAATTTAACCCAGATGAAAGAACAGGACAAGGCCACAGCCAGAAATCAAGCAAAACAGATATAAGTAACATGCCTGATAGAGAATTTAAAGCAATGATCATAAGGATATTCGTTACTCTTGAAAAAAAAGTAGAAGACATGAGTGAGACCCTTAACACAGAGACAGGAATAACATAGCAGAGATCAAGAGCTGAATAAATGAAATGAGAAACATACTTGAAGGAATGAATAGCAGGATGGAAGAAGCAGAAGAATGGATCAGTGACATAGGAGATAGAGTAATGGAAAGTAATCAAGCTGAACAAAAAACAGAAAAAAGAATTACACAAAATGAGAATAGACTTAGGGGACTCAGTGACTCCATCAAATATAATAAGATTCATATTATAGGAGTCCCAGAAGAAGAGAGAGAAAAGGGGACAGAAAATTTATTTCAAGAATAATTGCTGAAAACTTCCCTAATCTGGGAAGGAAAGAGATATTCAGTTCTAGGAGGCACAGAGAACTCCCATCAAAATCAACAAAGCAGATCTACACCAAGACATATTATAATTAAGTTAGCAAAACATAGTGTTAAAGAAAAAAATTTTAAAGAGCAAGACAAAAGAAGTCAGTAAATCACAAGAGAAAACCCATAAGGCTAGCAGGAAATTTCTCAACAGAAACTTGGCAAGCCAGAAGGGAGTGGCATGATCTATTCAACGAGCTGAATGAGGAAAAAAATCTGCAGCCAAGAAATACTCTATCTGGCAAGGCTATCATTCAGAATAGAAAGAGAGATAAAGAGCTTCCCAGACAAACAAACACTAAAGGAGTTCATGACCACTAAACCAGCCCTGCAAGAAATATTAAAGGAGACTCTCTGAGTGGAAAGGACAGACCAAAAGTGACACTATAAAAGTAGGAAACACAAAAGCAGTAAAAATGAATATTTCTATTAAAAAATCAATCAAGGAACTCACCAAAAGTAGGATATAAAATATAATAACATACACCTAAAATGTAAGGAGGAGAAGAGAATAGAATGGGTTCAAACTTAAGCAACCATCAATGTAATAGAGACTACTAGATGCAGAAGATATTATCTACAAACCTAATGGTAACCATATATCAAAACCATTGATAAACATGCAAAGAATAAGAAAGAAATCCAAATCTATCACTAAAGAAAATCAGCAAAATAAGAAGACAGAAAGACAAGAAAGGATCAGAAAAAATCTTCAGAAACAACCACAACACAAGTAATAAAATGGCAATAAATACAGACAAATCAATAATTACTCTGAATGTAAATGAACTAAATGCTCCAATCTAAAGACATAGGGTGACAGAATGGATAAAAAACAAGTTCCATTAATATGCTGCCTACAAGAGATTCATTTTAGACCTAAAGACACCTACAGATTGAAAGTGAACGGATGGAGAAATATCTATAATGCAAATGGATGTCAAAAGAAAGCTGGAGCAGCAATTGTCACATCAGACAACACAGACTTTAAAACAAATACTGTAACAAGAGACAAAGAATGACAGTACATAATAATAAAGACAACAATCCAACAAGATATAACAATTGTAACTATTTATGCACCTAACATAGGAGCACCCAAATACATAAAACATTTAGTAACAAAAATAAGGGAAGTAATCAATAATAATACAATCATACTAGGGGACTTTAACACCCCTCTTACATCAGTGGACAGATCATCTAAACAGAAAATCAACAAGGAAACAATGATGTAGAATGACACACTGGAGTACATTAATTTAACAGATATATAGAACATTCCATCCCAGGCACCTGGGTGGCTCAGTCAGTTAAGTGTTGCCTTCGGCTCAGGTCATGATCTCAGGGTCCTGGGATCAAGCCCCACATCAGGCTCCCTGCTCAGCAGGAAGTCTGCTTCTCCCTCTCCCTCTACTTGCCACTCCCCCTGCTTGTGCTCTCTCTCTCTCTCTGTCAAATAAATAAATACAATCTTTAAAAAAAAAAAAAAGAACATTCTATCCTAAAACAGCAGAATACACATTCTTTTCAAGTGCACATGGAACATTCTCCCATAAAACCAGCATTTTTCAAGAAGATCAAAATCATACTACGTATGTTTTCTGACCACAATGCTATGAAACTAGAAGTCAAGCACAAGAAAAAATCTGGAAAGATCAAAAATACATGGAGGTTAAATGGGTGAATCCAGAAATCAAAGAAGAAATTAAAAAGTACATGGAAACAAATGAAAATGAAAAACACAACAGTCCAAAACCTTTGGGATGCAGCAAAAGCACTTCTAAGAGGGAATTTTATAGCAATACAGGTCTATGCCAAGAAGCTAGAAAAATCTCAAATAAACAACCTGACCTTACACCTAAAGAAGTAAAAAAAGAACAAACAAAACCTAAAACCAGGAGAAGGAAGGAAATAATATAGATTAGTGCAGAAATAGGGGCGCCTGGGTGGCTCAATTGTTTAAGCATCTGACTCTTGATTTTGGCTCAGGTCATTATCTCAGGGTCATGAGATTGAGCCCTGCATCAGGCTCTGCACTGAGCATGGAACCTACTTAAGATTTTCTCTCTCCCTCTCCCCCTGCTGCCACTTCCCAAAAAAACCCAAACAAAACAAAACAAAACAAAATGGAACACATCAATGAAACCAGGAGCTGATTCTGTTAAAAAGCCATCAATAAAAATCATAAACCTCTAGCCAGACTTACCAAAAAAAAAAAAAAGAGAGAGAGAGAGAGAAAAGACTCAAAAAAATAAAATCACAAATGAGTGAGGAGAAATAACAACCAATACCACAGAAATACAAATAATTGTAAGAGAATATTATGAAAAACTATATGCCAACAAAGTAGACAACCTAGAAGAAATGGATAAACTCCTAGAAATGTATAAACTACCAAAACTGAAAACAGGAGGAAATAAAAAATTTGAATAGACTGATAACCAGCATGAAATTGAATCAGAAATAAAAAAATTCCCAATGAACAAAATTCCAGGACCAGATGGCTTCACAGGTGAATTCTACCAAATATTCAAAGAAGAGGTAATATCTATTCTTCTCAAATATTCCAAAAAATAGAAAAGGAAGGAAAACTTCCAAATTCATTCTATGAGGCCAGCATTATCCGGATACCTGATACATTAATTCAGTAAAGTCACAAGATACAAAATCAATGTACAGAAATCTGTTGCATTTCTATACACCAATAATGAAACAGCAGAAAGAGGAATTAAGAAAAAAATCCCATTTACAATTGTACCAAAAATAGTAAGATACCTAGGAATAAACCTAACCAAAGAGGTGAAAGACCTGTACTCTGAAAACTATAAAATACTGATGAAAGAAAGTGAAGATAACACAGAAATGGAAAGACATTCCATGCTCATGGATTAGAAGAACAAATATTATTAAAATGTCTATTCTACCCAAAGTGACATTTAATGCAACCCTTATCAAAATACCAATAGCATTTTTCACAGAACTAAAACAATTCTATAATTCATATGGAACCACAAAAGACCCTGACCTTGAAAAAGAAAAGCAAAGCTGGAAACATCACAGTTCCAAACTTCAGGTTACATTATGAAGCTATAGTAATCAAAACAGCAGGGGCACCTATGTGGCTCTGTTGGTTAAGCATCTGCCTTCAGCTCAGGTCATGATTTCAGGGTCCTGGGATCAAGCCGCACATGGGGCTCCCTGCTCAGCATGGAGTATGCTTCTCCCTCTCACTCTCCTCTGTGTTCTCTTTCTCTCTCAAATAAATAAAATCTTAAAAACAAAAACAAAAAAACAGTATGATACTGGCACAAAAATAAACACATAGATCAATGTAACAGAATAGAAAACACAAGAATAAATTCATAACAATATGGTCAATTAATCTTCAACAAAGCAGGAAAGAGTATCCAGTGGGAAAAGGATAGTCTCTTCAACAAATGGTATTGGGAAAACTGGACAGCTACATGCAAAAGAAAAAAACTAGACCACTCTTTTATACCACACACAAAAATAAATTCAAAATGGATGAAAGATCCAAATGTGAAAAAGGAAACCATTAAAATCCTACAAGAGAACACAGGCAGTAACGTCTTTGACATCGGCTGTAGCAACCTTTTTCTAGATACGTCTCCTGAGGCAAAGGAAACAAAAGCAAAAATAAATTATTGGGACTACACCAAAATAAAAAGCTTCTGCACAGCAAAGGAAACAATCAACAAAAGGCAACTTACACTAGAGAACAAACAGAAGGCTATCAGAGGGGAGGTGGGTGGGGGGATGGGTGAAATAGGTGAGGGGGATTAAGAGCAGAGTTATCATGATGAGCACTGAGTAATATATAAATTGTTGAATCACTATATTATACACCCGTAACTAATATAACCACTGTATGTCCACCACACTAGAATTAAAATTTTTTAAAAATGTGAAAAATAAATAAATAAAATAAAGGCAACTTACAGAATTAGAGAAGATATTTGCAAATGACATATCCAATAAAGGGTTAGTAACCAAAATATATAAAGAACTTACAAAACTCAACACCCAAAAAAGATAATCCAATTAAAAAATGAGCAAAAGACATGAACATTTCTCCAAAGAAGGTATACAGATGGCCAACAGATACATGAAAAGATCACTTACCATCAGAGAAATGCAAATCAAAACTACAAGGAGATATCACCTCACAGCTGTCAGAATGGTTAAAATGAACAACAAAAAAACAACAGGGTTGGCCAGGATGTGGAGAAAAAGGAACCCTCCTGCACTGTTCGTGGCAATGCAAACTAGTACAGCCACTCTGAAAAACAGTGTGCAGTTTCCTCAAAAAGTTAAGAATAGAACTACCCTATGATGCAGTAATTGTACTACGGGATATTTACCCAAAGAATACAAAAACACTAATTCAAAGGGATACATGCACCTCTATGTTTAGAGCAGCATTATTTACAATAGCCAAGATATGGATGCAGCCCAAGTGTCCATCAATTGATGAATGGATAAAGAAGAGGTGGTATATCTATAATGGAAAATCATTTGGCCATAAAAAGTAATGAAATCTTGTCATTTTTCATTGGCATGGATGGAGCTAGAGAGTATTATGCTACATGAAAGAAGTCAGTCAGAAAAAGACAAATACCGTATGATTTCACTCATATGTGGAATTTAAGAAACAAAAAGAAAAATGAGCAAAGGAAAAAATGAGAGAGAGAGTGACAAACCAAGAAACAGATTCTTAACTGTAGAGAACACACTGATGGTTACCAGAAGGGAGGTGGGGGGGGGGGATGGGTGAAAAGGTAATGAGGATTAAGGAAGGCACTTGTTGTGATGAGCACCAGGTGATATATGGAAGTGTTGAATCACTATATTGTACACCTGACACTAATATTACACGGTATGTTAACTATACTAGAATTAAAATAAAAACATAAAAAAATAAGCAACAACTAAACTTTGGTAGTTAAGGCAATCTAAGATTTCTGTCTGAGATGGAAAGAGGGTAAAGATACTTTAAGTTAAATGTGTATATTAAAATCTATAGGTTAACCACTTACAAAAGTAAAAACAAGACTATAAATGTCAAAACAGTATAAGGAAAACTAGCACAATGCCAAACTAGTACTAGGAAAAATGGAACAAGAAGGAAAAGCATGCCATTCAATTTCCAAAAAAGACAACAAAGGGGTGGGGAGAAAAAAGGAAAAAACGGAAAGAATAAAGAACACAAAATAAAAGGGGTGGAATTGCATCTAAATATATTTTTTAAAAATACAACAGTATGACATTTACAAAGAAGAAATAATGGTGGCCTAGAAATATGTGAAAAATTCTCAGCCTTGTTTGTCATTAGGAAAATGCAAATTAAAATCACAAAGAAATATTTCATGCCCGCCAAATTGGCAAAGGTTAAAATTTTGACATATTAAGTGTTGCCAAGTATATGAAGCGATGGGAACTCTCATAAGCTGCTGCCGGGAGTGGAACAGTGTTTGCTAGTGCCTGGTAGAACTAAACATATGCCCACTGGCCAGCACAGCCATTCAACTAGAGGCGATCAATTATGCACGTAGTCAATAATCAGTTATTGAGCTCCCACTGCCAAAGCCCTGCCAACCTGCCTCAAGGGCTGAAGGAATCAATATCCCAGCATCTATATAACCCATTCTTGGTGCAGCAGGATGCAGGTTCATATTTATCCTGGGAATTCTTGCCCTAGATAAACTCTTGCCCTTCTATTTCAGAAGACATGGGAAAGAACATAGCAGAATTGTTCATAATAGGAAATAACTACAAAGGGGGCGGGGCAAATACCTCTCAGCAACAGAAAGAATAATCAAATTGTAGTGTAATCATTCAATGGGATGTTGTGCATCAGTGAAAATGAATGAAACATGGGGGCACACACCGACACTTATGAAAATTGATGGATCTCAAAATACAGTGTTGAGCCAAAAGAGAGACAAGACATTCCATATACATGAGGTGAAAAACAAGCAAAAGTAAACAAAATGCTAATTAGAAATAGGTGTATATGTACTAAAACTCTAGACAAATGAGGGAATGATGAGCATGCAGTTGAGGAGATTGGTTTCCTCAGGATATGAAGACAATGAAAAGACACACAATTCTATTAATTTCTGTAAGTATTTGCTTTAGTATTATTCTTTAAGATACATAGATATAGATAGATAAGTATAATATGCTGTTGTATATAATCGACATATAAAACAATAAAAAATTTAAAAATAATATGGTAGAAAAATTCCTTGAGCTTATGATGAGAACCTCTCCCCTTGAGAAAAAGAAGAATGAAAAAGACCTTGGGAACCCATAGTTTTTTCAGGTATACCACTTCCTAGGACATGTTATGGCTCCGAACATCTCCTGTGGTTTGTGTGTGTTTTTGGAAACTAAAATTCAAGAATGCTGAAGAACAGAATAGCTGCTGCCAGATATGAGTTGTTCATTCTGAAGTCTTAAACCATATGAGTCCATAAATACACGTGACTGATTTTATTTTTTGGTAAGCTAGAATTAGAAGGACAAATTGAGGAAATGAGTTTCCATTTCACAATCTGGGGGCATTCTGATATGCTTGTGTTCATACTGATGTTGAAGTTGATGCTGCAATAGATAGAAGGTGCTTATTTGATTTTGAATATGTTTCCCCCTAGGATTTAAACTGACCTCCCAGGTAGTTAATTTATCACTAAACAAATCAGTTACAAACTGAACAGTGTTTTAAATTTTTTAATTCAATCGTTTTCATTTGTATATTTGTTTGGGATTTATTGGAATGTGAAACCACTGTAAACGTGAGTTTGGTCATCATGAGATTTATGTACTCTGGTAGATCTGGAACTGTATCACAGAACTAATAAATTCTTATAACTAATAATTCGAACCTATTATGTGTTTTATGTACATTTTCTTCAATCTTCACCAAGACTCTGCAAAATAGATATTTTAATTCCCTTTTGCTAAGGAAGTTGAGAATTGAATATCTTCACCTTGATTACACAAGTAGAAAATGGCTTGATTCAGACTCAATATACTATTCTCTTCAAAAGATGAAACTGGTGACACAAACAGATTTTTAATCACGGCAAACAGTCAGAATATAGTGAACAAAGACAGCACTGGAGTTTGTTAGGTTTTTAATTGATTGACACTCAGCAATTTTGTTTTCCACTTTTATTTCTTTTAGAAAAGATCCCATGATTTTTGTAGGGAGTCAGTAGGACTTATTCACAATGGGATTTAGAACTGACAATCAAATGCATTGAGGTCAAAGGTCCCAGCCCCGTAACTACAGCTTGATGACCACTCCTTATTTGGAGGACTGTTATAGGGAATTATATAACACAGTTCTTCTCAAACTTTAATGTGTTCATAAATCACAAAGATCCGATTCCTAGAGACTCGGGATACACTTGGACGAATATATCAGCTTATTGAAATTGCCCAGATTAATCCATTTGGGTGAAAGCTCTAATTATCAAAATATCTGGCATATTTTCCCAGACCAATTTTGACATTCAGTGTAGTTCTATTTCATTATTTGAGAATGTGTTTCTAATAGCGCTGATTGGATATAATCTCACTCCTCAACTTTCACAAGAAAATGCATCCCTGTCCCACCACATGACTCTAAATTTAACACAGCATAGTTCTACCTCAGGTATTTGTCAAGAAAAAAAATTACTCTGTATACACTGTCACTATTTACCAAAGCTCACTTAAAAGGCAGAATATAATAGGGAATGATCTAAAGCAGTGTTTATAAAACTTTAATATGCTTATAAATCACTGCTGTTTCTGATTCAACAGATCTGGGGTGGGGTCCTGAGAGTCTACATTTGTAACAAGTTCCTAGATGATAACAATATTATTGAGTCATGAACTGGGAAGGACCTAAACGATATCCCCCCACTTCTCAAGATATCCTAAAATCTACCTCTGATTTAAACTAGCCCTGCAGAGAACTGGATACCATGTTACCTAGTAACCTAGGTTACCTAGAGGGTCTTCTAATGAGTGTTGGAGGAGGTTAGAAAAAAGAAAAAGAGAAACCAACAAGAGAACTGCCTGACAAAATGAGAATGATTCCAGAAAAGAAGAATGGGGGGAAAGTCAATTTAAGAACGAAGAATCAACAATTGTACAACTCCTTTTGGTCAACACGGAAAATATAATAATAATTACAGTAAGATTGATGCAGCATCTTTAAGTCATTTTTTTTCTTTTCCCTCTCCCTAATAATATTATCATGGCTATTTTTCACTGTCTTGGGAACTTGGGTCTCCTTTGTGTTCCTTTTAGAGAAAATTTCAAACAACCTGTTATTCATTTATTCTGAAAATATTTTCTGAACGTCTGCCTTATAACAGGTACTACTCCAGGCACTGGGGCTCCATCAGTGATCTTGAAGGTCCTCAGCCTTGTGGAGACTACATTTTAGAGAGGAAGGCCAGGAGTAAACCAATAAAGAGATACACCATATACTGTCAGGTCAGAGTACCTTGTAGGATGAAAATAAAGGCAGTGATGCTCTTTTAGGTGGGGGTCAGCAAAGGATTCTCACAGGAGGTTGCATCTATCAGCAAGATATAATCACATCTGCTTAATTCTGCCATTAGGAATCATACAAACATGGGCATTCCAAAATTAATTCCAGGATATCTTGCACCAAGAATCAAGAACAATGAATATATGATCACGATATTTTTCTTAATAATATGTGTGGGTGTTTTCATATAAGTGTGCATATATGTCTGCCCTTATCTCTTTACCTTCCCTATCTACCTTCATCCACTACTACTGCTACAGGTCTATGATTCCTTATCTAAGACTCAGAAATCCAAAAAGCTTTCAAAACCAACAAATTTTTCATAACTTTATGGAGGAAAATTTAACTCACTTGAGCTTTGGTGGCAAAACCTGACCTGAATCAACTTAAAAAGGCCTATATAGTGGCCTCTCTCTCTCTCACTTAATGAGAACATTCATATGCTTTACTGCAAAATATTAATATGTTTTCATTACAGGTTTCACTTTAAATCCACTTATCTTCTTACCTTTCTAAAGTTTGAAATTTTCTGAATTGCTAAGTATATCTGGTCCCAAGAGTTTTGAATAAAGGATTATGGATCTGTACAATTATTACAAGGTAATACTATTAACTACTGTTTCTGCACGTGCTGCAAAACTTTACCTTTGAGTAGCCCTGTATTTGTTACCCCAAATCATTCCATCTCAGTAGCTGAAACCTAAAGAGAAAACTTTGCACCTAATCCACCTGTTGTTTAATGAATACACTTGACTTTTAAACCTCTTTTTCCCCCTAATCATTTAAAAAAGTAAATTACAACAAATCTGACTCAATGCAATACTAGCCATGGCAATATCCAAGCCTGGATACCAGCACTATGTATGTCTACTCGTACTTTCTGCGTCTACTTACTATTACTACTGAAGTTTTCATTCATATTCAACATCCATGTCTGGTGCATTTTGTTTGATGAAAACAAGCTAATTAGTTTGAACCTTCCCTAGTTCATAAATTTATTCCTAAGAACATTAAAAGGAAGTCAAGTGAGACATGTTCAGTAACAGATGTTTGCCTTTTTTGGCTGCCTTTTTACAGTTTGTTCTCTTTCATTACTTTTTAAGAAATTTAGTTAATGTTCCTTTTACAAGAGAACAAGCGTACCTAGCTTCCCAGCAGATGGGGGTGTGGGGGGATTCCCCAGGGCAAGCACAGTCTGTTCATTCCCACAACCTAATATCTGTCCAAATGCTCTCTGCATTCAACTTTCATTCTTTCATCCAGGTTTTGGTAACAATCACACTCCAGCTTTAAAAAGAATGCATATGTTAACTGGAAACTGTAGAACTAGAACTACTGTGAGCATTATTACCAACATATATGGGTCTCTTACCAACATACATGGGTCTCTCTCTCAAATATCTTTCCCACACAGGGATATCTCAGAATAAAGGATCAATATGATTGAGAATTTGGTTGAATCTTTTGGCTTCCACAATAAAGAAAGATTGTGAAATGCTTCCAAAAGTAAAAATTCAATGGTCCTTTATAGTAAATGAGAAGTATAGATTAAGATTTTTCTCTATAAAATTAGATTGATCCAAAAATACAAATTTAAAATTATCCCATTTATTTATCCAACCCTCCACTTTTGAAAAGTATTTAGTCTGGGTTGGACTGTGATGTGGTTCAAGCGGTATTACACTGGAAATCTAAGTAACATTGCAATCCAAATCATGCCGTCACCGAGACTGCCTTTAAAACTTTGTGAAAATAGTTAAATATAAGTCTTGACCAATTTATTGTGACTATTCCTTTTGACCTAATCATTGCTAAAGGAATTTTGCATGGAGCACCTCCTTTATTTTTCCTAATAAGTATCATAACTAGGACAACAGTAGGAATTTTTATCTAAAGGAAAGATTCAATAAAATAAAATAAATGATGGCTATAAAAATATACTTCAAGCCAAGATAATACTGCTACAAAGCACCATAATTATCGAAATGTGGGCTTTTAACTGCAACTATGTAAATTTAAAATGTATGTATGTATATATATATACATATATATGTGTGTCTGTATATATGTATATATAAAAGTAATAAAAGTAAATATCTACTTCATTATATCATAATATCATAAAGATTAAAAACTTTAGAAATTAATGATTTCCAGGGGCCAAAAGGAGGAAGGAATAGGGAGACTGCCAATGGGTATGGGATTTCTTTTTGAGGCTCATGAAAATGTTCTGAAATAGGTAGTGGTGATGGTTGCACAACTTCGTGAATATATATATTCACAACTAAAAACCACTGAATTGTATACATTGAAATATTGAATTCTATGAGTTATATCTCAATAAAGCTTTTATTTAAAAAGATTAAAAACCTTAATATTTCATAGGAAAAGAAATATGCATTTCAAAATTAAAATATGAAGGTTGAAGATAACGTACATTAGGCATCACTACTCCTTGTAGTTAGACCAAAACAAATAAAAAAGTACACAGATAAGAGTAAACTACTGGGATGCTATTCAAATTGTTAAAAAATCATAGTCATTTAGCTGTAAACTCAGTGCCTACATTAATCCTAAGCCTACTGCAGGATTTTCAAAAAGTAACTTTATTTCTACCCAAAATGACAAAAAAAGAATTAGGAAATTATTTGAACAAATAGAAAATTTAAATTTAGTAGTTGTGATGATCTGTGCTAATTCTTAAAAATATCGGAAAATCAAATCAGATAACCTTTTTTTAATCAAATGCAGCCCACCAGGGAGAAAACCATGAGTATGAAAATAATTAAAACACCTCCCCAGTGTTTTGCAGAAGGGAAGGAGAAGCTCAGAGAGAAGAAATTGGGATGGGAGAAAAGAAGTGAGTAAACATGCTTTACATACTAAAACTTAACTATTTTTTATTATGTAATCAAATCCTTCAAGTGAATGTCCAAAATCTTCTGACAGTACAATTTGGTAAAGACTTACAAAGAGAGGGGCGCCTGGGGTGACTCAGTCGGTTAAGTGTCTGCCTTAGGCTCAGGTCATGATCCCAGGGTCCTGGGATCAAGCCCCACACATCAGGCTCCCCACTTGGTGGCAGGAAGCCTGCTTCTCCCTCTCCCTCTGCGAGCTGCTCCTCCTGCTTGTGCTCTCTCTCTCTGTGTTGTCAAGTAAATAAGTAAAATCTTTAAAAAAAAGAATTACAAAAAGATATCTAAATTTCCAAGTTAAAAGAAAAATATCTCCTTAGATTCTTTATCAAAATGGCTCAAGAAAACTCTCCAGAGAAAAGTAATTAGAAAGTTCATGTTAAAATAAAGTCAATTCATTCTATGGTCAAAATTAAACTTATGTGGATTAAAAGCAATACCACCTCAAAAATTTGGCAGCAGAGTAGGAGGATACTAGGCTCATCTCATCCCATGAACACAACTTGATAACTATCAAATCATCCTAAATACCCCAGAAATTGGCCTGAGGACTTGACAGAACAAATTACACAACTAAAGGGAAAGAAGAGGCCATGTTGAAGAAGGTAGGAATTGCAGAGCTGTGAAGGGAGAAACAGATCATGGCTACTGCAAAAGGGAGGGAGCTGTGGTCATGATGAAGGGTGATAGAGAGAGGAGCACACAGGGGAACACACAAGGAGAATGTTTCCCCAAAGCTATTAGCTCAGACCTAAGAGGGCCTGAATTATGAGTTCTTGCAAACAGCGGGGCTTAAAGCCTAGAATTTTAAAGCTCAGCGGACTTGGGATAGAGCCAGGAGGCCACTGTGCTGCTCCTGGAGGGAAGGCAGCCAAACAACCTGGGGGCAGATAACATGGAAACAGAGATCTGAGAAACATCTGCGGTACACAGGGAAGAGTTATTCGCTATTCTAAGAGCACCTCCCTGAGAGGCAGCATTCAAGGAGATGCTTCTCTGGGAACAAAAGAGCTGGTCACTGCCATTTCCCTCCCCTGCTCCTCAGCATAAACACAGAGCCACCTGAGGGAAGCAGCTCAGCACAGACACTAGCTGCCTAACTTGCCTACACCAAGGGTCACCCCCCAGCACTCAGGCAGGACTGCCCTTCTCCATCAAGCTTGCTTCAGTCCCAGAAGGTGGGCCCTTCCCCCAGAAGACCAGTGCAGGCTCCTGCCCACACCATGTCTCCTGACCAGAGAGTTCTGCAGGGCCTCAGTTCTGGTGGAGTTGGTGTCAGGTCTCACTTCACAAGCAGACCAGAGCACACCTAGTTAAAACTTGCCACACTCAGGCCAGGGACCAAACACCGCCCACAGTAGAGCCTCTGTAGACAACTGGCCTGAAGGATAGAGCGGCCAAAAACCAACAGCAGAGTGCACACAGCACACACTGGAAACACTCCCTGAAGCATCAGGCCCTAGACACTATATGACCTCTTCTTCATAAGGCCAGTACTTTTAGGAGCAGGAGACATAACTGGCTTTTCTAACACAGAGAAGGCAGAGACTTAGATAAAATGCCAAGACAGAGGAATTTATCCCAAATGAAAGAACAAGATAAGGCCACAGCCAGGAATCTAAGTGAAACAGATATAAGTAACATGCCTGATGAAGAATTTCAAGAACAATCATAAGGATATTCACTGGGCTTGAGAAAAGAAGACATCAGTAAAACACTTACCACAGAGATAAAAGAGTTAAAAAAGAGCCAATCAGAGATTGGAAACAGGCTTGATGCAATGAACTGGCTGGAAGAAACAGAGAAATGAATTAGTGACCTAGAATACAAAATAGTGGAAAATACTGAAGCTGAACAAAAGAAAGAATTATTCAACATGAGAACAGATTTAGGGAACTCAGTGACATCTTCAAACAATAACATTCATATTATAGGAGTCCCAGCAGAAGAAGTGAGAGAAAAGGGGGCAGAAAATTTATTTCAAGAAATAATGGCAGAGAACTTCCCTAATCTGGGAAAGGGAACAGACATCCAGCTCCAGGAGGCACAGCTCCCATCAAAATTAACAAAAGCAGACCAATACCAAGACATGTTGTAAATAAATTTGCAAAATATAGTGATAAAGACAAAAATCTTAAAAGCAGCAAGACAAAAGAAGTCCGTAACTTACAAGGGAAAACCCATAAGGCTAGCAGGAGATTTTTCAACAGAAGCTTGGCAAGCCAGAAGGGAGTGGCATGGTATATTCAAAGTGGTGAATGGGAAAAATCTGCAGCCAACAATACTCTATCCAATAGCAAGGCCTCTCTGGGAGGTCTTCTATTCATTCAGAATAGAAGGAGAGAGAAAGAGTTTCCCAGACAAACAAAAACTAAAGGTGTTCATGACCACTAAACCAACCCTGTAAGAAATATTAAAGGGGACACTATGAGTACAAAGGAGAGACCAAAAGTGGCAAAGACAAGAAAGGATCAGAGAAAATCTCCAGAAACAATGGCAAGTAATAAAATGGCAATAAATACATATCTATCAATAATTACTCTGAATATAATCAGACAAAATGCTCCAATCAAGACATGGGGTGTCAGAATGGATAAGAAAACAAGACCTATCTATATGCTGCCTACAAGAGAATCATTTTAGACCTAAAGACACCTGCAGATTGAAAGTGAGGGGGTGGAGAAACATTTATCACACAAATGGTTGTCAAAAGACAGTCGGAGTAGCAATACTTATACTGGACAAATTCGACTTTTTGTTCTTGTATTGTTTTTATCCTGTTTGGTATCAAGGTAGTACTGGCCTCAAAGAATGATTTTGAATGTGTTCCCTCTATTCCATTATTTGTAAGATTTTGATTTTAAGATTATCATTAATTGTTTTTTAAATGTTTGGTAAAATTCACCAAAGAAACCATGTAGTCTTGGACTTTTCTGTGCTGGGAGATTTTTGATTCCTAACTCAACTTTCATTCTTGTTATTGGTCTAAGAAGATTTCCTATTTCTTGGATTCAAGATTCATGATTCCATCATGGTAACTTGTGTGTTTTTAGGAACTATCTGGATTTTTTTCCTAAGTCTTTTGATTTGTTATTATATAATTGCTTATAGTAATCTGTTATCACACTATGTATTTCTGTGGTTATCTGTTGTATTGTTTTCTCTTCCATTTTTCATTTTGGTTTTTGAGTCTTCACTCTTTTTTTTTTCTTAGTTAATGTAGTTAAAGCACTGCACTTCTGTTTATTTGGAAAAACTGGTCATTATTTTCAATGTTATGTTACTGTTTATTCTGGTCTCTTATTTATTTCTGATTTTTCTTTGTTATTTCCTTCCTCTACTAAATTTCAGCTAAGTTTCTTCTTTTTCTAGTTCCTTGTGGTGTAATGTTGTTTATTTGAACTTTTGTTCTTAATACAAGCATTAACGCATTAACATCTACTTTGCAGCATCCCATAGGTTTTGGAATATTGTGGTTTTTTTTCTTTCGTTTGGAGACATATTTTGATTTGCCGATCGATTTCTTATTTGGCCCATTAGTTGTGCAGTAGTGTGTTATTTAATATTTACATATTAAATATTTAATACTTACATTGTAGATTTTATAACTTTGTTTTATTGTTGATCTTTAGTTTTGTACCATTGTGGTTGGAAAATATACTTGGTATGATTTCAGTCTCATTAAATGTGATATTTGTTATGTCTCTTTTTATGTGATTTAACCAGGGGATTCTTCTTTGTGTACTTGAAGAAAATGTGTATTCTATTTTTCTTGGATGTAATGTTTTATATATATACACATATATATATATATGTATATATATATCTTTTAGAACCATATATCCTGAAGTGTGATTCAAGTAAAATATGTTCTTGTTGGAAAAAAATAATAACTTCAACTGAGGGTACTCATTTAAAATAAAGCATATCAGAGGGAACCTGGGGGAGGATGGGTGAAACAGGTGATGGGGATTAAGAGTATACTTACAATGAGCACTGAGTAATGATGTGGAGGATTGTTGAATCACTATATTGTACACCTGAAACTAATACAATACTGTACGTTAACTATATTGAAATTAAAATTTAAAAACTTAATAAAAAATAAAAACAAAAAAGCAAAAAAAACAAAATTATGCTTATGTGAAGAATGATGTTATATTTGAAATTTCTTTTTTCATTTCTAAAAAACATGTTTCTATAAAACTAATGAATTATGTTTATGAGATGAAACTATAAGTATGTTAAAAAATATGACCAGCGAGTTGTTTTCTTCTTTCTTATGTAGGATGTGTTCCCCTAGAGAAGGGGGGAGATGGGCGGCACAGAGGGGAAAGAAGCCAAATGCCCAGAGGACTGACTCACAGTTTGTTCTCTGAAACACAAAACAGTTTATAATGCAACCAATTATTAAACTGAATTCTATTTGCTTGTAATCCCTTACTTCCAAGTGTCAAGGTTAGGCAAATTCTTTGTAACCAGGGTCAGGAAGATAAAGTGACTGACAGTCTTCCCACAAGGCACTTGATGATAATAGGGACTTGCTTATCTCTTCAGTTTCATTTCTTACCACTTGCCCCTTCGAACACTGCACTTTTGTCACAATGAACTTTCAATTCCTGAAATGCACCCTGCTCTCCCACCTCAGACAACCACAAATGCTCTTTCCCCTCTAACCTGCTACGCTGAACCCTATCACCCATCACCACATGGATGCATGTGCACACTCTTGGCATTCCCTCACTTGTCACTTCATCCTCATTCTAGGGTATCACCAAATGGCATATGTCCCCTCAGGGAGAGCACTGCAAAATAGTTAATAACCGCTCACTGAGGAGAGGGCTGCCTTACTAACAACTAATGAATAAAAGTTATTTCACATATACAAATTTCTGTCAATATTTGTTTTTATCCTAGCTATTTTTAAGAGCATTATTGATAAACACGTTAATTTTTCCTTCTCAGAATTTTGATAAATACCAAGGTCTTAGAATGGCAAAAATCGACAAGAAAAGAAACAACAAATGTTGGCGAGGTTGTGGAGAAAGGGGAACCCTCTTACGCTGTTGGTGGGAATGCAAGTTGGTACAGCCACTTTGGAAAAAAGTGTGGAGGTTCCTCAAAAAGTTAAAAATAGAGCTACCCTATGACCCAGCAATTGCACTAATGGGTATTTACCCCAAAGATACAGATGTAATGAAAAGAAGGGCCATATGCAACCCAATGTTCATAGCAGCAATGTCCACAATAGCCAAACTGTGGAAGGAGACGAGATGCCCTTCAACAGACGAATGGATAAACAAGACGTGGTCCATATATACAATGGAATATTATTCAGTCATCAGAAAGGACGCATACGCAACTTTTGCATCAACATGGATGGGACTGGAGGAGATTATGCTAAGTGAAATAAGTCAAACAGAGAAAGTCAATTATCATATGGTTTCACTTATCTGTGGAACATAAGGGATAGCATGGAGGACATTAGGAAAAGGAAGGGGAAAATGAAGGGGGGGGAAATCAGAGGGGGAGATGAACCATGAGAGACTATGGACTCCAGGAATCAGACTGGGGGTTGAGAAGGGAGGGGGGGTGGGGGAATGGGTTAGTCCGGTGATGGGTATTAAGGAGGGCACGTATTGCATGGAGCACTGGGTGTTATACACAAATAATGAATCATGGAATGCTACATCAAAAACTAATGATGTACTGTATGGTGACTAACATAACAAAATAAAAAAGAAGGTTTTTAATGGGTTAACCCATGAGTGGTGCCTTTATAATAAAGGAGTGTGGCTCAGAAAAAAAAAAAAAATACCAAGGTTGTTTTCCACAACTACAGTCCTCCAGGTTATAGGTTTCAAGATTGCTTCATACATTATTATAAAGTTAGAAAACCCCTTTTTTCTTTTTAAAGATTTTATTTATTTTAGAGAGAGAAAGAGAGAGCACGGGAGCAGGCGGGATTTGGCAGAGGAAGAAAATCTCAAGCAGATTCCCCACCAAGCCAGAAACCAACCAGGGCTGATCCCAGGACCCATGAGATTATGACCTGAGCTGAAATCAAGAGTCGGACTTTTAATGGACTGAGCCACCCAAGCTCCCCAAGTTAGCAAACCTTTTAAAGAAGAATGATAAAATGAAATTGTGGCAAGAAAGTTGGAGGTGGTGGTCTTTCCTATATTATTGCTATATAATACTACATTTTTATGTTACACAAGGGATTACATTTTTAGGTGTTCACTTATCTTGAATAAATATTATCTTTCAAGACAATTAAGACTATAAATATCTCAGTACTTCAGAGATCATAAAAAGTAACATTAGTAACCTTTTCTTCAGGATGCAGTTTCTTTAACTTCATTTAAAGATGTTTTAGGGAGCCATATGTCATTGCTTAAAGTACCTAGAAATTCTAATAACATATTTCTAATACAATAAGACTGCAGTTGCAGAAATGAAACATTAAAACTAAAGACATATAACATTATTAAATTATTATTTAATTAGAACTGAAAACATATAAGGATTCAAAATACTTTAAAAAGGAAACAAAACCGTCAGGCTCAAAAGGGATGGTATTTTTTTAGTCACTTTCTTATTTGAGTAAATTAAAATTTTGAGAAGAGTAGATATGCTGTAGAGAGTGTTTTGAAAACAGAAGGTGCAAAATTTTTCTCTCCTCTAACAAAATCAAAGACAGGATTTTCTATGCCCTCTCTCCGTCCTCTTTTACCAATGTAGGCTTCTACACTCTCAATTTCCTAGTTACTTTTTGGACTGATTGAACAAACTTCAGATCAAGATTATGTACCACTTCACACCCATTAGTATGGCTGCTATCAAGAAAGTGTATAATATAATAGGTGCTGATGAGGATGTGGAGACATTGGAATATTTGTGCTTTGCTACGGGGAATGTAAAATGGTACAGCCATTGTGGAAAACAATATGGATGATTCCTTAAAATATTAAACACAGGAATACAATATGATCCAGCAATTCCACTTCTGGATATATACCAAAGAGAAGTGAAAGCAGGGATTCAAACAATACTTGTAAACCATATCTATAGTAGCATTATTCAAAATTTCCAAAAAAGTAGAAGCAATTCAAGTGTCCACCAACAAATGAATGGATAAACAAAATATAGTACAAGTATTCCCTGTTTTTTGAAAGTTCGCATTCTGCCACTTCCCTTGTAGGAAAGATCTACATGAGTACCTGTTTTTGCTAACCCAAAGTAATCCAAAAAGGATTTTGGCTTTTATGAAAAAAGGTGAAAAGTGAAAATAGCATTCAGCATTTGTTTTGCAGCAAGCCGTAAGAAAGGCAGAGCGACCCAAGCAGTGAGAGCGCCCTTGCCAAGCTCCCCTGTAAACTACACTCCGCAAGCATCTCAGCATCAAGCTGCCATAGCTTTGAACTGTGTCTTGTGAGCATCTGTGCTAATCTTGAAGTATGTTGTTCACCCATTAGCAAGATGTGTCCTAAGATATCAGAAAAGCCTAGGAGAAGTTATTTTTTTGGATCTGGGAATACTCATTTTTCCATATAAAATCAATGGTAATTTCTTCACTTTATGTAATTTCAGCTTACAAAAATGTTTCATAGGAATGCTCTACCTTTAGATAACGGGGAAACCTGTATATAAATACAATAGATATTAGTCTTTTTAAAAAGGAAGGAAGCTATGACAACTGCTACCGCATGAATGAACCTTGAAGACATTATGCTAAGTGAGATAAGCCAGTCACAAAAGGACAAATCAAAATTATAAGAGACAGAAAGTAGGATGTTTTTTTGCCAGGAGATGAGGGGAGGGAAGAACAGGGACTTAGTGTTTGACGGGTAGAGAATTTCAGTTTGGAAAGATGAAAAAGTTCTGGAGAACTTTTTTATTAAAAAATTTCTTAATTAAAAAAATAAAAAAGCCATTTAAACTTTCAGTGGTGGAAAATGATAATGCAATAAGCTTCAGGAAAGAAATCTGAAGGTTTGAATCTTACTCCCTCTTACCCATTCACAGCCCCACCCCCCATACAGTTGGTTTGCAAGGATAAGATACAAGCCTCTAACTGGACTGATGCAAAAGGCCTATTCACGCTCACCCAGTCTCCACTCCAGTCCACTCCAATCTGTTTAGACAAGTGCACATACCCAAAGCATTATCTTTTATGTCAAAGCCATAGTTAATAGTCTTATGTGTTCTTAATTTCCCACTCAGCAATTAATAAATACTCCAGTTTTACATTTGGAGCTCTCCACAATCAAGTCTACTCTTGCTAGATATATTCCCCAAAGAAATACATTTAAATGTAGTTTGTCACACAGCTAGGAGCTGTCTTTACAGTGTTAGTGTAAAACAGGGTAGAGCTGAAAGGCTTAGAAGCAGCAGTTCATTTTTTTACCTTTACTGGGAAATAATAAAAATAGCCTTCCATGGGTATTGCTTTTGTTAAAGACATCATATTATTTTCCTTAATGATATTCATATAATGTCCTTGCCTAAAACAGTGTTTAGCTTTAGTAAATGTACTCACAAATTTAGCAACATTTCTTAAATCTGACATGATTCAAAAGTTTTGGTTTATAGGAAAAATATAAAAACTTAACCTTTGTTTTTTAAAATTGTAGATAAAGAACGATTCAATAGACAGGAAAAAATAATTTCTCAATATATTTCAGTTGACTAAACTGAACTACGTCACCTCAAAATGCATACATTGAAGCCTTAACCCCCAATGTTACTGTATTTGGAGATAGGGTCTTTAAAGAAGCCATTGGGTTAAATATGTTCATAAGGGGAGGACCCTCATCCAATATGAGAGTGTTCTCATAAGAAGAGACAGACAACAGGGGCACATACAGGAAAGGCCATGTGAGGACACAGCAAGGAGGGAGCTGTCTGCAAGCCAACAAGAGAGAGGCCCCAGGAGAAATCAGCCCTGTTGGCTGCTTGATCTTAGATTTCCAACCTTAAGGACATTGAGAAATACATCTCTGTTGTTTAAGCTACCGGTCTGTGGTATTTTGTTATGGCTGCCCAAGGACACTAGTACAAATGACAAGTCAAGAAGAAAAATAATTAGTGATATGAAAAGAGAGAAAAAGTCAGAGAAAGGATGAGACAGGCACATTCACACCCAGAACAGACACACAGAAGATGTAAGAAACCCAGATATATATATATATATATATATATATATATATATATATATATATATATGAGTTTCCTCTACTATTTATACTTGCCCTGATGAATAGTGAAGCTTGGATTCCATTTTCAAGTCCCAGAGTCCCATATTTCAGTTTAGAGAGCCCTCATTCAGAAAAACATCAATGTGTGGTCTTGAAATCGTCCTTGGATTTTTTTAGTCCTCTAATTGTCACACACTCCTAACAGATGTCTTCATGTTCCACTGGCCTCCATTCTATTTACTTGACAGTCCAGGTACCATTACAAAAACAGTTACTATCACGTTTCGGGAAAACCATTGTGATGATCACTTTGGCTATCAGTACTCTTCAAATAAAAATTAATACACATATTTAGGAGTTACAGTGGTCTGCACGATGCAAGATTTACACAAGACACGATAACTGAACAAAAAGCACTGCTTCAGGAAAAAGATGAATTTCAATGGAGAATCATTTTAGGACTGAAATAGGTCCATAGGAAATCTCACATATCAAAATTAACCCAGTAACGTGCCAGAAAAAAAAATGGTAATTCAACTCTATGTCCAGTTTCACAAATACTCACAGGACAGTAATCCGGAAGCACTGATGATGACCCATACAAACTAGGCCAGCTGGGTTGAGGAGTCAAACGGGAAGACTTTGTTGGCACAATTCCTCTCCATTCGGAGAATGTTTTGTCTGTTAGAAATATCAATGTAGGTTAAAACAATTTTTATTCAAGAGAAGTACACACTGATCATACTTCTCAGTGTTACAAAGAGGAAAGTGAATCATCTTTATGGCCCCATTATTCTGTATTAAAATCACATCTTGTCATCTAATCAGGGAGATGGAGAAGCCATAGTACTGCACAGAGAGGCCTCAGTTAATTGGCTCTCTCATACAGCGAAGCTCTTGTGTTTTTATTGCGAACAGCGTGCCCATCAGAAAATAGGTTCATTCTTTTGACTCTCTTCTCTTCAAGAACACTGACTTCTTTTTTTAAAGGAGGCTTAAAGCAAAATCATATTTGTGAGTAGCACTTACAAAAATCAAAGGAAAGCTTCTCTCTCTTACAACAATACTTTAAAAGAAAAATCAGAATTATGATGAAGGCACACGTTTTGAAATTGCAAAGTAAGTGAAATTATTAAGAGTGCTTAAGTAAATAGGTTGAAAGAGGAAAAGGTCAGCCAACATATACCCACATATTTCTTCGGTCTCATGACAGTTGTTAACATGGGATTTCCGCAAAGAAATTTTTTTTAAAAGATGACGAGATTTAAGATTTATTTATTTCTCAGAAACATTAATCATTTAAAAGAAGGAAAAATTCAGTTCAATCCTACCATCCAAAATGAATCAAACTGTCTTCACATTTCCAATTTTCATTCTAATACTTATTTATATACATATATTCTTTCCTGAAACTTTCGATTTAATAGAGTCATCTATGGACTGGCTAATTTAAGATAAATTTAGAGAAAACTCAGAAGTAATAAATTTTCTCATTTCATTGCTTCAATTTACTTACAGGATCATAAGGTAAATGTCTTATAGGGAGGCAGAGTGGGAACATAAAAGAATAAAAAATGTAATGTTATCTCAGAGATATCCCAATCAATAACATGCACACATCTACCCCGTTCTGATTTTATATGTATATAATTTCTCCCATTTCAGTCAAAAAGAATCTTTGTCCTCTATCAAAAAGGCAAAGTCTCTAGAAGAAGCAACATAAGAAATCATATATTTCAATCATAACTCAATATGAATAAATAAAATTCTTTAGTGGAAACAAATGCCAATAATGGAAAGATTATGAAGAAAGTGAACATATTAGTATCTGGAAAGAGGTTAGCAAAGGAAAGGCCATACACATTATACTTTAACAGGGGACTTTTATAACCCCAGGGGGATATAAAAGGAGAGCATAGGGTTATTAGAGATGTATAAGCTCTCACATTTCCTATGAAGCTTTCTTGAGTAATTTGAAGCATTCCTCAACTCACCAGCATTATCTCTGGCCCACCTACTTCCCTTAATGAACTTCTACAATAAGTGTTCTCACATTTTAGATAATTGGGCATTTCACATTTTAGATAATTGGGCATCTCTTTCCAATCTCTTTTTAAATTTATAAACCCTTTCAGGACAAAGACAGTATCTTGGTTGGAATTGCTCCATGCTTCTGGTTCATCAGCAATGCAATTAAGGTAGCTATGTAAACACTGGTGAATAAGAATTAGCCTCCGGAGGTGAGATCTCACAGGCAAAGGGAGTCTTCCTGATTACCGAACTGCCCAACCCAAAATGAAACTAAATGCTATACAAATTATTTTTCCAAGACAGTCCAGAGCACTTCAAATACTTTATCTTGTTTACCCACAAAACTGACTCATGTAGTTGAGAAGGCCATGCATTATTTTCTCCGGTATATAGGTATCACACCAGAAAATATAACTTTTCCACTTCAAGAAACAGTAAACCTTGCACTAAAATCCTCAAGGTAATCATTCACACGCTGATGTATGCTAATGACTCCTCTAGAAGCCAGGCACAGAAGGTGACATGCTTTAAATTCCAGTTTATTCCACAAAGTCAGTCAAAAGTTATAAACTGATAGTTTGAAGACCAAAGTCATACATCAGACTAAATGTTCCCAAACCCTCACGGAGCCAACAATCTTCACAGATAGTGCCACAGAGGAACAGATTCTGAATGCTGGGATGAGGGTGAGCAAGAGTAGGCTGTATACTGACAGGTGGAAAAATAAGAAATCTTTTCAGTAATCCCAGTTTAACAGCCAGCAGGATGGAAGAAAATATTCTGATATTCAACAAACCTGGGGGAAATGTAATATCAAAATTTGGAAAGAAACCAAAAAGTTTCCATCAGATTAACAAGGAGTCAGTAACTGAACAGGAGCTGACTCGGAACCTAAAAATTTTGTTAAATCACTACCCATACTGATGTCTTCCTGCCTTTGCATTTCCTCAATACTTATTTAGACTCTTTTTGAATAATATTATATATTTAGTTCAAGTTATTTTGTTGTCTCCTGTATATCTTATTTTCCTTTCTAAACTTAAACATCTTTGACTTGCTTTGTACTTCCTATAAAGCTGAATATAATGCTGTGCCCCAAGCATAAATTCAATATATGCTCCTGGGCTTCTTTGGCATTGACTGAAAGGCCAATCAGCAAAACTGTTAAGAGTGAAAGGCCCCGTACAATGCAACTGATATAAATATCTGAAGGAATGAAAAAAAAACTTTAAAATGGGTTTTTAAAATTCTTTTTTTTTCCAGCACCAAATATTTTCCACCAGATTATCTTCACTCACTCTCTAGCATCATCTTGATGTTTATAATGGTAATAGTTTTTAAATACATTTCAGTTGGGGGTGGTTTTCTATTTTATTTCCCATTTTTATTTAAATTTATGTAAACAATGAGCCAATTCTTTGCACAGGTGAGAGATAGTTTTAAAATTTAATAAGCATAGTTATTTTAGAAACTAAAATTACTCAAATGACTCACAGAAAACTGATAAGATCCTATACTATGGTGGTATTGCCAAGAGAAAGAAGAAAGAAAGAGGGAAGAAGGAAGGAAAAATCCCTACCTAGCTAAAACATTCACCACTTCTGTAATCCTTGTAGTGACAAACATTGCCTTCAGGTGGCAAATGGATAGATTTGTCCAAGTCACCTGAATATCAGCAAAAGACCCAAAGACAGTAGAAGTTCAAACTTTTCAAATACACTGTTTCAGTCAACCATGAAAGAAGAAATAAGACATAGTCTATAATAATAATATATAATGTAATAATAGAAATCGTTCATAAGAAATAGTCTACGCAGCTGCCTCCTACAGAGCTGAAGTCCAAATGAAAGTGCGAAGTATCTTTAAGAGGACATGACAGAGCCCAAGACACTAGTGGGTTCAAGTGGTCCTGTGTCCCTAGAGCCTTTTTTATGCCAAGCTTGTTCTGTTTCCCTTTTATCAATTCCCTTGTATCAATTAATTCTTTGAGTTAATTGCACATGCAGTTTTAATCTGTGGGTAATTACAAACAATTAATAGTTAGGAGACAGAATTAGCAGTTCTTAGTTTGATTATCTATATAATTAAAAGGGGTGGTAAACTAGAGTTGACAAATAGCATCTTAATCACTTGAATAATCAAACCCCAGAAGCTTGCTTGGGCAGCTGAATTCCATCTGTTATATTAGTTCAAATTTTAGAATCAATAACTGAAATGTCCATTTAAATCAATCATATTGTTAATTTCTAGTCAAAAATGAACAATATGTATTCTCAAATTGCTTAAACTATTTACCTTCTTTCATTTATTTAAAGGAGCTGTTTCCAAAGGATTCAATAAAAATAAAGATTCAACAGACTAACTCATGTATATCTCCTGAATACCAGTTAATATTCATGGCTCCCAAATCTTATATTATAAAACATCTAAGAAATATGGATAAACTCTTTTTGTACCAGATTCTAAGTAACACTTGTATTTAAGCATGTGCTGAAAGACAGCAAGGAAGACATACCTATAATTCTTTTTTTGGCTTCTGATGGGATCAGTTTATAGATACAGAGCAAATACTAAGAAGCAGGATAAACTTGAAGTGAGTTAGAAAAATATATGAGAACTTCGTTCTTATTAGGATATAATATAATACAGAATAGTGGCATCGCGGCTGCATATGTTTCTGAATTGCCAAGTATTTGAACAAGTTGGGCAAATACTTTCATGCTAAAAGTGGATTTTAAAAATGTTCAAAAAGAGGGGCGCCTGGGTGGCTCAGTCAGTGAAGCGTCTGCCTTTGACTCAGGTCATGAGCCCAGGGTCCTGGGATCGAGTCCCGCATCGGGCTTCCTGCTCAGCGGGAAGCCTGCTTCTCCCTCTCCCACTCCCCCTGCTTGTGTTCCCTCTCTCGCTGTGTCTCTCTCTGTCAAATAAATAAATAAAATCTTTAAAAAAATAAATGTTTAAAAAGAATTATTTCTGGTTCAATAGGTCTTTGTGACTTTTGGCTGTGTGGCAGCCCCTTTTACAGTCCCACTAAAATATTGTAACAATAAAGGAAAAGATGAAAATCTCAAGGTCACAAAAAATTAAGTCTAACCATTTACCAATTTGCAGATGAGAAAAAAAAATTTTCTTTAATTAAGATGACAGAAGTGAATTGAGGAAAGCAATTAGTGACCTTTACATAATAATAAAATTCCTAACCCATCTGAAAAATGTTAGAAAAAGGCTTAATATCTCCCAAAAAAAAGATAAAGAAAAAAGAACAAAACCCATTTCTCTACAATGTGGGTGTTGCTTTTGGAGAACACTTCCCTTTCCATTTCCTCAACTACCAGGATCCACTTCGACACCCCAAGTCTCAGGAAACAACTAGGAGAGGGAGCAATCCTGCCTGTGGCACCAGGATTTGACACAGTCCTATTGTAAAGGAAGAGCTCTCTGCAGAGGGTGGGACTGACAGGACGTGATAGAAATGCATAATGGGGATTGTAATTTTCATGCACTGAACAGCTAAAAATAATAAAGAATGAAGGTGTGGAATAGGAACAGCCCCACCTCAGTAGAGCCAGACTGTTCCAGATGGACATCTCCGGGTTACTGAGAAGTAGGCAGAGAAGTGGGCATTGATACCTGCTCATCAACTATAGAACTAGGAAAGATAACTGACACACCCAAGTGAACATGCAGCAGAGGAGAGAAAAATCCATATGTTCTCTCTGTTTGTAATCACTCACTGTGCATAGAGCTATTTCTCTTCATTCAGGGCAGACTAAACATACTGGGGCCTATACTGATCATGGCAATGTTAGTTAATGTTTATTGAGGACCAAGATTGCTAAATACTTTACATGTATTACTTGATCTAATCTGCACAATAACCCTAGTTTAACAGAGAAGAAAGCAAATTAAGTCACTTGCCCAAGTTCAGACAGCTAGTAAGCAGTTGTGGAAACCCAGGTCATTCTGAATTTTGAAGCCCAGTGACAGTGACACAAGGGGAAAGGTCCCAGTGGAAGACTGAACAATGGCCCCAAAGATACTCACATCCCAATCCCTGAAACCTATAAATGTTAGCTTACATGGCAAGAGGGATTTTGCAGATATGATTAAATTAAGAATCCTGAGGGGTGCCTGGGTGGCTCAGTCAGTTAAGCATTAGACTCTTGATTTCAGCTCAGGTCATGATCTCAGGGTCATGAGATCGAGCCCTGCATTGCATTCCACATTGAGCATGGAGCCCACTTAGGATACTCTCTCTTCTCCCTCTGTCCCTCCCCACCCCACCTCACCCCCGCCCCCCCCACCCCGCACTTGCATGCACACACTCTCTCACTCTCTCTCTAAAAAAAAAAAAAGAATCCTGAGAGGGGAAGATTACCTGGGGTATCTTAATGGGCCTTACGTGTACTCACAAGGGTCCTCCACTTGCCTACAGAAAAGGAGAAGGAAATGGATGACAGAAGCAAGAGACTGAAGTGATTTGGGGAATAGGTCATAAGCTAAGGAATGCAAATAGCCTTGAGAAGCAGAAAAGGCACAGAAATATTCTTCCCTGGAGTCTCAAAAAAAAAAAATCAGTCCTGGGGAACATCTCCATTTAGTCCAGTGAAATTGATTTCAGGTTTCTGGCCTCTAGATGTGTAAGAGAATGCATTTGTGTTGTTTTAAGCTACCAAGTGTGTAAATTGTTAGAGCAGCCCTGGGAAATTAATACAGTCAGCAATTCTGAAAATCTAGTAAAAGAGTTTAAGTCAAAAATATTCTAATAGACCCAGAAGAAAATTTTAGACTAGTACTGGCATTCCATTGTACTCTAATAAGCCAAACTCTTTAAAATAGAAGCCAAAAGCAATAAAGGGAGAAAATAAACTAAGACTTTAAACAGTAATAATATTTGCAAGATAAATAAAATTAGAAATGAGTCATTTTTAAAAGGCAAGAAATACAAGGAAACCTAAAATGTAATGACAGAATTAAAATGTACTTCGTAACTTAGTAGGACTGTAACAGACAGTGCAGAGTATCAAATGACTGGATTTAGCATAGTGTTCCTAGAATACAGAAGTATCTAAAGATGAAAATTATGAGAGAAAAGATTATAGATTAAAGAGGACAAAAAATAAATATCCATCAAAGGAATCATATACATTACTGAAGATGAAACCAGAACAATCAGAAATAGAGAAAACATCCACTACTGAATAATAATTTCCTGAGCGGAAAAAAAGATAGGAATCTTCTGAGTGTTGGGGCTTATTGTGTGTTAGGAGAAAGTAATTAAAAGAGATTTGTATGCAGTACATTCTGCAAAATTACAGGAATAAAGAAAATTTAAACTACTAGAAAAATTCATACACATTTACAAAGAAAAAAACATCTCAAAGGTGTAAAACACAGGTTGTTATCTAATGTCTTCTGTGAAACAACAAAAGAACCAATAAATAATAGGACACCACAAACAGAATTTCCAGGAAAAAGAAAAGTTGTGAACCAGAAATTTTATAACCAAAGTGTCTTCGATTTATAAAGGTCAGGGAAAAAAATCATTCTCAAATATATGAATGCCCTGAAAGTCTGTTGAGAAAAGTCAGTGTTTTTGTTTAAATAAAAAACATCTATCTGAAGACCAAGACATGAATCAAAATTAAGGTTAAAAGAGTTTAAGAATCATGGGCTAAGAGTACCAGCAGTTCTTCCCGTAACCAGTGCAGCCATTTCTAGTGGGACCACGTGTAGTCACGTGGATTCACAGCTCAGACGTACAGCTTGGCCCCACCAGTCCTAACCTCATAGTTTCTTTTCTGCTTTATTCTACTTTCTTAGGAATGAAACAATTTGTTTCCTAGGGTATAAACGTGAACTCACTCACAGTTCAAATGAAATGTTCTTTCAAATGGAATCTTGTTCTAGGATTATCAAAAATGGGTAACCAATGACCAACGTTGGTCGGTCGTGCACTTACAATGGCTAAAGATTTGGAATACGTACATAGAGACCCAGTAAACAAGACAAGAATAACAAAGTACAATATAATCGCTGTTTTCATTTTCACAGGACTTAAATAATGACTTTTCTCCTTCTTAAAACTTCAAAAAGAATCACCTAGGTCATGATAACACCCCTCAGGAAGTGTCTCCTTATATCATGAGAACAACTTCTGAGTATTCCTATGGCACTCTGTTGTTTAAGGGGAAAAATATACCCAGAAAACAGATTGTAGGAAATACGCCAGAATTTCACAGTGAGTATCTCTGGGTGGTAGAATAATAAAGGATTATCTTTTTTGTGTGATAGTGTTCTATATTTTCCACATTTTCTGCAACTTATTATAACTAATTGCAACTTTAGAGAGAACACATTTAAAATAAGGCTATACAATTTTAGGCAAAAATTATGTAAAAAAGAACTATGAACAAAAGCAAAGTCTAGAGAAATCATCACAGAACTTTAGGGACATTTACCTCTAAGGAGGCATTTACCCCTTTTTTTCTAACAAGGACGTTTTCTACTTATAAAGATGAATATACAACTTGTTTAAACCTTATAACAAGCATACATACAAAAATAAAGGCTTCCTTTAAATTTGTACTCAATGACCACAACATTTGGGGGGTGGGGGAAGAGATACAATATCTTTAAAGAGTCAAAACTCATATTCCCCTCCCAGGAAGTAAGAGAGACGGTCGGCTTGTTGTGGTAGCTTTGGGAAAGTCTGGTCTTAGGCTGAGAAAATACTCTTGATTAACTAAAGCAGAAGCCCAGGCACTAGGTATGTCACAGATTTACTTCTGCTATACGAGGGCAGCTGTCTGAACACATGATCTGAAAATGCCTCTTGAAGACAGCTCACCTGTCATTTTTGCCAAGAAGCACTATGACAAATACAGCGTGTGCTGGCCGCTGACTGCAAACTCCAGGTGGGCAGAAGTTGTGTCCTGTGCATTGTTTTATCCTCCACACAACCACAATGCCTAGTACAGAATATGCACTAATAGTTTTGAACAAATAAATGTTAAAATGAACTGGATGATGCTTGTGTTACAGATGGCAATGATGTCATAGGTTTCTAGGCAAAAAAAAAAAAAAAAAAGACAAGAGTTCCAGGAGAAAACTGGATATTGAATGGTAGTGGAGTGTTCTTAGTGGTCCCTGCCCCACCCCTGCAAAAAGAAGCAACAAATAACTAGCCATAAGTTTGTCTCATATAATCCAAAATTTTTTTTAATTAATTCTTCCAGGTTTACTATGCACTGATGTTTGGACAATATGGATCTTACTGATTTTAGTCAAGGCTTTGGTGCCAAACATACATGAGTTGGACATGAGGGGGTATGCACACCAAACATATTTAGGTCAAACTCTTCCCAGTTTGGTCTCTGTACCACATGGAAACAATCTGACACAATCAAATCTTATATTTTAATAGTTTAAATGCTAAATGAACAAAAGAGAAGTAGGTTGTTAGCTGAGACGTGAAGCAACTCCTTTACTTGTCTCTGAAGCAAGTTGATAATCCCAACGTTAAAAAATCTGGAACCTAGAATGACTGTGAGGTTGAGGGGATGACTTCCCATGATGCCTTCACATATATGCATCAGTCAAAAAAATATGCACATGCCACTCCCTTCCATGTATAAGGAGGTTGACCTGAATATTTAGCTTTCCAGAAATTCTGTGATGAAGATATGGTTGTTTTGTAATATAAAAGGATGGTTAAGTTTTAAAAAACAAAACTATCTACAAAATATTTTGTCACAAATCTTTGGTATTTTATTTATTCACAGGTTATGCATGAGATAGAATAACTGTGCAAATTCTGGAATGAGCTGGCCTTTTTAGAAAACAAAAACAAGAATCTAATCCCCTAAGAAAGATTGTTAATTTTTAGTTATTTCCATCTGTCTTTGATGATTGGCTTGTCAGAAGACTGAAGTTCATTAATGTATCATTATCTTTACTAAAATTCATTAAAGCAATACATTAAGGCAGGAGAAAAGATTCTGGTGGCAAAAACAAAAGGATAATTACAGAACAGCATTTTAGCTCTGCTTATGTCGGTATTTTCATTCTAAATGTTTCACTCTATTCTTTTCCACTCTCCTAGTCACAGCTAGGAGAGAGTTAGTCTGTCACCTTGAGAGGTATAGACCATGTATGACTGCTGGAAACTTAACTAAGTTGCAGGCAGAGTATTACAGAAAATTAAGTACAAAGAGATTCACAAAGCCTAAGTCAATAAAGATATAGCAAATACCACACATAGATATAACAAACAATATTGGTTAAATAAGCTAACAAAACGAATTTTGTATTACAGTGATAAAAAAGTACAAGTATTGGGCTTAAGTATTAGCCAATTTCTACTCATCCTTTTCAGTCTTTTCAATCATTATCAGAAAGGAGGCAAAGATAAAACATATATCAATGTTTCTACTTGTTAGAAATACAAGTAATAGTCTAAGTTCTGGTGGATGATGAAAATTCTGGATTTTAAAGTGTTAAATATTATCTATAAAGCTCAGTAGCCATGTGGACCCTGTTTCCATTATCACTAATAAATGAAAATTGACTGTACTAATAAAATATTTCACAGATGCTCTGTCTTCTTACTCCTACACAGCAACAGATCAAATTCAACAAAAGTTGGTTCTTTTGAGAAACATAATATGTATCATTTTAGCAGCAACTTTAAGAATAAATTAGAACAAAATAAAGTTTATTTCTTAATTTACAGTACTGGTTTTATTAATGACTATGTCAATATATGAATCCTTCCTCTGGTTCAAGTGTTATACTTGCCTTAACCTAAAAAAGTATTGAAGTCCACTCATTTGCCTATGCCATGGTCTCCATTTGTGACAGTTAATTTTGTGTCACCTGGTCTAAAACACAGTGACCAGATATTTGCTCAAACATATCTGGATGTTGCTATAAAGGTATTTATATTAACATTTCTATCTCCTTTGAGTAAAGCAGATTGCTCTCCATAACATGGGTGGGCCTTATCCAATCAGTTGAAGGCCTTAAGAAAAAGACTGACCTCCCCACAAAAAGATAATTCTGTCAGCAGACAGTCTCAAATTTTGGACTTGTTAACCTCTAAAATTGCATAAGCTAATTCCTTAAAATAAATCTCTCCATATATGGAGTCAAGAGGAGAAAGAGAGAGATTTAAGGGATTACATACGAAGAATGAGAGAGAGGGTATCTATCATGTACCTATCTTTCCATCTAATTATACCTCTATCTATCAAAACCTCTATATAAATATATAGATAAATAAGTAGATATAGATAAAGATCTAAGTATATCTATATCAAGAGATAGAGAAAATTGAGGGGGATCTTACTGATTCTGTTTCTCTGGAGAACCCTGACTACTATATCCCTATAAGACATCCTAACCAGTTTCCACCATCCCAAAGCATACTCAACATTCAAGGCCAAATTTTCAAGGTCTATCACCTTTTCTCTCCACTCAAAAAAGCATATTAGAATTCAAAGGAATGTGACAGGCATGATTACAAAGATAAGCCTGAATCCATTCTAATTATTGAAAATTTAAATAATTTTCAAAGTTTTGTCTTTTCAGTATCAAGAAAAATATGCCCTGCAACTACCTCACTGATATGATATAACAATGTGAATGGTCATGGAGCCTGAGACCACTCATCTCCACCACTGGGACAGAACACAACTCATTGTTTTTTCTCATTATGGGTCACCTTTTTCTGTGTTTTAATTCAGCCACAAGTCCATAAATTCTTTACAAGACATGGTTAATGTCTAAAATTTATTTGTATTCCTATACCCAACATGCACAGCATTTTGTAGGGTCAGTTTTCAAAAAGCCAAAAAAAAAAAAAAAAAAAAAACTGTAATCAACATCATTTTGCCTTCAAAATTCAGACGATACCTTCTCTTCCATTATGATTACTTATACCAAAATGTCTTTATCTTTGTAAAAGATAGAAACAAAAATTATATAACAACTCTCATCTCCACTTGAATGAAGCCTCTATCAAAATATGATGGGAAAAATATAGAATTTGAATAATTACTAGATATTAATTGATATTAAGTTATTATTAATTTTTAGATGAGATATGATATTTTGGTTGTGTTTTAAAAATAGATTCCTCATATTTTATAATAAAACTGAAAAATATTTATGGAAGGATAGCAAGGAATTTGCTTTAAATAGCCCAAGTTGGGAAGGGAACTGAGTGGGAGCATGGATGAAATAATATGGCCATGAATTTATAATTATTGAAGCTGGGTGATGGGTACTTGTGGGTTTATTATCCTACTTTCTTTATTTTTGTATATATTTAGATTTTCCATAATAAAATGCTTTTTTATCTGTTTATTCCAAAATGCATAAACTTTTCCAATGCCAAGAAAAGTTTGAATTAAATAGCTAATCATCAGGAAAAAAACAGCAGACGGCAGAGCAAAACATGAATAACAATACTTTTCTATCTGGCAAGATCTAGTTTGAAAAAGAAAGAATAGAACTGCACAATAAGGTGCAAGAAAGCTCAGCTAAGCAAAATCCCCACCAAGTCCTCACATGGTGGCTTTGTTGAAAATATTGTAAAATTCTAGGCCGGAACCTTCCTCAGGGAGAGCAGAGCATCAGAAATCTGTTTATTATCTGTCTTCTCCAATAGAATATAAGTACTACGAGGTCAATAACTTTTGTCATGCTCACCAGTGTCTCTCCAGCAACAAGCAAAGCACGTACAGTAGGTCCTCAAAAGATATCCATTAATTATTCCTGTATATAAAATACGCTCTCCCCTGGCTACTACTACAAGATCATTAACGATTAATTATAGATATTAAACTATTAGAATAAAAATTCATTTCAGAGATTCAAGTTTTAATTATATATGCATCTTTCTGAAAATTATTTATCAGTAACTTACATCTATTTAGCATGTTAAGATGAACTTCTACATACATCATCCCATTTTAGCTTCATCCAAAAGGAGATAGATAAAACAGGGATTACCTCTCCCATTTTAGAAAAGAAAAAACTGAAGCTCAGAATATATTGATCTGCTGAGATTCCAATCCTGGTTTTTTACTCATGATCCTTCACTCTTTGAATTGGAGAACCATCTGTATGTTCTTTAAGGATATCTCTAATTAATCAAGCATTTTCACTCAGTATTATTAATTCTAGGAGAGAAAACATCCTGAAGTGGAGCCCAGAGTCAAAGGATGAGAGACAGAAAATCAAACCTACTATGTGGGCTTTCAGATACAATATTAAGGAATATCATTTCACCTTTTACTTAATATAAAGCCACACACACAAAAAAAATCTTTTGCACCCTAGCAATGAGAACAAGACAGATAGTCTATAAAACAATAATTTTTTAACCACTAAGAAAGCTGAGGTCACAAAGCAACTAATGAACAAGTTGACAAGATCTTCCAAGAAGAGACAGAATACAAGGTTGATAAGCTCCTCCAAAAAGAGACAGAACACAATTCACCTTGGACAGACCATGAGAAGAAGAGATGACCATCATAGAAGCATGCAATAAAAAAACAGCTGAAATTTTTTATAAAACTTTAAAGGCCAAATGCAGACTCACTTGGTAGTACAGAATTTTAGAAGCCCAAATGGGGCGTCTGCATCCACTCTTCTACTCTTTTATAAAGGCTTCCAGTGAGTCTGATGGAAAAGACCGGGGTAAGGCAAGAGATCTGAGAGAGACCTCCTTTATGATGCAGGTGTGTGGGTCTAACCTTCGTTTACAGGTGGAGCAGAAGAACCTAGAGAAGCCTGTCTCCAAAAGAGACACTGCATGAGGACAACGTGGTGGTTGGCTGCTGCAGGAGGAAAGCCAGGAAATTCAACTAAGTTTATGAAGCCATTAAAAACCCTAATAGCAAAGCCAGACAAGGATTTTACAAGAAATAAAAACTGACCAATATCCTTGAGAAATATAGACCCAAAAATCCTTAATAAAATATTAGCAAATCAAATCCATCAATATATGAAAAGCATAATATATCATGATCAATTAAGTGTACTCCAAGAATATAAAGTTGGTTTTATATATGAAAATTAATAGTGTAATTCACTACAGTAAAACACTGAGTGAAAAATCAATAATCATTAAAATATACATAGAAAAAACATTTTACAAAATTCAACACATATTTATGATTTAAAAAAAAAATTTACTGCAAACTAGGAAAAAGGGAAATTTCCTAATCCTGATAATGGGAACATACAAAGAACTATAGCTAATGTCATACATGATGGTGAGATAGTGATACTATCTGCCTAAGATTTGAAACAAGATAGGATGTCTGTAATCACTGCTTCTATTTAGCATTGTGCTAGAATTTCTAACCAGTGCAATAAAACAAGACAGAGATAAAAGACATACAATTTGGAAAGAAACAAGTAAAGCTATCTTTATTCATAATGACATGACTGTGTATGTAGAAAATTCTAATGAACTGAAAAGAAAACTAGTAGAACTAGTAAGTGAATTTAACAATGTTGCAGTGTACAAAATCAATTAAAAATCAATTGTATTCTATATAGTAGCATGAACGATTAGAAAAATCAGTTAAGAATAAATTTAACAAATAGCATGTAAAACCTTACATAAAAATAAAGTATATATTTTACAAACATAAATATTGCTGAGAGATTAAAGACTTACATAAATGAAGAGATACATTATGCTGATGGATTGAAGACTTAATGTTAACATTGTTGTTTTATATCCCTCAAGCGATATATAGATTCAAAGCAAAGCCAATTATAATCACAGCCAGCACTTTTTCTGGAAGTTGACAAGATAACTTTAAAAATTTGTTTGGAAAAACAAAGGAACAAGAATAGTTAAAACAGTTTTGAAAAGAAACAAAATTGGAGGATGTATACCACATAATTTCAACACATACTATAAAGCTACAGTAATAAGATAATATGGTATTGGCAAAAGGATATATAAACAGACCAATGAAATAGAGTCCTGAAATGGACACACAAAAATACAGAGATTTTTGACAAAGGTACTCAATGGAAAAAGAAAAATCTCTTCAACAAATGGTACTACCTTAAGCAATACACAAAAATTATTTTTGAAATGGAATCATAAGTTGAAACATAAAAGCTAAAACAACAAAGCTACCTGGGAAAAAGTATAGAATATCTCCACAACATTGGGACCAGCAATGATTTTTAAAGAAGACGCAAAGCACAAGTCACAAAAGAGAAAATGAAAAATTGGACTTCATCAAAAATAAAACCTGCTCATAAGAAAAGGCAAAAAGAAAAAAAAGCAAGTTATGCACTATGAGTAAATATTCACGACGCCTGACAAGGAGCTAAATCCAGAATATATAGACTCTTACAACTCAGTAACAAAAAAAACAAATCACTCTATTTTAAAAATGGGCAAAGGAATGAGATCTTGCCATTTGTAACGACGTGGATGGACCATTTGTAACGACGTGGATGGAACTGGAGGGTGTTATGCTGAGCGAAATAAGTCAATCAGAGAAAGACATGTATCATATGACCTCACTGATATGAGGAATTCTTAATCTCAGGAAACAAACTGAGGGTTGTTGGAGTGGTGGGGGGTGGGAGGGATGGGGCGGCTGGGTGATAAGACATTGGGGAGGGTATGTGCTATGGTGAGTGCTGTGAATTGTGCAAGACTGTTGAATCACAGATCTGTACCTCTGAAACAAATAATACAATATATGTTAAAAAAAAAAAAAAAAAGAAGAAGAAGAAGAAGATAGCAGGAGGGGAAGAATGAAGGGGGGGAATAGGAGGGGGAGAGGAACCATGAAAGACGATGGACTCTGAGAAACAAACTGAGGGTTCTAGAGGGAAGGGGGTGGGGGGATGGGTTAGCCTGGTGATGGGTATTAAAGAGGGCATGTTCTGCATGGAGCACTGGGTGTTACATGCAAACAATGAATCACAGAACACTACAACAAAAACTAACGATGTAATGTATGGTGATATAACAATAAAAAATTTTTTTAAAAAGGGCAAAAGACACAGACACTTCACAATAGATATACAAATGGAAAATATGCATGTGAGAAAGTGCTCAGCATCAATAGTCATCAAGCAGAGGAATGCAAATTGAAACCTCGAAGAGCTACCCCCACTGAAATGGCTTAAATGAAAGAGACTGACAACAAATGTTGGAGAATGGGGGGCAACCAGAACACTTACACACAGCTGATGGAAATGTAAAATGATTTCACCACTTTGTAAAACCCACTTTCCTTCTTAGTTAAACATACATCTATTCTGTAACCCAGCAATTCCGCAGCCAGGTATTAATCCAAGAAAAATGAAAACATAGACCCACACCAATACTTGCACCAAATGTTACTGGAAGCTTTCTTCATGATAGCTAAAAACTGGAAACAATTCAGATGTCCATAAACAGGAGAATGGACAGCTACACTGTGGTATTATTAAGCAATAGCAATAAAAAGAATGAACTACTCTTTCTCTCTCCCCCAACTCTCTAAAAAAAAAAAAAATTGGGGATTGTGGTGTCTGGGTGGCTCAGTCGGTTAAGTGGTCAACTCTTGATTTTGGCTCAAGTCATGATCTCAGGTTGTGAGATCAAGCCCCACTACAGGCTCTGCACTGGGCCTGGAGCCTGCTTAAGATTTTCTCTCCCTTCTCCCTCTGCCCCTGACCCCTCTAGAAAAAAAAGAAAAAAAAAAGAAAAAAAGAATGAACTGGTACATGCAACAACATGGATACATTTCAAAAACATGCTAAATGTGGTGCCTGGGTGGCTTAGTTGTTAACCGTCTACCACCGGCTCAGGTCATGATCCCAGGGTCCTGGGATCCAGCCCCACATCGGGCTCCCTGCTCAGCGGGAAGCCTGCTTCTCCCTCTCCCAATCCCCCTGCTTGTGTTCCCTTTCTCGCTGTGTCTCTCTCTGTCAAATAAATAAATAAAATCTTAAAAAAAAAACAACATGCTAAATGAAAAACGTCAGACAAGAAAACATACGTGCTGTATGTTTCCATTTATATGAAATTCCCAAATTGGCCAAACTAAACTATGACAATAGAGATCAGGTCAGTGCTTAATTCTAGAAGCAGAGAGTAGAGTAGGGGTAGATTGATTGGGTCAGACAAAAACTTTCTGGAGTGATAGAAATGCTGTGTCTTGATATCCATTTCTTAAAACTTAATGAATGGTACCTTTGAGATGTGAGCATTTCACTAAATATAGTTGTATTTCAATAAAAAACAAAGATAAATTAAATATTCTATGTGCCTTCTATTAGCATCTTCACATAAGCAATTTATATTACTCATGTTATGGTGTCAAATCAAATTTAAGTTATAATCCTAAAAGGTTAAAAGCTCCTCCCAACTATGGACTCTGAGAAACAAACTGAGGGTTCTAGAGGGGAGGTGGGTGGGGGGATGGGTTAGCCTGGTGATGGATATTAAAGAGGGCATGTGGGCGCCTGGGTTGCTCAGTCGGTTAAGCATCTGCCTTCAGCTCAGGTCATGATCCCAGGGTCCTGGGATCGAGTCCCGCATCGGGCTCCCTGCTCTGTGGGGAGCCTGCTTCTCCCTCTCCTTCCCACTTGTGCACTCTATCTCACTATCTCTGTCTCTCTCTCTCAAATAAATAAAATCTAAAAAAAAAAAAAAATTTAAAGAGGGCATGTATTGAATGGAGCACTGGGTGTTATACGCAAACAATGAATCATGGAACACTACATCAAAAACTAATGATGTAATGTATGGTGATTAACATAACATAATAAATTTTTTTTAAAAAGGGGGGGAAGCTCCTCCCAAATACTTTAAAAGTACTTTCTAATTTAAAGTTCATCTTCAGAATAAATCAGTCAAAAAACAGATCATTTCAAAATCTAAATAGCCTAGTAGTTTTTCTGGGAATAAGCTCTTATTCTTCCGCTAGCAAATGCAACAAATTTTAAAAATCATTTTTTAAGTAAGGCATTGAGGTGGTTTTCCGTTAAGGAGAATCAGTATTGTGCGTATTTTAAATTAGCATGGAAGAATCTTTTTAACTTCAGAATTTCTGCAATATTATACAATTCAAGTTATTAATATTCCATTATAAAAGTAGTAATCAAAGCTCAGCACCTCACAGTTTATACTTAACTTCTACATAGTCTTGTCTGATTCTCATATTTACCATGAATAGTAGATAAAAGAGGAATTTTCTTCCTCATTATAAATAAGACAAAACATTGGCTTTCTCTTCTTTTACTGTTCTTCCTGATCTTGCTTGAAATTCTTGTTTAACTATTTTCCTCTTTGATTCCTTAAATTCTAACAATATTTTCTAACTCTAGCATCTCCCTTTAAGGCTTTGTCCTTAATTAAGATCCCCACTTTTCCTAAATAAATTATTCTTTTTATCCAAGTATTTGTTTTTCATTTTGAGGCCAATCTTTTGATACAAAGGCAATTTTAATGATGCCAAAAATATATTAAAAGATTTTTAGCAACTAGACATCTTTGGTGTATCCTTCAGAAAAGATTTGTTCTCATTTTCATTGATAATTAAAAACCTAACTGACAAAACAATAGAAAAACAGAAAATTAAAGAGTAATGAGTGAATTACTATAATTTTATTTAGCCATTTTACTTATTATTTTTCTCTACATCAATTTATTAATTCTAATGGAAAATGTTTTTAAAGACCTGTGTTATTAGAATCACACATAATCCTATCTATTTTTAATTATGTATTATTTCAAAAACACTAAAAATTGAAAAATATAAATACCGTTTTAAAAATTCATGCTCTACAGATTAATTGTGGAAAACCACTTTCATTCACATACAACTAAATGAAAATGGTTAGGGGACAATTAAGATCATGAAAAACATAAGAATTCTTTTTAAAAGTCTATGTGTTCTCCCAATTTTGTAAGTGGGAGATAAATGGTCTCATTTTTTAAACCACAATAAGAGAAAATGCACCAGTCATTTAAATATTTTTTCAATACATTTCTGAACCAAATTTTGCCCCACAGAGGAATTTAAGACAAAAATTAGAAACCTGGGAAAAGAAGACTTTATAACATTCAATTATACTCATTTTCATGCATTAGCCTTCGATTTTTTAAGTCAGATAAGCTTGCAAAATATTCTATAGCACACTTGGTCATGAATTATTAAATCTAATTTTCAAAACTTTTGCCAGAGAAACTACCTTAATTGTAATAAAGGGATTGTAAATCTGGTTGGAAAATCGACTGGAAAAACAGGCAAATTAAGGAATAAGATCTTGCTTTCTGTATTTTAAAAAATAGTTCAAAAGTCACTGTAAGTTAATTAACCAATATTAAAATTTTGCCTATCAAGGACAAAGTTAAATTCTCAGTGTGTATATTCAGGAAGAAATACTCCAAACAGTGAGGAGAAAGAAAGAGAAAATTAAAAAGCAAGAAAAACAAAAACTACCTTCAGGAAATGCTCTCACAGAGGTTTGCTTTATAGGACTGATGGTACAAGTAATTAGTATGACAATTAATAAATGGCACTTTGAAGAACTGCTACTAAACCCCAGTAGATCTTTAAGTCAAACCACCTTGGCTTTTATTTGTTTTTAAGCAACAGAATTATAGTTTGCCATCATAGTTTCATTACCTCATGTTTAAAAGATTGATATGTATGAAATGCTTGAAAGAAACATCCCTTACATACACTGTATTTCCCAGTGGACATAGCTTAGCACAAACTGATAAAAATGAAGGGTCATAAAATAGAAAATCCATTTTCATACTCATTGGTGTGTAATTGAATAGATTCTTTGAATAGTTGCTATAAATTAATTCCAACTTAAAAGCAATGAAATATTTTACCTTTTGCAAAGCAGTCAGGAATGACAAAACTATTCTTTTCCCCCTTTAGCAAAGAAGGGACATTCTGTGATTTCAACAGTTATTGCCTTCATCTATCTAAACTATAATCCCATCTCATGGACTGCACAGGAAAATTTGGAGCTCCTTCAAAGCTCAATCATCCAAATACAACAGACATTCTCATTGGTGTAAAGTATATTTTAGAACACTAGGATATTTTTCCAGGATATTAAATTTGAAGAATGACTGACTTTGGTTTCCTTATGAGTTAGGACATAGTAATGAATAGTTCTCCTCAGATTTAGGATAGATTCAAAAATACATTTAGGGACACAAATAGGTCTACGGGTCCATAAAATTTGTATCAGCCGTTGCCATATGTATTAGAGAGAAAAAACACATCAGTTATTTTTCTTAATTAGGAATAATAAATGTGGTTACTTAACAGAACTCACACACAACAGAGTATCTACCACAGAGAGGTTTATGTTCTAAGACATTTACATTCAGTAAGAGTAGCCTACAGATCAGAGCTTACTTTTTTTTTTTTACTTTTTTTTCTTATACCTCTTTTTTTACAGAAGTGTTATTTACCACCGTTACACTCACTCAAGCAAGCAATACTTACTAAACCTTAGGAATAATAATGTAGTGTTGTTTTCTTCAGGGCTAAATACATTGTTACACCTAGTATTTCAGTCCGATACATGGTTTTATTGTCTACAATCCCAGCAGGTATTTATTTAGTATTTACCAGGTGCAGCTAAACACTGAATGTTTACTATGTGCCAGGCATGTGCTAAGTGTTGAGACTACAAGATGAACAAGACACAGTCCCAGGCTTTGAGAATACAGATTCTATTAGGGAAAGTAAATAAAGACAACTCACTACCACTTTGAAGTAAGTGTTTACTAGATGTATGTTGTGGAGGTTCGCACAGAGACAAAGCAATTCTACCTGAGGAGTCCAGGGATAACTTCACAGGTGATGATTGGACACTTGAGCTGGATACTAAAGGATGATGAGTAGCTCTAGCAGGAGGTGGAAGAGTTTCCATCTCACAGAGGAGGACAGCAATAAAAATGAGTTAGGGCTCTGAGTCCTACATTCTCAGGGCACTCAAATGCTCTTGGAGATACAGAGTACTTGAGACTTAGTTAGCCAGACTGGAGGGTGTAAGTGAGAGAACTTAGTCAAAATCCATAAGTTGCCCATGATATCCAGAAAAGCTGACCAGCCAGGACAAAACTGGCAGTCAGGGATTTCTTAAGAAATGTAACTGATGGGGGGTGGGGGAACCTGGGTGTCTCAGTCTGTTGAGCATCAGACTCTTGGTTTCCACTCAGGTCATGATCTCAGGGTCGCAGGATCAAGCCCCATGTCAGGTTCTGTGCTTGAGATTCTCCCTTCTTCTCCCTCTCCCTCCACCTCTGCCCCTCCCCCTGCTCAAATCCTCTCTCTCTCTCTCAAATAAATAAAATTAAAAAAAAAAAAGAAACCTAACTGATGATTTAACAATGTGGCGTTTTCCTAGATGCTATAACTAGAAACTTCAAATAAATCTCTCCAATGGATTAACTTCAGATTCCTATTTTAAACCCTGAGTTTACTCTGCCTTCCTACTGTTATATTTCCTAGCATAATTTTACAATAACTGATGAGAAGTTCAGGACTTATCCTTTGTATTTAATGGCCTCTCTGGTAGTAAAATGGTCTGGATGCACAGTCACCAACCAACTCAGTTTGCACAAGACTGCCTCTATTTTAGCACTCATTGTCACAAACCCTGGGAACCTCCTCAGTCCAGATCCAACTGGGCCAGTTGATCACTCTAAGACTTCCCACTCCCAAGGCGCTAGCAGAATAGGTACACAGCATTGCTTTTCATAGTGAATTTTTTCTTTTAAAAATCTACTATTTTAAAATGTAACATACACAAAGCACATAAATTAATATGTGTACAATTTTTAACAAATAGTGGACCACATAGTACCAGAAACAATATATATGCCACCACCCCGGAACCCTTCTTTCCTAAAATGTTTTTCTTCCCCCAAGAATTAATTCCTTTCCTGAATTTTCTTGTAAACATTACTTTGTCTTTTTAAAATAAATTTGCCAATGGTATCAAACTGTAAAACTTAGCTTTACCTTTTTATTTGAACTTCATCTACCAAAATGCTTTTATGTTTTGCTTTTAGTGCTAGCATTATGTTTATAAAACTCATCCACGTTGCTACGTGTGGATGTAGGTTGTCTACTTTCTTGCTGTATACTCTTCCCTTGGATGCATTTACCATAACTTTTATTCATCATTGTATTGGTGATGACATTTTGTTTCTAGTTTCAGGTTATTACAGACCATGCTGTTAGGAATATTCTTGTATGTGCATTCTGGTGCAATGTGTGCAAGAGATTCCCTAGGGCTGTACTAGTGAAAAGTATGGTCAATGAATTAACAGAATCATCATCACCTGGGAGCTTGATAGGAATACAGATGCTCAGGTCCTAACCCAGACCTGCTGAATCAGAATCTCCATTTTAACAAGATTCCTTTGAACATTAAAGCCTGTGTGAATGACATGCAGTACAGGATGAGAAGCACCATTCTACAGCATAAGCTAAGGAGTGGAATCACTGCAATTAAGCTTTACTTGACACCAGCAGGGGGAGAGTTCCCAGCCTTCCACATCCTCATCAACACTTTGTACTGTTAGTCTTTTAGATCTGTAACGATCTGGTGGGTGTGATCTGGAATCTCCTAGATTTCCTTTGCATATACCTAATCACTAATGAGGTTGAGCACTTATTTATAAGTTAATAAGGGATTTGGATATCCTCATTTCAAATTTCCTTTTCCTGTCTTTTGTCCAGGTTTCTACTGGTTTGTTTCTCATTTTCTCCTTAGGTTGAAAAAATTTGCTATATATGCTGGGTTTTAGAGAATTGGTGGTTATATGTATTGGGATTACTTCTCCCATTCTGTGCATTGTCTTTTTACTCTTTATGGTGCATTTGATGAACAGAATTTCTTAATCATGATATTTGTAAGCTAACCAGTTTTTTTCATTTATGTTTTGTGACTTAGTGTATTATTTAAGAAATCCCTCCCTACTCCAAGGTCCCGGATGTATTTCCCTATACTTTCCATGAAAAAAATTCCCATTTCTTAACTTTTTATTGAAATACAATTCATACAGAAAACTGAACATGAGAATTCAGCTTAATAAATTTTCACCAACATCCTTGTGAATCATGAGATTTCTAGCAACTAGAAACACCTGATGTTCCTTCCCCTTTAGTCACGACTCCTCAAGAATAAGACAATGTGAGATAATTGTTCAATTTTGCCTTTTCTAGTACAATGTATTGGAAAATCCCTTTTATTTCCACTCATATGCCCTGCCACCTCTTTAGTATGTCAGATACACATGTGAGATATAGATCCCTTGGCAAACTCACAGCCCCAGTCTGGCCTGATGGTCACTTTCCACAGTCCTTGCAATAGAAAGATCACACTCCAGGCCTTCCACCAGCACTGGCACCCTGACGCCCTCTGCTCATCTATCCTCTCCTGATGTGGACACCAGGCATTTCAGGCCTCCCACCTACACAGGAGCATACCCAGTGCCCCGGCACACCCGTGTGCCTGTGTGCCTGCCCCTGCAGGTTCATGTGCAACCCAGAAGGTTGCTTCCCTCTTGACCATCTCTGACCCAGGTACACAGTGAACTTTTCTGCCTTCTAGCGGGCTGCAACTACATCTTCTCCAGTGTAGGGGCAGGAAGCCCCTTCAAAGTCTTTCCATCCTCGGATGATCTCTCTCAGCCTTAGGATACACTGTACAATTCTCTTACATCTCTTTTATCATGACTTAATAACTCTTTATATCAAATGTCCCTGTTTAAATCACTGGTCACTCCATGTCTCCTGATTGGACCTAGACTAAAATAAATCCTTTATATTTTTGAAATATAAATTTTAACATCTTCTGAAATATGAAATTAGAGCTTTTTATTCTTTGAATGCTTGATAGAAATTGCCAGTGAAGCCATCTGCCCCAGCAGTTTTCGTGGAAAGATTTTTCACAAAGAATTATTTTTTTTGAAGATTTTATTTATTTATTTATTTAGAGAGAGCATGAGCCAGGGCAGGAGCAGAGAGAGAATCTCAAGCAGACTCTGCGCTGAGTGCAAAGCCAAAAGGGGGGTCTGGGCAGGGGACTCGATCCCATGACCCTGAGATCATGACCTGAACGGAAATCAAGAGTCAGACGCTTTACCAACTGAGTCACCCAGGCCTCCTGAGTTACTTTCTTTAATGATTATAAAAGTCTAAGTTTTGTACTCTTTCGTTGAGTCAGGGTGGATTATATTTTTCCAGAAACATTCTTCTTGGGTCTACATTCTCAACATTTCTGTCATAACATCTTCCCTCTCTTCTTCTACATCTATGATATAGCACCTTTATCACCTTTTGCATTATTTTCTTAAGATTAATTTATTTTAGGGCACCTGGGTGGCTCAGTCGGTTAAGTGTCTGCCTTCAGCTCAGGTCATGATCCCAGAGTCCTGGGATCCAGTCCTGCATCAGGATCCCTGCTCAGCGGGCAGTCTGCTTCTCCCTCTCCCTCTGCCCCTCTGCCTTGCTTGTGCTCTCTCTCTCTGTCAAATAAATAAATAAAATCTTTAAAATATAAATATTTAATTTATTTTAAAGAGGGGGAGGAGGGGCAGAGGAAGAGAGGAAGAGAATCTCAAGCAGACTCCTCCTGAGCACGGAGCCTGATGCAGGGCTCAATCTCACAACCCTGAGATAATGATCTGAGCCAAAATCAAGAGTCAGATGCTCAACCGACTGAGCCACCCAGGTGTCCCTCACCTTTTATATTCTTAACATTAGTAAAAGGATTGATATATATATACTATGCTAACAGAGATCAAAAGAAAGCTGACAAAACTTTTACTTCAACTTTCTATATTCTATGTTTTAAATATATCTCATACATAACATAGAGTTGACTTTTTTCCCTACACTCTAAAATTCTTTGACTTTTACTGGAATATCTCTTTTCATTTATTTTCAATGAGTAATATTTTCTCAAATAAATAAAATAAAATCTTCTAAAAATAAATCTATATTTTCCTTTGAATTTCAGTTCTTCCTTTTCAGATCATTTTTCTTGTCCTGAAGTACATCTTTAGTATTTCTTTCATGAGATTCAGTTGGTCATAAACACTCAGTTTTTGTTTATTTAATTATGTCCTCATTTAACCTCTTTTTTTAAAAAAGATTTTATTTACTTATTTGAGAGAGAGAAAGAGAGCGCACAGAGGGAGAGGGAGAAGCAGACTCCCCACTGAGCAGGGAGCCCAAAGGGGGGCTTGATCCCAGGACCCCAAGATCATGACCTGAGCCAAAGGCAGATGCTTAACTGACTGAGCCACCCAGGCGCCCCTTCATTTAACCTCTTGAAAGATATTTACTATGCCTATAGACTTTTAGACTAGCAGGTATGGCTGTAAGCACACTGAGGTTATTATTCCACTATCTTCAGGCTTTCATTGTCACTGTTGAGAAATCGGTTATCTTACTGCTCTTGCTGTGGAAATAATTTTTCTCCCTCTTTTCCTTTTCTCTTTCTTTCTTTCTTTCCAACTGGCTTTTTAAAATTCTTTTTGTTTGGTTTTCTTTATCTTCACTATGATTTCAAAGTGTATGATTCTTTTTATTTATCCAATTTAGGATATATTAGACTTTTTAAATCTGAGGATTGGTGTCTTCCATCAGTTCTGGAATAATCTCAGCCATTATCTCTTTAGATATTGCCTTTGCCATATTGCTAAGAGGCGATATGCACACCTCCTCAGACTCTGATCATATATATATTAGATCTCTTCATGGTATCACTCTTGCCTTCTCTTCTGTATTTTGCTATTTGTCTTTCTATTGGATTCTGGGTAATTTCTTCTAACCCTTCTATCAGTTCACTAGGTATCTGTTCTGCTGCATCCAACATGCTACCAAATATGTTCACTGCCAATATAATTATTGTGTTTCTGTTTTCTAGAATTTCTGCTCTTTCTATTCCAAATTTATGTCACTTTTTATAACTTCTTATTCTCTACAAATACCTTCAACTTCTCATTTATTCCCTTTAAACACACTGGTATAATTGTTTTAATATCTAAATCTGATAATTCCAATATCTGAATCTGAATGAGTCTTTTACTATTGTCCTTTATTCCAATTGGTTCTTATACTTTTTCCATTGTTTTCTCATGTGTTTAGCTATTACTGACTCATTGATTGATTTTTAAGGGCAAGGTCTTCGTCCTTAAAAAATAATATAAGTTCCCCTTAGTCAGTAGGGTTTTTCATTTCCTTCTACCAGCCAGTTGGAAATCAACTTAAACTAAGTCATAACTTGAGGATCCCTCACTAAGGTAGGCTATGTGTACATGAGGTACAAATCCATGCAAGACCCTGTATGTGGCCACAACTCAGAGAACTTTCTTCCATATTTTTCTTTTCTGTTTAGCAATGAGGCAATTTTAAAAAAGCAAAAAAAAATAAAAACAAAAAATAGTTCCTGTAATTGATGGAGAAGGAATGGGTTTCATTCTAGTTTGCTCTTTCCCTGGCTTAATGTGGGGAGGCTTTTTTGTAAAAATCTCAAAAAGACAGAGTCTAAACCTGACACTGTCTTCCTTATCCACATGCTTACTTTTCCCAACTATGCAGCATCAATAATGCCTTCATGGCATAAACAGGTTTGGCACTCCAATATTCTGCTTCCCACTCTAGTTATAGATGGTCAAAGAAAAATTGGCCTGTGGCATTCCCCACTGTCTTTTTAGTTCTTCAGTGACTTTTTTAATACAGTTTTTAAAACATAATTTTTCTAACATATTTTATTTCAAAAAGGATACTTTATCCAAATAATATTTCCTCATCCCATTATGTGAAATAAGTGTCTCATCAGAATTGTTAAATTATTAAAATCCAAGTTTAATAGACTTCATTTATCCACAAACTAAAACAAGATGCTATTCCAATGTCCACATTTCCTTGGCTACATGGTAACATATTTTATAGTCTTATATACATATTTATCTGTCCATGAATAGATAACTAAGTAATGCTGGACTATATTTATATCTCCTGTGATATTAATCACTGGCAGGTCTCCAAACACCTTTTTCCCAATTTAGGAATGATACAAATGTAAACATGGTATTAAAATAAGGAAATCAATATGTCTCAATGGTTCAATATAACTGTCATAAAATGCACAAAGTTTGTGTTTTTTAAGAATACTTTAGAGTTGTTTCACAACAACTTTGTTTATCTGTTAAAAAATAGTGAGTTAGAACAATCAGCTAATCTATTATCTACCGAAAGATACTACCCCCTATGCTCTAGGTTGAATTGTGTCCCCCAAAAAAATATATGTTGAACTCCTAACCCCCAGTACCTCAGAATGTGACTTTTTTTTTGGAAACCAAGGTCATTGCAGATATAATTAGTCAGATTAAGATGAGGTCATAGTGAAGTAGAGTGGGCCCTTAATCCAATATGACTCATGTCCTTATAAGAAAAGGAGAAACACACAGACATACAGGAAGACAGCAATATAAAATCAGAGGCAAAGGCTGGTATTATGCTGCCACCGGACAAGCAGCACCTAGGGATATCACAAACTGGAAAGGGGAGGAAGGATCCCCCCTTCAAGACTTCAGAGGGAGCATAACCCTGCTAACACCTTAGTTTCAGATTTCTGGCCTCCAAAACTGTGAGACAATAAATTTCTGTTGTTTTAAGCCATTTAGTTTGTGGTAATTTGTTACAGCAGCACTAACAAACTAATAAACCCTATTAAAATGTTATTGTAAATTTTACATCTTACCAGTAACTTCTGAGGAAGTTATTAGACTATCATTTAACATAAAAGTACAGTAATAATATGCTTTCTGTTAAAGATTGATGTATGAATTGTATTTCTCTCAGGGAGGCTTACTTGTTGGCATTTGCTTGAGTTCCTAAAAATATTATCACACCTTCTGGTTTGTAAATTGTGGAGTAAAAATACAATCTTAGCCCCTTCTTCTCTTGGAAATAGTCCAAAGCCAATCATAAAAATTAAACATTAGAAAAGCAAATTCCTTTGATGAAATCAGAAGCCATCTAAAATCCAGAAGCACATTATATAAGACAGAACTTCCAAATATAAGTGAAAACTACATGAAAGTGCAAGAAGAGGAAATTAAAGACACCACAGTTGCTGATCTCAGGTAATGCAGAGAATAATTCTCCAACATAAGTAACCACATCTTGGGGAGCAAACCCCTTTGGGGGAAAAATGGAAATAAGGTGTTTATTCTGACAACAGAAGTGCACTGAACCACATTTTCACAAGGTCTCAAGAAGTTGGGAAGGTGGGACTGACTGAATGAGAAATCACATAAATGAAGCAGATTTTCAGGACTCAACCTCCAGTTGAAGTGGAGGGTAAGGAGAGACATTCAGCAATGTGAGCTGTCCTTCAGAGTGGAAATAAAATGGCTGGGGAGAAGCAAAGGCTAAAAGAACTCATGCACACCATAGATCTGTGTCATTAAAAGTGTTTTCCATTAACCTGGAACACTGCTCTGGCCACTCCTATCTGCAAACCTCCTATAAATGGCTGGTCCAGGAAGAATGCACCCCATTTCAAAGTGAGTAATCATCATCATCATCATCATCATCATCATCATCATCTAGCATAAAATATATACCAAAATACTGCAGAAGCAAACAAAATGGAAAAGGTATTTTTAAAAATTACACATGAATACCATAAGAAAAGTGCTGCCAGGGGGAAAAAAAAGGTGAAAAATATTGCCACAAGAAAGATAAACATTTTGACCAAACATATTGCTTAAGAAAGGTTTTGGAGGAAAAAATATAATTGCTTCTATTTAAAGAATACTCAAAAAAATGGATATAAAAGCTGAAGAAAGATATGGTGACACAATAGAGATCACTGCTTGAGTTGATGCAGCCCAAAAAGACGTAAAGGGAAAAAGATTAAATTATTTGCAGAAATGAAGACGGAGTATGGGGCACTGAAAATAGGATTGATAAAAGTGAACATGAAACATAAAAAAGAAAGTTTAAAGGGATCAGAAGAAAAATGATAGACACAGGAAACAGGCGAAAGAAGAAAAGAAACAAAGTAATAGAATAAAAATATATTAAAAACATAGTTTAAGAAATAAACATTGAAATAAAATAAGATTAGAACCTTCAAATTGAAGGACATACTTTATATCAGGAAAAAAAAATTGTCACAGCATAATGCTCACCAAAACATATCTCAGAAATATTACAAGAATTCAGAAATAAAAAATCCTTTGAATAGCCAGGCAAAAGAACAATATACCTATAAAAAGCAAAGCTGCAAACTAAAAGGCAGAAGAGAAATGTCTATGAAAAATGAGCATGATGTAAGAATTTCATCCTAGCCTAGATGACACAATCAATAAGTAACTAATCAAAATTTTGAGAATGAAAAGAAGTTGGTAAATGACATAAGTAGCTGATTTCCACATCTTTTATAGTCAAGGGGAATAATTCTCATTTGGAATTAGTAAATCACTTGGTACAAAAATAGGTATATTTAAAGTATGAATACCATGTATACTCTTTTTTAAGTTTTTATTTAAATTCCAGTATAGTTAACATACAGTGTAATATTAGTTCCCAGTGTACAATACAATGATTCAACACTTCCATACAACATCCAGTGCTCATCATAACAAGTGCCCTCCTTAATCCCCATCATCTATTTAACCCATCTCCCCACCAACCTCCCCTCTGGTAACCAACACTTTGTTCTCTATAGTTAATAGTCTGTTTCTTGATTTTGCCTCTCTTTCTGTTTTTTTTTTTTTCCCCTTTGCTCATTTCTTTTGTTTCTTAAATTCCACATATGAGTGAAATCATTATCATGTATACTCTTAATGTATACCTATACACTAAGAAAAAAACATATCTGATAAAATTGGGTGGTGGATAAAGGAGACAAGAAGGAAGAATAAATAGATACAAATTCCATTACTGTTCATAGGAAAGAGTCATAGTTATATATAAAGAAAGTATGTCTTCCACTTTTGAAATATTAACTGCTATGGGAATTGACTTCCTGTCACAAACAGCTAAAAAACTAGACAAAAGACTTATTATAAATAGATGGTAATTAGAAGCATGTGGTACTCTTCTAAGACTAGACAAACAGATCAATGAAACAGAATAAGACACAGCAACAGATCTATGCATATGTGGACATTTAGTATATGACAGAGGTGACCCAGAAGACCACTGGGTAAAGAGAGACTTTTCAATAAATATGTCTAGGACAATTGAGCGTCACTATGGCAGTGGAGAGTGGGGAGATTGGGGAGGGAATGAAACTGGACCCTTCTCTCACACCTTACACAAAAATACACTTCAAAAATCTTAAATCCTAAATATAAACATAAAAACTATGAAAATTTAGAAGACATTAATGGACATTAATTTAATGACCTTTAGGTAGTGAAGGTTTTACACTGAAGTTCACAAACAAGATACAAAAGGAAATAGTCATAAAGGAAACACTGATAAATTCAATTTCTATTTGTCAAGGCACCATAAAAGAGTATATGAAGACAAGCCATAGAGATAGAGAAATTTTTTTCAACACATGCAACTGACAAAGACACAGTTTATGAAATTAAATGAGAAATTTTTAAAACTCAATAAGAAAAAGGCAACAACTCAAAAGAAAAATGGAAAAAAGTAATTAAACAAGATTTTTTTTAACAGGAAATCCAAATGGCCAAGAAGCATATGATAAGAGTGTTCAATCTCATCAATAATCAGAGAAATTAAAATTTAAAAAAAAATTTAAAGATTCATTTATTTATTTGAGAGAGAGTGTGTGTATTTGCACATGCACAGGGAGGGGAGGGGCAAATGGAGAGGGAAGGAGAGAGAATCTCAAGCAGACTCCCTGCTGAGCACCGAGCCCCAGAAGGGCTTGATCCCAAGACCCTGAGACCCCCAACCTGAGCTGGAACCAGGAGTCAGACCCTTAACCACTTCCACCACCCATGTGCCCCCAGTGTTTAAAAATTTTTAAATATGTGGGGCGCCTGGGTGGTACAGTCAGTTAAGCATCCAACTCTTGATTTCAGCTCAGGTCGTGATCTCAAGGTCGTGGGATAGAGCCCCCATTTGGACTCCATGCTCAGTGCAGGGTCTGCTTGAGATTCTCTGTCCCTCTCCCTGCCCTCTTGCTTGTGCTCGCTCTCTGTTTCTCTTTAAAATAAATAAATAAATCTTTAAAAAAAAGTTTTTAAACACTGAATCCCAACTGATAGGCACAAATTTACAATTTTAACAATTTCAAATGCTGAAGAGGATGTAAAACAATGAGACTGTTTATTCCCTGCAAGTATGAACATGAATTAGTACCAACCTTGGAACACTGGAATTATTGAGAAGTTTAAGGTATACATAACCCATGAACCAGAAAATTCTCTCCTTAGTATATACCCTAGAGAACCCCTTGCAGATGCACAATGGCAGACATACACAGTAGTACCGATACAGCCCTAAAGTGAAAACAACTCAAATGTCCATCAAGGTAGACTAAATATTACATGATATATTCCTAAAATGGCATACTGTACATTAGTGAAAATGAACAAGCTACAGTAGTCCGTAATAGCATGGAAAATTTTTGCAAGCAGTATTGAGCAAAACAGACAGGGCATAAGAAATATATGCAGTACAATTTAATTCATATAAAATTTTTAAATAGGCACAAATAATTATCATGCTGGGTGGTAATACTAGAGAGAAAAGCATGGAAATTGTTATCACAAAACCAAAGCCGGTGGTTAACACTGAGGGGTGAGTAAGAGTGTTCTAATTGGGAAGAGACCGGGTGGGAGTGGGGGTACTGCTCACACAGGGTTAACTTTATAATTATTCATCACATCATACCAGATTTTCATTTATTCATTGGTCTCTCTCAGTCTATCATAGCAGGTTTTATTTGCAATATATTGTTGTGCTCTCTTGAGTATGGGAACACTTGCTGGGTGAGTGCAGATCCTCAGGAGTGCAGGTTGCACTCATTCACCAGATGCTCCTTGCTCTACAAACACAAATGGGACAGAGGGTGTCTGCAGTCACTAGGCTGGAACCTGGGAGTGGGTGCTCAAGACTCCACCCCGGGAGGGGAGGACAGGTAGGGAGGCACGAGTTGGGACCACTTGTGAATTAAGGTTCCAAGCTTCCAATGCTTATTCTATTATCCTATCAGACTCACTTACAAACCACAAATTTAAAGGTAAGTTACTAAGAAGTTCAAGAGGGTGACCACAGAGCATTAATCCCCAGAACTGATTCCCTTCTGAGGGCGGAGTCCTGTGTGACAGCAGTGTCACATGCCCATGAAGCCAGCCCCCTCACCATACATGTATATTTTCTGCACATCTCAGCATATGTGTTGTATTGTGTATGGGTATGTGTATGTGTGAATGGAGGAAAGAAAAGAACAGATCACGCTTCTATTTCTTACTGCAAGTTCCTGAGCCGTAGGTGAGGTCTGAGCAGAAGGGAAATAAGAAGATCTGAAGTGATTATGCCATTAACTTTTTAAACTATCAGACTGAAGCTTATTTACCAAAATGTTCATACATCTGAATGTAGACCTGCGTGTTTAAAGGATGTTTTATAAATTAAGTATTAAATATTTATAATTAAGATCATGGGCAATTAATTCCACAGCATGCTAAGCGATTTAACATAACTGTCCTTGGCTATAATCCTGATGCCAAGAACCTTCTACTCTGATTCTAGTTTCTTTCTTTCCACTCGCTTTAACTGAAAAAAAATGTAATGTTTGGTGGGGCAATTTATAAGATCTAATAAAAGTGGATACAAATAGATTATGTCATCTAATGTATGACAATTCAGATTTCCAAAGGGAAATGAGATGGAAAGAAACCAAGTAGGTGTTCTACCTTTGTTACCCTCATTTAATTCTCTCACAATAATACTGAAAGACACTACAAATATCTCATTTCTGCAAAAGAACACTGAGGTTGGGAAGGGTAAATATCCTTACCAAGATCATCCATCTAGTAAGTGGATATATATTTTCTGATCAGACTACAAATTTGTATGCCTATCTTTGCTACCTTTTTTTCTTCTTTTTTTTTTTAAACATTTACTGTCCATTTACTATGTGCCAAGCATGAGGGATCGATGTCCACTGCAACCCAAAATCCAAGGTTGTGTTCTTAGTCCAGTAATGTGTGGCTATGTGCACTTGAAATATGGCTAGTATGAATTGAGTTGTGCTGTATTTTAAATCATACACCAGATTTCAAAGACAGTAAGAAAAAAGGAATGTAAAATATGATACTAATAATCTTTCATATTGATTATATATAAATGGTAAATTTTATATATATTAGGTTAAAGTAAATGTGTTTAAAATTTATTTCATCTGTTTCTCTTATTTAATGTGGCTACTAGAAAATTTATATTATAAGTATGTCTCACATTTTATTTCTATTGTACATCATTGGTCTAAAGATGCCCTTTCAGTCTTGCTTCAAGATACACAAATGAATTACCTACTTGTGATTATTAAATGTTATATTTCAAGATTATTTTGAATAAGAAGTATCTGTAATACACTATGTAATGTATCTTCCTGCCACCATCAATATTTATAGATGATATATTTAATCTCTTGAAATTTCAGAAATTAGCTTAACTAAAAGTAGCTAAACCCTGTTGGTTTTCCTTTTCCTGATAGAACATACAATGAACAGAGAGAGATACCTGGATTCAAGACACAGGTATTCCTGTAATGGAATGAAAAGGGCTTTTTCACATACCTCAAGTATCTCTTTGAGATTTGCTGAACACTTTTAATATCATAGTATGCATTTCTCCCAGCATGAAAATTTTTTATTATTTAGAACTGGGTATATTAAAAACACTTTTTATGGGGCGCCTGGGTGGCTCAGTCGTTAAGCGTCTGCCTTCGGCTCAGGTCATGGTCCCAGGGTCCTGGGATCGAGTCCCACATCGGGCTCCCTGCTCGGCGGGAAGCCTGCTTCTCCCTCTCCCACTCCCCCTGCTTGTGTTCCTGCTCTCGCTATCTCTCTCTCTGTCAAATAAATAAATAAAATCTTAAAAAAAAAAAAACAAACACTTTTTACATTTTCCTACAGAAGATGAGCCAAGGTACATTTTCAGACATAAAACACTTGTATTTTTATGAAATGTCTATTAACGTGAGCAGTGGGGAATAATGTAAGAAAGCTATCTTTCCTATTATATTGTTACATACTGAAACAGCAATACAAATAATTTATAATTCAACATAAAGGCTAACACTCTAAAACTGTACATGATATAGTAACATTATTGATAAACTTGTAAGACTGATTGAAAATGTACTTCTAAAAATATGTACAATAGTGAGAAATACCATATTTAGATTACATGGGATCAGATGTAGAAAAACTCTCAAAAATCACACAAATTTACACAACTCTTTAGTTCATAACATTGTATGTACTACAAATTACTCATTTTATAAGCCCATCCTATATTGAATCACTCTGTTTTATCATGAAATATAGCCATAAAATATCCCAATGTTAGGGGCACCTGGCTGGCTCATTCAGTGGAGAATGAGACTCTTGATCTCGGGGTCATGAGTTCAAGCCCCACGTTAGGTGTGGAGTTTACTTAAAAAAAAAGAAAAGATATTGAAGAAATTATCCCAATTTTATATTTAAAGAGCAAAATATTCATAAATACATATAAGACAATATGAACATATATAAAGCAATACAACAAAATGGAATAAGAACTGGAAATCAGAAGCCTGATACTTGTGAGATTTGACCTACTTGCAAACTTTTTAATATTTAGTTTCTTCATCTGAACAATGGGAAAAGTTAGATCAGCTATGCCTGAATATCCCATGAGAATCAAGGACACAATATGTAAAAAGAAACTTATTACCAGTAAGGAATGATACAAATATTATTATTATATTAAGAACAAATTTATTCTATTATTTTATTATAAACATCTATCCTTCAGTTGATGTTTTTAGTAGCCATTGAGGCAAAAAATAAAATAACAAAAATATTTGAAATATCTTAAGTTTCAGCTTTTTCAAATCATTTTTAGAATCGCCTTGGTATAAAATAATAATTGACATTACATCAATAAATGAAAATACTTATGAGAAGGTACTTGATGATCACAGTAGAATTGGGGGAGATAGGTGACCACAGAATCAAAAAGGCAAGAAGCGACAGTCTAGGGCGCCTGGGTGGCTCAGCTGGTTGGGCAACTGCCTTCAGCTCAGGTCATGATCCTGGAGTCCCTGGATGGAGTCCCACATTGGGCTGCCTGCTCAGCGGGGTGTCTGCTTCTCCCTCTGACCCTCCCCGTTCTCGTGCTCTCTCTCTCTCAAATAAATAAATAAAATCTTTAAAAAAAAAAAAAAGAAGTGACAGTCTAAACGTACACAAGGCAAGCATCATCTCCCTCCCACTCCACCTGTTATAATATAGTGGATTCCTGAATAAAACTGAATCTATTTAGAATGTTTAGAACTTATTATTTTGGGGCAAGAAAAAGCACCTTATGAAAGATAGCAAAAAGGGAACCAAGAAGAAAGTGATTGATCCATTTTCTAAGAAAGATTGGTATGATAGAAAGGCACCAGCTATGTTCAATATAAAAAATATTGGGAAAACACTAGTCACGAGAACTCAAGGAACCCAAATCGCATCTAATGGCCTCAAGGGTCATGTTTTTGAAGTGAACCTTGCTGATCTGTGGAATGATGAAGTTGCACTTAGAAAATTCAAGCAAATTACTGAGGATGTTCAGGGCAAAAACTGCCTGGCTGATTTCCATGGCATGGATCTTACCCATGACAAAATGTATTCCATGGTCAGAAAATGGCAGACCATGACTGAAGTTCATGTTGATGTCAAGACTACTGATGGTTATTTGCTTCATCTATTTTGTGTTGGTTTTACCAAAAAAAACTAACAATCAGATTCAGAAGACCTCTTACACTCAGCACCAACGGGACCTCCAAATTCAGAAAAAGATGATGGAAATCCATGACCTGAGAGGGGCAGACAAATGACTTGAAAGAAGTGGTCAATAAATTGATTCCAGACAGCACTGGAAAAGACATAGAAAGACTTGTCAGTCTATTTATCCACTCCAGGATGTCAGAAAAGTAAAAATGCTCAAGAAGCCCAAGTTTGAATTGGGAAAGCTCTCCATGTGAAGGTAGTAATTCTGGAAAACCTACTGGGGATGAGAACAGTGCTAAAGTTGATTGAGCTGATGGATAGGAGCCACCAGTCCAAGAATCTGTTTAAAATTCAGACATTTAATGGTGAAAAAAAATCTTGTGATGTTTAAAAAAGAAAAAGAATTTATTATTTTTAAAAAATCTACTTTCCATTTCTACAATGAGTTGAAAATGCCTCTCTAACCCCTTCCCTTCAGTTGGCTTCACATAGTGTCCAAAGGCAAGAACAAAGAACATGGTGTTTCCTCCTCTGATAAACTGAGTGCTGTGGACTGAATTGTGTTCCCCCCCAGACTCATATGTTGAAGCCCTTACCCCCAGGGTGATAGTATTTGGAGATGGTGCCTTTGGCAATTAGGTTTAGATGAGGTCACGAGGATGGGGCCCTCATGATGAGATTATTGCCCCTATTAAGATCGACCAGAGAGCTCTCTCCCTCTCTGAATGTGTGCTCTCAGAAAAGGCCATATGACAAAACAGACAGAAGGCAGCTGTCTGCAAGCCAGGAAGAGAGCTCTCATCAGAACCTGAACATGCAGACACTTTCAGCCTCCAGAACTGTGAGAAAATATTTCTGCTGTTTTAGCCACCCAGTCTATGGTATTTTGTTACAGCAACCCAAGCTAACTAGTTCCTGAATAACCTCTGATGGGGTGGGCAGGTGAAGAAGCTCGAGTTTTCTGCACTGGCACATGGGTGAGAATTCCCTTATAGTTGTTGAGAGAAAATGAAATGGATGCTCATGTCCAATTAATGAAAGAAAACTATTATCTTAGACTTAACTAGAAAAAAAAATTTAAGTATTGCCGCTAGGTTTTAAAAAGATGCAAAGGAACAAAATTGGAAGGAAATAAACCAAGTTGTTAAGCATGGCTGTCAGAGGGTAGTGGCATTAACGGACAACATTTTTCTTTTTTAATTTTTTTTCCAAATTGTTCTTTAATATGTTTCTATGTATTTTTATATTTATTTATTTTTAAAGATTTTATTTATTTATTTGACAGAGAGACGGAGAGAGGGAACACAAGCAGGGGGAGCGGGAGAGGGAGAAGCAGGCTTCCCGTGGAGCAGGGAGCCCGACATAAGGCTCGACCCCAGGACCCTGGGATCATGACCTGAGCCGAAGGCAGACACTTAATGACTGAGCCACCCAGGTGCCCTGTATTTTTATAATAGAAAAAAAAAATGAAACCTAACATTTGGCTAGTGATCTCAATACAATATGAGTCTAACAGCAAGGGTTTTGTTTATTTTAAGCTATCTTCACAAGGGAACAAAAGCTATTTATAAAGCATTTTTTGAGTTCCAAAATGTCTACCTTTCTATTGGCTCTTTTTAAAGGGGAAGCGTTGCCCTCCTAAAACTCAACCCTTTTATTGAGAGAAGATTCTGTCACAGTAATTGAGAATAATAATACCATATGTAACATATTTTAAAAAATGTTCATTGTGGGATGCCTGGGTGGCTCGGTCAGTTAAGCGCCTGCCTTCGGTTCAGGTCATGATCACAGAGTCCTGGGATCGAGTCCCACGTTGGGCTCCCTGCTCAGTGGGGAGTCTGCTTCTCCCTCTCCCACTGCCGCTCCCCCTGCCTGTGCTCTCTCTCTCTCTGACAAATAAATAAATAAAACCTTTAAAAAAATAAAAATGTTCATTGTAATGAGTAAATGCTGAAGGAAAATCAAATAATAAATATTAGGTTCTCAAAGAAAGTGCTCACTCAGAGCTGACCAATATGAGAGCAGGAAAATATAATGTTTAATAGAAATTCATGAAATAGAAAGGAATACACTACAAAGAAAATAAGAAAACCTAAAAGCTGTTTCTTCTAAAATAAATAAATAAATAAATAAAAATAAATAAAGTTGACAGACCTTCAGCGCAAATGACCCAAGAGAAAAAGGAAGGGAATGTGGGAGAGAGAGAAAACCTAAATAATTAATATAGAAAATTAAAAAGGAGACATCAGTATAACTGTTATTATGGACAACTTTATGGCAATACTTTTGACAATTTAGACATATTTCTACAAACATAACTTACAAAAACTGACAAAAGATGAAAATAGTTTCATCAGTCATAATTTTATTAAAGACATTTAATCTGTGATTTTAAAATTCCATATAAAGAAATCTCCAGGCCAGGTGGCATCAATACTGATTTTCCCCCAACATTTAAGAAAAAAATACCACAATCTTACACAAATTCTTCCAGACAAACAAAGAGGGAATAGGGAATCTTTTCCAACCTATTGTATAATGTCATTACCTCAATGCCAAATCCTGACAAGAACATTATAAACAAGGAAAATTACAGGTCATTTCTCTTTTCAATGTAAGTTTAAAAATCCTCAACAGAATATCAACAAATTAAATTCAAGTTAGGTTTATTCCAAGGTTGAAGAATAGTTTAACATCTGAAAATCAATGAGCATAATTCATTACATTAAAAGAACAAAGGGGAGAGATCATATAATCATCTTAAGAAATCAAAATAAAATCATCTGATAAAATTCAACATTGACTCATGATAAAAACCTCTTAACTAAGCAAGAACTTTTAAAAATAATATAGAGAGGCTTTAACAAATACTACACATTATACTTAATGCTTATATATATATATAAAAAATGATTCCTTCTGAGATAGGAATTGAGAAAAGAAAGCTGCTCACCATTTCTGTGTTACATTGTGCAGACAGAGGGGTTAACAAATGCTATAAAGTAAAAAAAAATAAGAAAATGTCTAAAATAGAAAGAACAAAAAACTGTCATCATTCAAGGACAACATGATTGTGTATTTAGAAAATCTAGAAGGATCAACAGATAAACCAGATAAACTATTAGAAGTTATGCTAATTTATAAAGTCCGTAAGATATAAGGTCCATGTAAAAAAGATCAACAGTATTTCTATATCGTAGAAAAGCGGGTAGGGTCTGAAATAAAATTTAAAATAGCATTTAAAATAGAACCAAAAATGTCAAATGCATAGAAATAAATCTAAAAAAAGATGCAGAAAACTATCAAATATTATTGAGACTTTAAAAAGGCCTATATATATAAAAGGATATATCATCTGTATTTCATTCTGAAAAATTATGTTTCTTTCAATTCTTGATTTACCTGGAGGCAGATAAATCTAAACAAACATCATCTTTATATTAACTATTATGGCATGGCTTGTGAGATTAAAGTTAAAAAAAGACAAAATTGAAATAATGTATAATGATAGTAAGAAATTCAGAATAGAGAAAGAACAAACCAGCAAGTACTTCATAGTCACTTTTTTGTCCTAAAGAAGGTAACATTTGTGTTAAATTTTACTATATTTAAATTGATATTATTTATCAAAGACACCTTAAAGAAAGTGAAAAGACTAGCCACAGTATAACTAACAAAGGATTAGTATCAAAAATTTAATAGAACCCCTCCAAATCTAGCAATCTAGGGTGGAAGCAAAAGGATAGGATTCTGGAAGGGCACATAAGTAGATGTAAATAGCTATCAATATTATTAAAAAAAAAATAGAAAATAAAAAATAAAAGAGCGCAATCCATGAACAAGTGATAATAATGCATCATGATAAAAAGGAATTCTATTAATCTAATTCTGGATTCCTGAGGCCTAATAAATACATGTATGCATATATATATGACTGATTGATTGATAAGGAAAGGGAGAGAAGTGATACCAATGTTTTGTTGTTTGTTTGTTTTAACTAGGAAAGTTCTAAGCTACCAAGAACAGGTATGAGCCCTAAAAAGAAACTACTCTAAATAATATTAATTATTATTTCTTATGGAATCAGACTTTCTTATATTTTCTGGTTTTATTATTTTGATGCTTTCCTGCCAGTTCAGCCAGGTTTTTAATCTTATCTTTTAATATTTAACCAGCATTTTTAAGTGTTCTGTACCCAAAAGTCTTTCTCTGCATAGTTGTTCACCATGTTCTCAGAAACACACACACACACACACACACACACACACACACACACAGAGCTGTATTTTTTTTCAGCTATATTTTTTATTCAAAATGAAAACAACATATTTGAGCTCCATGGGTGAAAATATTTATTCTAATAAATTAGATAGATTTCTTCATTAAATAGAAAAAAAATAAATATGAAAACTGGTACCAGTCTTTTAGAAAATAAAATAGTATCTTCACTCATCCAACAAAATATAGTGAGTACTTCCTACATGCCAAGAATGATTCTGGATCCAAGGGATTTAGTAGTGAATAAATCAGTCAAAACTATCTGCCTTCATGGAGCTGATGTTCTAGCAGGAGGAGGCAGACAAAATCAGATAAATAAAAGAAGCAACATGTCCTGAGACCTCAAGTGTTAGAGATCAAAGTAAAGCAGGTGAGGTAAACCAGGCTGGCAGGAATGGCCTCACTAATAAGGAGGCATTTGGACAAAAGCCCAAAAGTGGTCAAGGAGTGATGCTTTCCAGGCAAAGAGAACACCACCTACAAAGTTCCCGCATTGGACATATTAGATTTGAAGTGCCTATTTAAAAGTCAAGTAGAAATGCTGATTAAGCAGTTGAATGTGAGCTGGAGTTCAGGAGAATAACCAGGCTGGAGATATGTTTGGAGTCATCAGCATATAAATGATATTTAAAGACACAGATTGGTTGAAATTACCAAGGGAATGAGTATATCTAGAGAAGAAATTCAAAAATTTCCGACCAGACCTCTATGAGCACTGAGGGCCCCAAGACTCTTAGTGGGACTAAAAATATTGTTAGAGTTTAAAGGTGATCTGGTTGGATGGTAGTGCTCTTCAAAGTCAGGTTTCAAATTTCAAAGGTATAACTATCAGAGAATATATGTAGTATGATGGAAGGCAAAATCATTGGACAAAAAGAGCTCAAGGAATGGAGAAGCCAATGAATCAGACCGCTTATTGGACACCAAAATCACAGTTCTTACAAGACTAGCACTAGAGAAAGTCACAAGGACCCAGGGGCTAAATTCTTTAAGATATGAGAGAATGGATACAAATCAATAGACTAAGAAGAAAAGATAATGGAAGATATCCTTTGATGACATGGGATTCAAAGCTGGGTGTGTTAGAGAAAGGGAGAACGGTCTGGAAACAGTATGAGGAATAAGGAGGTCACTTCCCCATCTCCAATCCCAGATGGGTGAGGCATGGGAGAGGAGACCATCACCACTTGAGAGCGCAGCAAAGGAAGAAATGTCCTCAGGGCTGGAGACAGAGCACAGATTTCAGTAAGACCAAGAGGTGAAGGGAACACTTAGCAGAGGGTAAAGATTTAGGGTTTTTGCTGGTTACTGGCTATGAGTTCAGGGAGAACAGTAAACATGTTTTAAGAGCAAAAAAGGTAAGGGATAAGGTCACAAAAAAAGGCATACAGAGTTAGAGAGATTTCCTTGGTCAACGATTTTGGAGAGAGATTTTAATATCTGAGAAGCGGCCATACAGGAAAAGGAAATTTTCTACCCTTTCATTCCTTTCATTGAAGGCAGTTCCATTCTTTCCTCAAAGATTACAGATGATGCAAATATAACCCAGAGAATTGAACGGATTCACACCAAACCACACAACTGAGTTGGATCTCATGTAGAGCAAGGTGGGCTTTTTGGAAACATCTCCCTTCTTCCCAGAACTTTATATTGAAAAATCCTATTAAAGAATTCCTACCATGGGCCTATTCCCTTAGAATCATAAAAATGGAGAAAAAGCTTTGAAATTACTGGTGAAAGGGGTGCCTGAGGAATATCAGTTTCAGTGTGACCTACCAAATTTATTGAACTAGCAGAGTAAACAGGCAGATTCAAGGTCTAGAACAGGATGCCAACAACGACAATGACAAAAATAGCTGAATGCAGGAAAGGCCACAGTGATTGTGTTTATACAATAACAATAAACCTCACTTCCTGAGTTCTGTGCCATGATAGTTTAAGTTAGTGTGGTACAGAGGTTTGTCTTGTGCTTCTAGTAATACATCCTTTAGGATCGGTCACTGAACACCACGTTTTCAAGTCTATTATGTTTTACTATTTACATCTAGGGAACTGAGGCTAATAGTCAAAGCTCAATTTTATTAAGCACCAGGATGTAATGTTATATACTTTACAAGCATAATCTAAAAATTTTGAGGTTGGTACTGTGATTATTGCCCCATTTAATCAATGAGGAAACTGAGTCATGGAGTGATTAAGTAACTTAGATGAGGTTTCCCAGCTAGAAACTGGCAGAGCCAGAATTCTAACCTCATTAGAGTGACGAGAATAACCAGTGCTTGCACTACTGTGCTATATAGGAGTCCCCTTTATCTGCACTTTCACTTTCTGTGGTTTCAGTTATCTGCAGTCAACCAGGATCCAGAAGCAGATGATCCTCCTTCTGACATATGGTCAGAAGGTCAATAGAAGCCTAACGCTGTATCATGATGCCTACGTCATTCATCTCACTTCCTTGCATCAGTAGGCATTTTATCACCTCACATTATCACAGGAAAAAGGTGAGTACAGTACAATAAGATATTTTGAGAGAGAGACCACATACACATAATTTGTATTACAGTATATTGTTATAATTGTTCTGTTATTATTAGTTGTTAATCTCTTATTGTGCCTAATGTATAAATTAAACTTTACCAGAGGTATGTAGGTATAGGAAAACACATACTATATATAGGGTTCGGTACTGTCTGCAATTTCAGGCATCCACTGGGGGTTTTGGAACATCTTAACCTGCAGGTAAAGGGGGACTACTGTGCCACTTTAAAAGTCAAGGCTTCAAGTAGTATAAAGTATATACATTTATATGTAATATAACATAATTATTATATATCATATATAATAATATATATAGGTCAAATGAATAGAAATCATGACTTTGTCTTAACTCCCATGTTCTAATTTCCTTTCCTTTTTCCTTTAATAAGAATAATTCATTTATTCTAAAAAAGAATTGGGCAATTTTAAGGGCCCAGTAAATTACCATACACCCCTGAGAAAACCACAAGATCTGCATTCCCTCACAATTTAAGCTACATTCTCTTATTAAATAGACCTCAGTGACTGTTTCAGACATTCAGTGAAGCTGTAGCTTACTAAACAGTGTTAATAATGGTGTGGAGAAAAAGCTTTGTCGGATAAATTTGTAGATTAAAGCCATAAAATGAACTAAAAAATTAACATGAATTCTAAAAAGTATTCGTAAAGTATTCATCATTTTCACCCAAGACACAAAGCCAGGACCACACCTAGGTTATTCAAAAAGAAAATCAACATCTTTCATATTTCTCTAATAGCTTACATAAAGTAAGTTGCTGGCCACAAGACTTCAGATATTTCTGCTCTCATTAAAAAAAAAAAAATGTTGCTATTATAAAAGAGTGGCTTGGCTGAAAACAAAGCAAAATAAAACAATACTTCATATACAACAAAGCAATGATGAAATTCCCATTCTTATTTGATTAAAAGTACATTTCATTTTAAGGAAAAAAGAACAGCTACCCTATAGCATTTGGAAATAATATTTTTATTGAAATTTTTTACACTTTCAGCATGTTCAACCTTCCAACTCCCCATGAAGTTATATGAGTATTGAGAGACTTACATCATAAAACTAATAATCTGTCCAACAATTTGGTTTTAAAGCATATAAGCTAAATGTATAACCTTTTACTTATTTTTATGGTATCTCTGCAGTCTAAACATAATCAGTGTAAACCAGAATTGCAAAAAAAAAAAAAGGGTCCAGTGCCATTCTTTTGCATGTTTATATTCGTTGTTGTTTTTGTATTTTACTTACTTTCCAAATTCAGTTTTCTTTTAGCAGTTATCAAATTTTAGCCTACTATGCACAAACAGACACACAGATACATAGAAATATATTCCATTTGGGGGACTTCTTTTAATTTGTCTTCATTTATTCATTCATTCAACAAATGCTTATTAACGCTTAATGTGTGCCTGTCACTGTGATAAGTACAAGGAGACTTTAGCCTCTATGAAGCTATGCCTCTATTAGTAAATAGTTCAGGTATTTCAGGAGAACATTTTTGCATGGACAGAACATTTAGCAAATCTCGGAACACATCCTGTAGGTGACTGCCCCATTCTGCTGGCCTTCTACTCACAATTTCACAATAATCTGCAGCTAGTAACTAAGATTCTCTCAATGAATGTTTTAGAAAGATTTTCTGTCTTTTCTTTAGCATTAAACAAACGGTGGTCAAGCCCCTGTACGGTAAGCTCCATGTATATGGAAAAAGACTTAAATTTCTACATTCGGAGTAAAGCCATGAGAATTACTGAACCCTTCAATGAGCTTAGAGGCAGCTCTGTGAGGGTGCCTCTAAATAAATGTGATTTATCTGAGTTCAACGGTATTTGAAAAGAGAGGCTTTTATCAATGCTTAGTACGACTGTGAATAAACTCTAAATGTCACAGAACTTTCACTTATGAGGTAGTTAAAGGCTGCAAACCTCAGCTTTCAGGATTATCAGATTTCAAGATTATTATCTATTAAAACTATTTCACCCATTAGATCCTATGCTTTACGAAGAATTTTTGACAGCATTTACTTCTTCATATACATATTCAATTCCAGACTCAATTGAGACCCACCCATTATTTATACTACCTCGGGCCTAAACTATCTAATCAAGCCTGAAAAGAAAAAAAAAAGGGAAAAAAAAAAAAAAAAGCCTGAAAAGAATTCAAGCTATGGATCAATTCAACATTCAAAAATTTTAAGCATTTACATGTGTTCGAGATTCTGACATTATATTCACAATATTAAAAGTTTTGGTGAATATTGGTTGGATTAATGAAAATGTGTTACTTGAGCCTCCATCTGATGCTTGAATTCCTTTTAAAATAATACACACAGCGAAATGCTGGTAAAATTGTAGTCGGATAAAGGAAATTTTATGCAAGTGCCTTAAGAACTTGAGGAGTTTCTTCTGCAAATTTTCAAAAATTTTTTCCAAAATCAGTCACTCTACAAGAAGAGTTTTCTCTTAATGACAGCCTGAAGCTCAAGAACAAAGTTAAAAAGAGGAAAACGACAAAATAGTTTGAATCAATAGCCCCCTAGGTCTTCAAGTAACTCACCAAGTTCCAATGAATTTTTCAATCACACTTACAGGACTTTAAAGAATTATCTATATTTTCTTTTGAAGAATTATGTATTTTTTAAACAACAATAACTGAACTATAGAGAGACTTTTTAAATTATAAGAATTTAAACTTATAATTTCTTAAAGCCTTTAATATTCACACACATTAAAAACATCCAATCTCTTAAGTTCTAATAAAAGAGCTGAAAATGAGTTATTAGTAGTTGTTTCTGAAATCTCTTTATCTTTTGACATGGTATTGAAAGGAAATACTAGCTGTTTGACACTACATTTTAAGAATGCAAAAATAATGAAAATCATTGTGTTGCTATTAACACTAATGCAATGAGACTCACCATATTCTTTCAGAAGCCCCATGGAAGAGGAGGTCATGGGTTGTAAGGGCAAGCCAAGGTTGATGATGGGGGTGGCAAATGGTAAGACCAATGATCTGTTTCCAAAACATAAAGTTAGAGCTTTGAGTGATTTATAGTCCCTATTTTGTAATACAGACTTTCTAAACCAATGTTATAGGATTAGATGCTAATCACAGAGAGGAAACCACTTGTCTTCTATCAATAGAGACTAAACATGTTGTACTCTCAGTGCTCTGCAGAGTAAGAGGCATGCAGTAGGCCCTCTATAAACATTATTGAAAGCATATAAATATTTATATATCATTATATTATATAATAAATGTATAATATTTATTGAATGAAGACAAAATAATACCAAATTTTGCTGGCTCTGAGCATGGATAACAAACAGGAACATTTGCTTTCTAAATGAAAACAAAAATCAGAAAAATGAACAAGCATCATATCTATTTCTTCTCTGTTTTGCAAGATTTTAAATAACATGTTTTCCTATCGTGACTTGGCGAGCTTCAACCAAGTCAGCTGAATCAAAAACTATGCACCATGCAGAAATTTTAGAAAACGTACATAAGCAAAAGGAAGAAAATAAAAATGACCCCTAATTCACCACCCTAATATTTTAGTCATAATTTTAACCCTTAAATGCTTCCTAGGGGCCAGACACTATTCTAAGCCCCATCTGTGTCTTACTACATTTAATCCTCACAACAATACTCTGGGTTTTTACTATTATTACACCCATTTTATAAATGAAGACACTAAGACACTTAGGGGTTAAGTAGTATATAGTTCAAATTATCCCAGCTAGAAATGGGTGGAGCCAGGATTTGAATCCAAGCAGTGGGACCTCAAGAACTAAACTCCTTATTACTATTTTATACTAACTCCATTTGTCATAATTAACATGTGTAATATATTTCATACCTTCTCTATGTTTACGTGCACATAAAATGTACATGAACATTTTAGCCTATTTTTTGCACTTAATATCGTGAATATCTTTATTTGTAAATGTACAAAGATGTTCATTGTCATTTTGATCCCTTACAGAGCATTGCACTGTATGGATTTAACATACTGATGGTTTATTTACCAATCTTTTGCTGGATATCTGGGTTGCTTCTACTTTTTTGGTATTTATAAACAAGGATGAAAATCTATGAATATTCATGTTTGTGAACCTGTCCAATTCTTTCTTATTATAAATGCCTAGAAATGCAATTGCCAATTAAAACGTTATATAAATGTTATAGAAATTTTTAGGATTTTAAAACATTTTGCTCATCAGAAAACTAGGGTCTATGAGGGAAGAGTCTGTGGCTGTTCTGTTCGGAGTTCTACATTTGGCATAGAGTAGACACTCTATAAGTAGTAAATAATGACTGACTTACAGGATCTATTAGTCTAGCTGTTACTCATGTGGTGTGGTCACACCCATGCAGTTCTCCAAAAAACTGAGGTATGGCTAGTATGACAAAATCTTATTGTCAAGGGAAAATATAAAAGGCTTGAGTATACAATCAGCTTTGCAAAACTCCGTTTCAAATTCTAGAATTTATTTGTATGTCACCAAGAATGGGGCCATGATACACTGATCAATCACAGTTTTCTTTGCTCTTTTCCATCTTGCCCATGGTTAAATATTTAAGTCTCCAAATTAGGACTATTAATTGCATTGTTCATGATTCCTATTAATGAAAGATTTTAACAGAAGTAGACCACAATTCATCCACTTAAGCAAAATATTTTACAAACATTCAGGTGAAATGGCAGGGTCATTTTAACATAAATGTGAAATGCGATGAGAGATTCTATCATTATTTTAAAATCTCCTCATTTTATTTTTTATGTTATGTTAATCACCATACATTACATCATTAGGTTTTGATGTAGTGTTCCATGATTCATTGTTTGCGTATAACACCCAGTGCTCCATGCAGAACGTGCCCTCTTTAATACCCATCACCAGGCTAAACCATCCTCCCACCCTCCTCCCCTCTAGAACCCTCAGTTTGTTTTTCAGAGTCCATCATCTCTCATGGTTTGTCTCCCCCTCTGATTCCCCCCCTTCATTCTTCCCCTCCTGCTATCTTCTTCTTTTTTTTTTTAACATATAATGTATTATTTCTTTCAGAGGTACAGATCTGTGATAAAACAGTCTTGCACAATTCACAGTGCTCACCATAGCACATACCCTCCCCAATGTCTATCACCCAGCTGCCCCAGCCCTCCCACCCCCCACCACTCCAGCAAATCTCAGTTTGATTCCTGAGATTAAGAATTCCTCATATCAGTGAGGTCATATGATACATGTCTTTCTCTGACTTACTTCGCTCAGCATAACACTCTCCAGTTCCATCCATGTCATTGAAAATGGCAAGATTTCATTCCTTTTGATGGCTGCATAATATTCCATTGTATATATATACCACCTCTTCTTTATCCATTCATCTGTTGATGGACATCTTGGCTCTTTCCACAGTTTGGCTATTGTGGACATTGCTGCTATAAACACTGGGGTGCACATACCCCTTCGGATCCCTGCATTTGTATCTTTGGGGTAAATACCCAGTAGTGCAATTGCTGGATCGTATGATAGCGCTATTTTCAACTTTTTGAAAAACCTCCATACTGTTTTCCAGAGTGGCTGCACCAGCTTGCAGTCCCACCAACAGTGTAAGAGGGTTCCCCTTTCTGTGCATCCCCGCCAACATCTGTCATTTCCTGACTTGTTAATTATAGCCATTCTGACTGGTGTGAAGTGATACCTCATTAAGGTTTTGATTTGGATTTCCCTGATGCCAAGCGATGTTGAGCACTTTTTCATGTGTCTGTTGGCCATTTGGATGTCTTCTTTGGAAAAATGTCTGTTCATATCTTCTGCCCATTTCTTGATTGGATCATTTGTTCTTTGGGTGCTGAGTTTAAGAAGTTCTTTATAGATTTTGGATACTAGCCCTTTTATCGCTTCTCGGCCTTTTGGCTAAGATCAAGTGTGGATACTAGGCCTTTATTTGATACGTCATTTGCAAATATCTTCTCCCATTCTGTCAGTTGTCTTTTGGTTTTGTTGACTGTTTCTTTTTCTGTGCAAAAGCTTTTTATCTTGATGAAGTCCCAATAGTTCATTTTTGCCCTTGCTTCCCTTGCCTTTGGCAATGTTTCTAGGAAGAAGTTGCTGTGGCTGAGGTCAAAGAGGTTGCTGCCTGTGTTCTCCTTTAGGATTTTGATGAACTCCTGTCTCACATTTAGGTCTTTCAACCACTTTGAGTCTATTTTTGTGTGTGATGTAAGGAAATGGTCTAGTTTCATTCTTCTGCATGTGGCTGTCCAATTTTCCCAATACCATTTGTTGAAGAGACTGTCTTTTTTCCATTGGACATTCTTTCCTCCTTTGTCAAAGATTAGTTGACCATAGAGTTGAGGGTCCATTTCTGGGCTCTCTATTATGTTCCATTGATCTATGTGTCTGTTATTGTGCCAGTACCATACTGTCTTGATGATTACAGCTTTGGAATAGACCTTGAAGTCCGGAATTGTGATGCCACCAGCTTTGCTTTTCTTTTTCAACATTCCTCTGGCTATTCGGGCTCTTTTCTGGTTCCATACAAATTTTAAGATTATTTGTTCCATTTCTTTGAAAAAAGTGGATGGTATTCTGATGGGGATTGCATTGAATGTGTAGATTGCTCTAGGTAGCATTGACATCTTCACAATATTTGTTCTTCCAATAATGAGCATGGAACGCTTTTCCATTTCTTTGTGTCTTCCTCAATTTCTTTCATGAGTATTTTATAGTTTTCTGAGTACAGATTCTTTGCCTCTTCGGTTAGATTTATTCCTAGGTATCTTACGGTTTTGGGTGCAATTGTAAATGGGATCAACTCCTTAATTTCTCTTTCTTCTGTCTTCTTGTTGGTGTATAGGAATGCCACTGACTTCTGTGCATTGATTTTATATCCTGCCACTTTACTGAATTCCTGTATGAGTTCTAGCAGGTTTGGGGTGGAGTCTTTTGGGTTTTCCACATAAAGTATCATATCATCTGCAAACAGTGAGAGTTTGATTTCTTCCTTGCCGATTTGGATGCCTTTTATTTCTTTTTGGTGTCTGATTGCTGTGGCTAGGACTTCTAATACTTTGTTGAATAGCAGTGGTGATAGTGGACATCCCTGCTGTGTTCCTGACCTTAGGGGGAAAGCTCTCAGTTTTTCCCCATTGAGAATGATATTTGCTGTGGGTTTTTCACAGATGGCTTTTATGATATTGAGGTATGTACCCTCTATCTCTGTACTCTGAAGAGTTTTGATCAAGAAAGGATGCTGTACTTTGTCGAAGCTTTTTAGGCAACTATTGAGAGGATCATATGGTTCTTTTTCTTTCTTTTATTAATGTATTGGATCACATTGATTGATTTGCGGATGTTGAACCAACCTTGCAGCCCAGGGATAAATCCCACTTGGTCGTGGTGAATAATCCTTTTAATGTACTGTTGGATCCTATTGGCTAGTATTTTGGTGAGAATTTTTGCATCCATGTTCATCAAGGATATTGGCCTGTAGTTCTCCTTTTTGATGAGGTCTTTGTCTGGTTTGGGGATCAAGGTAATGGTGACTTCATAAAATGAGTTTGGAAGTTTTCCTTCCATTTCTATTTCTTGGAACAGTTTCAGAACAATAGGTATTAATTCTTCTTTAAATGTTTGGTAGAATTCCCCTGGGAAGTCATCTGGCCCTGGGCTTTTGTTTGTTGGGAGATTTTTGATGACTGCTTCAATTTCCTTAGTGGTTATAGGTCTGTTCAGGTTTTCTATTTCTTCCTGGTTCAGTTTTGGTAGTTGATACATCTCTAAAAATGCATCCACTTCTTCCAGATTATCTAATTTGCTGGCATAGAGCTGCTCATAATATGTTCTTATAATTGTATTGCTTTGGTGTTGGTTGTGATCTCTCCTCTTTCATTCATGACTTTATTGATTTGGGTCATTTCTCTTTTCTTTTTGATAAGTCTGGCCAGGGGTTTATCAATCTTGTTGATTCTTTCCAAGAACCAGCTCCTAGTTTCATTGATCTGTCCTACTGTTCTTATGGTTTCTATTTCATTGATTTCTGCTCTGATCTTTATTATTTCTCTTCTCCTGCTGGGTTTAGGCTTTATTTGCTGTTCTTTCTCCAGCTACTTTAGGTGTAGGGTGAGGTTCTGTATTTGAGACCTTTCTTGTTTCTTGAGAAAGGTTTGCATTGCTATATACTTTCCTCTTAGGACTGCCTTTGCTGCATCCCAAAGATTTTGAACAGTTGTGTTTTCATTTTCATTGGTTTCCATGAATTTTTTTAATTCTTCTTTAATTTCCTGGTTGACCCATTCATTCTTTAGTAGGATGCTCTTTAGCCTCCACGTACTTCAGTTCTTTCCGACTTTCCTCTTGTGACTGAGTTCTAGTTTCAAAGCATTGTGGTCTGAAAATATGCAGGGAATGATCCCAATCCTTTGGTACCAGTTGAAACCTGATTTGTGACCTAAGATGTGATCTATTCTGGAGAATGTTCCATGGGCACTCGAGAAGAATATGTATTCTGTTGCTCTGGGATGGAATGTTCTGAATATATCTGTGAAGTCCATTTGGTCCAGTGTGTCATTTAAAGTCTTTATTTCCTTGTTGATCTTTTGCTTAGATGATCTGTCCATTTCAGTGAGGGGGGTGTTAAAGTCCCCCACTATTATTGTATTGTTGTCGATGTGTTTCTTTGCTTTTGTTATTAATTGGCTTATATAATTGGCTGCTCCCATGTTAGGGGCATAGATATTTACAATTGTTAGATCTTCTTGTTGGATAGACCCTTTAAGTAGGATATAGTGTCCTTCCTCATCTCTTATTACAGTCTTTGGTTTAAAATTTAATTTGTCTGATATAAGAATTGCCACCCCAGCTTTCTTTTGGCGTCCATTAGCATGGTAAATGGTTTTCCACCCCCTCACTTTCAATCTGGGGGTGTCTTTGGGTCTAAAATGAGTCTCTTGCAGACAGCATATCGATGGGTCTTGTTTTTTTATCCTATCTGATAGCCTGTGCCTTTTGATTGGGGCATTTAGCCCATTTACATTCAGGGCAACTATTGAAAGATATCAGTTTAGAGCCACTGTATTGCCTGTAAGGTGACTGTTACTGTATATTGTCTCTGTTCCTTTCTGGTCTATGTTGCTTTTAGGCTCTCTCTTTGCTTAGAGGACCCCTTTCAATATTTCTTGTAGGGCTGGTTTCGTGTTTGCAAATTCCTTTAGTTTTTGTTTGTCCTGGAAGCTTTTTATCTCTCCTTCTATTTTCAATGACAGCCTAGCTGGATATAGTATTCTTGGCTGCATATTTTTCTCATTTAGTGCTCTGAATATATGATGCCAGTCCTTTCTGGCCTGCCAGGTCTCTGTGGATAGGTCTGTTGCCAATCTAATGTTTCTACCGTTGTAGGTTACAGATCTCTTCTCCCGAGCTGCGTTCAGGATTTTCTCTTTGTCTCTGAGACTCGTAAGTTTTACTATTAGATGTCGGGGTGTTGACCTATTTTTATTGATTTTGAAAGGGGTTCTCTGTGCCTCCTGGATTTTGATACCTGTTTCCTTCCCCAAATTAGGGAAGTTCTCTGCTATAATTTGCTCCATTATACCTTCTGCCCCTCTCTCTCTTTCTTCTTCTTCTGGGATCCCAATTATTCTAATGTTGTTTCGTCTTATGGTATCGCTTATCTCTCGAATTCTGCCCTCGTGATCCAGTAGTTGTTTATCTCTCTTTTTCTCAGCTTCTTTATTTTCCTTCATTTGGTCTTCTTTATCACTAATTCTCTCTTCTGCCTCATTTATCCTAGCAGTTAGAGCCTCCATTTTTTATTGTACCTCATTAATAGCCTTTTTGATTTCGACTTGGTTAGATTTTAGTTCTTTTATTTCTCCAGAAAGCGTTTCCCTAATAACTTCCATGTTTTTTTCAAGCCCAGCTAGTATCTTTAAAATCATCAGTCTGAACTCTAGTTCCGACATCGTACTAACGTCCGTATTGATTAGGTCCCTGGCAGTCGGTACTGCCTCTTGTTCTTTTTGTTGAGGTGATTTTTTTCCATCTTGTCATTTTGTCCAGAAAAGAATAGATGAATGAGAGAACAAAATGCTAACAGGGTAACAACGTCCCCAGAAAACATATACTAAACAAATCAGAAAAGACCTGAAACTGGGGGAAAAGAAAGGGAAAGAAAGAAAAAAAAGAAAAAGAAAAAGATAAAAACAAACAAAAACAAAACAAAACAAAAAAACAAAATATGATCAAATATGATCAGGCTGGTGCATAGATCAGTGCCACACACTAGATTTAGGCATATTTTGGTCTGTTAGAAGAAAGTGCCTCCCAAAATTTTAAAGAAAGAAAAACTTATATATGTACAAAAATAAGGGTTAATACGATGGAGGGATGGAATATGACTGTAAAGATGAAAATTATAAAAGACTTTATAAAAGGAATTGATAAGAAGTTGGTTGAAAAAAGAAAGAAGAGGATTTAAAAAAAAAAGGGAGAGAATGTGATCAGGCAGGAGACTAGAACAAACAATACTAGAGATTTAGGGTATATTTTGATCTGTTAGAAGAAACTATCTCAAAATTTTAAAGGGAGAACAACTTATATATATATACCAAAAATAAGGGTAACTACTATGAAGGGATAGAATATGACTCTAAAAATGAAAAATAAAAAGTATTTTTTAACAAGGGGATCAATAAGATGTTGGTTGAAAAAGGGAAAAAGAAAAATTCAAAAAAAGAAAAAGAAAGAAAAAGAAAATTTAAAAAATTAACTTTGAAAGACTAAAGAATCATGGTAAAAAAGCCATGGATTCTATGTGCAATATTCCCCTAGCGCTGGAGTTCTGTCATTCTCATTGAACGGTAAACTTGGTCTTGGCTGGCTGTTCTTGCTGATCTTCTGGGGGAGGGGCCTGTTGCCGTGGTTCCCAAATGTCTTTGCCGGAGGTGGAATTGCCCCGCCCTTGCTGGTCCGGGCTAAGTAACCTGTTCGGTTTGCTCTCGGGAGCTTTTGTTCCCTGTGAGCTTTCCGTACAGCTTTGGAGGACGAAAGTGAAAATGGCAGCCTCCCAGTCTGCGCCCCGGAGGAGCTGAGAACTCGTGGCCCCGCTCCTCAGTGCGCCCCCAGAGAAAAGCAGTCAGTCACTCCTGTCTCCCCAGTCTCTGGCCGCACTCCGTGCTCACCCGGCCTGTGACCGAGCGTTTCTATCTCCGGCGCCCAACTAGGTGTGGAGTCTCCAAACCCAGCAGATCCCTGCGGTGCGCTCCAGCGCCACTCCTCCCAGGGAAGGAAGGAGTCTCCCCGGATCTGCCGCTTGTTGGGTCCCTGCTGGAGGAGCAGTGGCCTGACTGTGCCGCGGATCACGGTTTATGACAGCCCCGAGCTGAGAGCCCACGCCTCGGCTCTGTCTCTGCAGCCGGCTTCCCCGCTCTGATACCTGGGAGCTCTGCCACACTCAGGCACCCCCGGGCTTTCTGTGACCCCAAGGGTCTTGAGACCACACTTTCCCAGTGAGGGTTCCACCCCCCGCTTAGCCACTGGGAGTGAAATCCCTCAGCGGAGCAGATTCTAAAAGTTCCGATTTTGTGCTCCGCGGCTCTATCACTTGCCAGAAGCGGCTGACGGAAGCCCCCTCCCCTGCCGTCTATCCTCCCGAATATTGCCTCGGATTCACTTCTCCGCACGTCCTACCTTCCAGAAAGTGGTCACTTTTCTGTTCAGAGAGTTGTTGCTATTCTTTTCTTCGATCTCCTGTTGAGTTCGTAGGTGTTCAGCATGGTTTGATCCCTATCTAGCTGAATTCCTGGGACCAGACGAAATCCAGGTCTCCTACACCTCCGCCATCTTGCTCCACCCCCCATTTTATTGCCTATATACAAATTGTCATGTAACGCATAACAAACTCCCAATGATCACAAAACTAGGGGATGAAGTCCCGGCTCACTTGCTTGAATTACAGAACGCATTTACAGAAATGCAATTGTCATACCTTCAAATGCACCAAATATTATAAACTAAAAAAAATAGTTCTAATAAATAAGTGCATAGTAAATTAATTTCCTTGATGGAAAATTAACATTCAGAATGCACTCACATTTATCATTATTGTCAGAAAAAAGTATGTTAATGTATAATAATCTTTGAAGTTAGAATTCAAAGGTACATTGAAGAACTTCACATTTTTAAACTTAAATTTGAAAATGCAGAACTAGTTGATTTTGTTTTCCCTCCACAAATCAAACATAGAGAAGTCTGGGAAAAGGAAATCATACATTTATAAGATTATATTTCTTCATGTATTATCCAAGGAAATTTCTTTCATTTTTATGGTCTACCTAAAAATATTATGTGTCACCTTAGAAATTAATATTTTCCCAGGCATCTTCAGGGGAATTGTAAGTAGTTTATACATAGCTTCCTTCACAAGGGTCTATTTGTATTGAACAGAAATCTTCCAAAAGTCTCACAAAGAGTTGGGCAATTCATACTAATTAGTGCCAGTGCTTGTCTCTGCATTGTTCACCATCCCCTTCCTGATTTCTGATTGATTCTGTTTCCCTTTCTGTTGCTTATATCCTCGTTGCTAAGTTTCTTTTATCATTATTATGTGGTGAACTAGATTTCAATAAAAATTTCACTCTAATGGCATCTTATTTGTCTAGCTAAACACCGGTGTTCTAACACCTTGAGTCGCCATGTCCCAGAACACTGATTTGTCTTCCCTTCTGTATTCCCATCCCACTTCCAACATTAATGAAATGAAGCTAACTGCTAAGGTAGGAAACAAGTTACCGCCATAAGCTAGCTATAAATAAAGACAAAGCAACCCTGGTGGATTGAAGTTCAGGCTTTATGTGCCCTGGCTGTCACTGAAAGTACACGTTCTTGCTCTTAATTTCAGAGGATGTTGATCTTCCTCATTAAGGAGGACATGTTTTCATTAAAAATGGGATGTTAGGGTGTCAAGAGACCTTTATCTTCCACCAGTTGCAGAAGAAACAATTCTTCGAGAAATACTCAACTCTCTGGAGAAAGACATATTGAAAGATATTCTACCTGATCAGATTTACTATTAATGAGTGCTCCACTTGTCCTTAAGTCATTATTATTCTTTCTTGAATTTTTTGGCCCCATCTCAAATACTGAAAATGGTAGGTTTTCAAATTAGTTCAGTTAATTTTTCCAGTTACTAATAGCTTACTTGAAATTCTAAACTATTTGGTCAAATTGCTCCGCTAACTGCTCTTTTAGCAGTTACCGCTCTGCTAGACCAACCTGGGTCTCAGCTTAAATTAAGTAAAGGCCAAAAGTAAATTTTTAAAAACTGGTAAATTCCCAATACAATCATTTCTTTTCTTTTGCAATTGATATCTTCCCCAACCATGGATAAAACCAAACCCTTAGTCTTAGAACTGTACCTACATTCCATTCTCCCAAATTTGAATATCATATTATAATTAAGCCAAGAACGTGGTTACTTGTCAGCATGAATCTTTTACTGTGAGGCACAGTTCACCAGATAAATGTTGGAAGGTACATGGTTAATAGCCAGGGCAATATTTTCTCAAATTTTTATTACTTACAACTGTGCCAATTACCCCAAATTTCTGACAAGGCTACATTGTGAAGTAATGTAAAACAAGCCACTAAAAAATACATTTTAACCGAGCAGTATTTACATTGTACAAGTATAAATGTTCCTACAAAATGTGCTGGAAGGGCCTTTAAAGGTTCTGTAGCTCTAGGGTCAACAGTTATGTACACAATTGTAAAGTTATCTTGAAGATGATGATGACAGTTAGTGGAACAATTCAGAAAAGTAACTGACCCATCTCCACACACCTTTGGAAAGCAGAAGCAATGCGTAAAGCGCCTATCCTGAAGCTCTGCTCTATAGGATCAGCCTCACCCTCTGTTGGAAAAAGACTAACTTTAAATTATTAAGTTAAAAAAGAAAAATTATAATTTAACTCTGCTCCATAATTGCTGCAGATGAGTTATTAAAATTCCAAACTTATGTAATATTATCATAAAATATGGCATTTTTCTCAAGAAAGCCACAAATTGGATTTGAGCTTATGCACTGTAAAACCCAGATGGTCTGCTTAACTACTCAGACATCCCCCAGTTCAAAAGTTAATTGAACTGAAAACTAAAATTTTGATAATTGATACGCTTTGAGGGACTCAAGCAGAAGGATAAATTAGCCTCATGCATGGGGTGTTAATAGACTTGGGAAACCATGACAATTGGTCAGGAAATACTGGCACAGTAGAATAAAACTATACATTTTCTATAGGTTATAGCTAATTACACATTACCTGGACTTCCCATGGTGCTGATGCTTTTCTTTCTCCATTTTTTTACCCACTGATTCAATATTAGTCACTATTTTACCCAGTTTAACTTGTTCTGGAATTAAAAAAATAAGTTTTAATTGTATACGATTTGTTTTCAAGTTCTAAGTGCATTTTTTGAATTAAATTGCAAATCACAGATTTTTTAATAACAAGAGATACAATATTTTTCAAACAAATTACTAGCACAAAGATACTCTAAAAACACATTTGAGTGGTTTTTTTTTCACCCCTTGCTCCTCAGATGTTTTGCAATTACTAAAATTTAGCACTGAAGGTATAGAGTAAATGAACTGCATATATCAGAAAGGAGATAGCTCCTCGAGAAATGTCTGCAATAGCACAGCACGTACCGATGAATTCCAACAGCCTCATTTATACATATCAGCATTATTATCATCATTATCATCATAAGGCTTAGCTTTTATAGGAGAGTCTGCTATTTTAAAATAATTTAGCAATCATTAGTTAATGTAAATAGGAACACTCATCAACTTGAGAGAGCAAGACTGAAGTCCAGGAAAGGCAAAGTTCTGCTTAAAAAAAAAAAAATCTAGTTCTTGGAGTCTAGAGAGAAATTTACATAAATATTTTTAAATACCTATTACTGGGCGCCTGGTTGGCTCAGTTGGTTAGGCGACTGCCTTCGGCTCAGGTCATGATCCTGGAGTCCCTGGATCGAGTCCCGCATCAGGCTCCCTGCTTGGCAGGGAGTCTGCTTCTCCCTCTGACCCTCCCCCCTCTCATGTGCTCTCTCTCTCTCTCATTCTCTCTCAAATAAAACCTTTAAAACAAAACAAAAAAAAAAATAAATTTAAAAAAAAAATAAAAAAATAAAAAAATAAAAAAATAAAAATAAATACCTATTACTTTGTATTTTGTACAGATAATAGAACTAACATAGTTTGAAACATTATAACAAAATATTAAGTTGATATCTCTAAAGCGCCTTCTAGCTACCACCTCAGGTATGTTAAATATATATTAAAGATACACGGAACTTATGAAATGAAACCCTCTACTTTGGAAATATTTACAAACTGGTTGGTGTGTCAATGCTAACAAATAGAGGAGCATAGTTGACCACATTATGTTAATTTAGATTTAAAACATATAACAGAAAATATAAAAATTTTGGAGAAATGGAAAACAGAATCTTAAAATGTATGGACTATTTATAATATACCAGGGGTATTGTTCAGCATTCCCTGCAAATCATCTCACACTTCAGCCTCAGAACCAGTTCTTGGCATTTTTGTTTGTTTTTGGTGAAGCACAGTGATTACTCTTTTACATGGGAGGAAAGCAGCCTACCCAAGATCTGGTAAATTAAAAGGTGCAGAGCCAGGACTCCAACCTGTATCCCTCTGACTGTAAGTTCCTTCATCATTACTGCCCGCATGGCTCAGGGGGCCTCAGGTGCTAATCAGGGAAAGAGGGTCATTTCTGCCTTGTTTATTAATTTGGAGGGTGACTATGGAGCTCAAAAGACACACTTTAAGTAAAGACACATGGTAGACTGAGAAACATACTAAGATGAAGAAGTAGAGAAGGAATTTATAATTTTGAATCTTAAAAATATTTGCCATATGCTATGTGTGCTAATTGCTGTACCTGGGTTATCGTATTTTATTCTCACAAGCACACCATAAATTAGGTTCTGTTATTCTCCCCATCTTACAGATGAGGAAACGGCAGCAGGGAAACAGAGATTAACTCCCCCAAGGTTATATAGCTAGCAGTAGATAGAGTCAATATTCAAATGCAGGCAGGCAGTCTTTGGAGCCTGCATTGTTAATCGCTATGATACTCAACATGCGTATTTATTTTATTTATTTCAGAAAGATCTACTTAGTGAAAATTGTTGTCCTAACTCCTAGAGAGGGGAGATGTAGGATATACCAATTAATAAAATGTGACTGCCACTCTCAATGGACAGCATGACTAACAGCAAAAATCACCGCAAAAAAGCAAAGGAGAGAAAGGATAGGGAGGAAAGGTCATGAGATGTGTGATCCAGAGATCTAACTTAGAGTGAATTTTACAGTGATGCTAAAGAAAGTAAGTTTGTGTTACTATAAGAATTAATAAAGCAAAAGATATGCCCATTTTGTTGGGTTTTTTTTTAAGTTTACTTATTTTTTTTTTAGTAATCTCTACACCCAATATGGGGCTTGAACCCACAACTCTGAGATCAAGAGTTGCATGCTCCACTGAGGCAGCCACGCACCCCTATATGCCCATTTTGAAAAAAATCTGTTAAAAACTTCGGCCATAATCCATTTAAATGTTAAACTAAAAGCCCCCATGGTAACATTTAACTAAATCATGTTAGGACTGCATCCAAAATAAAAAAATAAGTACAGTTATATCCCTCAAAGAAAAGAGAGATTTCTAGAAAGGCAATTAAAGCATATAAAAAATTCAACATTACTTCTAATTAGTTTACTAAACCTTTGGATGGGGAACCAGACTATTGTGTGACTTTGCGCAAATTATATCATCTCAGAGTTCATAACTATTCCCTTTATGTAAAATCTAGTCTCTAGACCAATTACACCAATTATACCAAACTCTAGAATTCAGTTCTGGAATGTAAATTATATATTTGTTTGTTTGCTTGTTTTTGTTTTTTCTTTTTTTATTGCTATGTTAATCACCATACATTACATCATAAGTTTTTGATGTAGTGTTCCATGATTCATTGTTTGCGTATAACAGTGCTCCATGCAGTACGTGCCCTCCTTAATACCCATCACCAGGCTAACCCATCCTCCCACCCCCTCCCCTCTAGAACCCTCAGCTTGTTTCTCAGAGTCCATAGTCTCTCATGGTTCATCTCCCCCTCCGACTTCCCTCCCTTCATTCTTCCCTTCCTGCTATCTTCTTCTTTTTTTTTTTTTTAACATATAATGTATTATTTCTTTCAGAGGTACAGGTCTGTGATTCAACAGTCTTACACAATTCACAGAGCTCACCATAGCACATACCCTCCCCAATGTCTATCACCCAGCCACCCCATCCGTAAATTATAAATCACCTCTGGTTAGAATAATTGGTAAATAGGAGACAAACAGAGAGACTGGGAAAAGAAAATGAAGGTAAAACAATAATTATCTGGGGTTTTTTGTATGAAATCAAACACATGGAGCATAAGGCATTAGAACTGCCAACCAAAGGACTCTAGTCCTTCACACTATTTACCACACTTTCCTCAGAATTCAGCTGGAATTGGCCATTCATTCAACTGGAATCAATCAACCATTCAATTTTCATCACTTCTGACTCTTTCACCTGTCTCTTTCATGGACTCATTTTGCTTAGACCACCTCCAGCTGTTGTATATGCCCCACGGCTCTTTCCTTGGCTGCCTTCTACCCTTTACCTAAATGATCTGGTCCATGCCCATGGCTAAACTTATCATCTAAATGCAGATGTCTCACAAAATCTATATATCTTGCCAAAGCACTCTCAAGTGCCAAATCTGACTAACCAACTATCTCTATACACACGTCCCAAAGACATCCCAATTATCATTTCTCCCTCACAATTAATGACACTACCCTCCATCCATCTACCTGGAAGTTCCTTATACTCATTCTCCCTCAACCTTCCTCATACAATCAGTCATTAAATCCCTTCCATCCCTTCCCACACAGACTGCCTCAAAGCAGACCTTTATCATCTCTCCTCTGAACACTAACAGCTTCTTCCCTTGAATTCCTGCCTCCAACCATGATACCCTCCAATCCATCCTCCTTACTTTCCATAAGTAATCTCTGATTTTCAAATTATGGGATTTTAAATTATCATTGTCATTGCTTTTAAATTTAATTTCATTGTAATCAGAGAACATGATGTATAATTCCAAATTTTTTGAAGTTTACTGACAGTGTGTAGACAATTTTCATAACGTTCCATATTTGTCTGATTCTATCTCTCATTGTTCTATATTCATCTAATAAATTAAACTTCTTAATGTAGTTGTTTACATCAAATTTTATAACCTTACTGATTTGTATATGCACACACATATATGAATGTACATATACATATATGTCTATACATAATTTATTTTTTGCTGGACCATTTAAAAGTCAGCTACAAACAGTATGACATTCCATCTTTAAATATTTCATCACATAGCTCCTAAGAACAAATACACTTCCTACACATTCACTATACTATATGTATAAATACACTCTGAATTTCTAAAATTTACTACAAAAATGTAATATATCTAATTAAAATGTTAAATTAATTAAATGTTTAAATAATATTTTCATATATTGAATTAAATAAAATATATTATTAAATTAATTTCACCTGTTTCTCTTCACCTTTTTTAATGTGGCCACCAGAAAATTTTAAATTATATCTATGGTTTGCATTGTCTTTCGAAGGACAGCACTGACTAGAACATTCCTCCTACCCTTTTTCATCTTTTTTGACATTCTTGAAGGCAGTCTGAATTCTTCCCACTGTTTCTTTATGACTAAATTAAAATTAAATATTTTTGACAGGAATAGTACAGAAGTGGTATGGTGTCCTTCCTATTACATCACATCAAAAGGTGTTACTAGGGACGCCTGGGTGGCTCAGATGGTTAAGCATCTGCCTTCGGCTCAGGTCATGATTCTGGGGTCCTGGGTTCCAGTCCCACATCGGGCTCCCAGCTCAGCGGGGAGTCTGCGTCTCCCTCTCCCTCTGCCTCTTCCCCTGCTTGTGCTCTCTCTGTCTCTCTCTAAAACGAATAAATAAAAAGTCTTTAAATTTTTTATAAAAGGTTTTACTAAATTTAATCACTTGATTAAGGTGGCAACTATCAAATATTTCCATTATAAACATACATTTTTCCCTTTGTAATTACTAAATAACTTCTGGCTGATACTTTGGCTGCTCCTCAACCATCTCTCATAAAAACATGGTTTGGCATCCACTAATAACTCTTCCCTAAGTCAGTCATTACAGTGGTAATTGCAAATTAATGTGGGTTTTTTTTTTAATGTGTTTTCTTCTATGTTTATAAACTGGTATTAATCTGTAAAGGAGAGATTTTCCTCTTTTTCTTTCTCCTCCTTTTTGGGACACATTAACTCTTTTTTTTTTACTCAGTGTGTTATAATCTACTCCCATCATTATTCTTTTTGATGCTCATAATGCCAAAATCAGCCAGTCAGTTCCTGTACCATTTCGACATACCTCCATTAGTCTTTGAACATTCCTTCCTTTCTGCCACAGTAAGAGTTCTAGGCTCACTTTGTCCTTTCTCTGTCCCAGACCTGGAATCAGGTCTCCAGTGATCTCTTCCATAATTACCATTCTCCCCATTCTCTAGTGTTTTTTATTAGAAAACTCTGATTAGATTTGTGTTATAAGTTCTCAATATACTCTCTAGAGCTCTTAATCTTTCATATTGTCCATCTCTTTGTGCTTCCTTTTGTAAATTTCTTAAGCTACCCTTTCTAGTTTACTGATTCTATCTTCAGCTCTATTAAATCTGTATTTAAAAACTTATTAAATTTCTTATTTAAATTATTATATATTTATTTCTAGAAGTTCCTTAATTGCTTTATCAAATCTTCCTGAACACTTTTATTGTCTTTAGTTCATTCATATTTTTATACTTTACTTTTTAAACATATTAAGCTGACTTATTTTCTATTCTGTTCTATCAGACAATTCTATTATCTATGGTCTTTATAAGTCTAATTGCATTTTGAGGGAACTGGAGGGCTAAGTTTCTCACTCAGAGTGACTATTTCTTCATGCATTTAAAAATTTTTTAATTGTAAACTCATATTCCATAGGAATGGGAATTACTTGCAACCTGGGATTAAGATCCATTCCTCAAGAAATAACTTGTTTTTCCTTCAGGCAGTTAAGGGAACTTTCAATTCAAAATAATGTTTTTTTTTTTTTTTTTATTTTTTTTATTTTTTTTAAAGATTTTATTTATTTATTTGACAGAGAGATAGAGAGGGAGAACAAGCAGGCAGAGAGGCAGGCAGAGGGAGAGGGAGAAGCAGGCTCCCCGGCGAGCAGGGAGCCCGATGCGGGGCTCGATCCCAGGACCCTGGGATCATGACCTGAGCCGAAGGCAGCCGCTTAACCAACTGAGCCACCCAGGCGCCCCCAAAATAATGTTAAACTAATTTCTCACTTAGGGATTTTTCAGATACTGGTAATATGGATTTTGATTCAATCCCAGGTGAGCTTGTTTGTGGTTATAAATCATAAGGGGAAATTTCTTTGAATTTTCCTCTCTCAGAGCCAAGGCTGAGAGAGTCAGCTTTCTCTGCCATTTTCTTCTTACAAAGCAAGGCTTTTTATTTTCTTGGTTTAGTCTTTCATTAACAGTATCACCTTTTGAGGGGTCTCAGATTTGGGGAAGTCTCTGACCTGACTTCCCATCTTGCAAGTGCTAGTTATTTTCTGTGTGCCTTCCTTGCCCATGCAAGGTCCAATGGTAGCCATGAGCTACCAGAAATATGCAGAAACTACCAGGAACAAAAGCTGGACTCTGCCCTAAGTTTATATTTGTTCTGGTTTTTTTCATTTTGGATTCTCAAGGGTTCGATTTTAAAAACGTGTTTAATGAAGGAATGCCTGATATATTTTTCCCATTTTGCTAGCCATTCACATTTCAAGACTCAGCTCTTTGGTCTATCTTAACATTGAAACAATTTGCAACACTTGTTGTTTACTTGGCCCACCTTCTCATTATTAGTCTGTAAACTCTGCTAATGATGTGAACTGAATTTATTCCCCTTGAGTCCTCAGCATTTCATTACAGTATTGAACACATTCATCAAACATTTGTTACATGAATCAATAAATAAAATATTGAACATCTCTTATTCAGTTACATAAAATTTTTAATATTACTAGTTTGTGTTTGCCAAGGTAAAGGATTAATTTCTTTCAACTTTTTTCTCCGATATGGTAGACACTATATACGTTCTCCTTCAACTGATCCTCATTTCTCCCCTAACTTTCATAAAGAATCCCTTTTTTCTTCTTCCACAAAAACAAGCAAGCAAGCCCAGGAGCTCTAATTCAGGTGGCTAAAAGCAGCCAAACTTAGTTAAGCTAGACCAATGGAAGCTACGGAACTAGTTTTTTAGAATTTAGAGCTTTAATAGTTCAGAAATTGGATACTGTACAAGGGAAGGTATTCCCCATCACAGGTGTTTCCTGGCAGAGATTGGATAGGAACTTTCCAGAAAATATTAAGGAATTTTATATCATGAAAGTAGTTGGGCTAGAAGAATGTTAAGGTCTCTTCAACACAGAGACTTAATAATACTAAGAAAGTGCTTCACACAGGCTAAATCCAGATCCTATTCATTCAAAAAATGAGATTTTGGATTTTGTATATTGAGTGATTATAAAATGCTTTTCTCACCTTCACTCTTTTTTTTAAGACCCACTATCTAAATTATATTCAATTTCATATGAATTATAATAAAATTTAAAACTTAATGTTGCAAATTTATAGACAGATTCATTAGTCAAGAATGACAGATTGCAATTTACTGACATTTCACATTCTAGTGTGTGGGCTGGGTGGATGTCATATGATTTTCTACTGTTGGAATTTCTAGCACATGTGTGTTATATAGAACGCCAATTCCTCCCTACATTGTGAACTCTTTCATAGTTTCTTGAGGACAGGGATTGTGTTTTTATCCAACATCCACTAATTCAATCATTAATTCAACAAATATTTACCAAGTGCCTCTAATGTGACAGGCAGTCGGCTAGGCACCAGGGACGCAAAACCTAATGTGGGTATTATGAAGGCTATGTCCTAGGGCATTCAGTTAACTGAATAATTAATTATACAAATAATTGAGTAATTCCAAACGCACTATTACGAAAATCTATTTCCATTATCTCATACATTTAAGACAAGGGATTATGAGGCTATTGGTGGACAGTTAAAGGGAAAGATAGAAGTGGAGACAAGATTTCACTGATTTGAAGGAATAAAGTTATTGGAGATATTAAATGTAGACTCTCCCTTTGAAAAGTATGGTTTGAAGGGGAGGAGAGAGGTGAAATGACCATCACAGAAATAAGTTTGAGAAAGAATGTTTTGGTGTCGATATATTTTTAAGATGGAGAGACTTTAGGATGCTTATATATTATTGGAAAGGAGAAGGTAGAGACATAAAATGAAGAAATAATATATAATAGATGAGGTAGGTTCCTGGCAGGAAGGGAAGGGATGGGATAGAATTTAGCCATACTCTAGAGAAAATAGGTATTTTCTTCTAAAAGAAAGTGGATAAAGTTTTAGGTGGCTATGAATAAGTTTCTAGAGGGTTCACCATCAAGACCTTTATTTTTTCCATGAAGTAGGAGGCGAGGTCATTTACTGGGAGAGGGGTATAGAAGTTTAGTAAAGAAGTACAGAAAGGGTCTTCAGGAGAATGGCAAAGATTTGAAAGAAACAGTAAGTGGGATAGGTAAACGAACTGACCAAGGTCAAATAAAAGGCTTTAACTTCGATTACCTCTCATGCAGTCATCATCACAGCTATCACTTAAAAACAAAACAAAACCTTCTCTTTGCTTTATAGGAAAATGTTTAAACTGACCATCTACACATACTGTTTGTACTTCCTCACCCCACTTACCGTCTGGTCCACTCCCAATATGGTTTGCACAGTCACCGTATCAAGGACACAATGACTTCCGCACTATCACGCCCGCTGGATAAATCTCTGTCTGCTTTTTACTGGGCCTTCAGCAATACACAATGGCAATGGTGACTCTCCTGTGAAGGGACTACGTGACACTTTCTTCTGGCTTTGCTCCTATGAAAACCAGGCTGCTCATTTTCAATCTCCTTTGCTGACTCATCCTCTTTTATCAAACATCTAGAGAATGAAGTGCCTTGAGCATCTATCATAAGCCCTTTTATGTTAACATCACTTGTTCCTCAGGAGACTTCATCCAGCTCCTTGGACAAATTATGTCCACACACCAATGACTAAAACTTTATTCTCTATACCACACCTGTCCTCAAAATTTCACTCATGTATACAATTGTCTCACATGTAAACTTGCATGTTAATAAGTATCTCAAATATATTTAACAGAACTCTTGATTTTCTCTCCCAAACTGTTCTTCCTTGCATTTCTCATGTCTGTAAATGATATCATCATACAGCCACCCATTCAAATCAGAAACTCATTACCTAGCACTAAGATATATCTCTGATTTGCCCATTTCTCTCCAATTCCATTAATTCCACAACAATTGCCACTATAATGCTGCATTAAAAACCAAACCAAAAATCAGTGGATTACAAGCTTGGAGTTTGCTCACAGTTCCTGGACTTGGCCAGAGCAGCTCTGAGTCAGCTGGCTTAGATGGGCCAGGCTGGAGGGTGCATCTACCTGGGGCACAGTCTTTCCATGGCAGACTGAAGAGTACAGAGACAAGTTAAACCACTAATATATTTAAATGTATTGCTTGCATCATGTCTTCTTACTTTCTGTTGGCCAAAGCAAGTACAGGGTCAATCTCACAATCAGTGGGTCAGGGAAGCATACTCCAATCCAAGGTGGAAGAGAAAGAGAGTGCATATGTGTTGAACAATAACCCTATCTAAGCCAACGTTATCTTTTGCCTGGACTGAAAAATATTTTTCTGGTTAGTCTATTTCCTTCTAGCCTCTATGACTCCATTTTACAAATAGAGGTCAACATCTCTTGTTAAAATGGAAATCTGATCATAACACTTGCCTTAAAACCATTCAATCACTTTCCACCACTCTTAAAACAAAAATCAGTTCCTTGCCATGACCTACAGGGCTGTACATCATCCAATTCCTGGTCATCTCTCTCACATGATTTCACATCGCCAGCCTTACTTTCTCTGCCATTACTCTACATCCACAGCGGTTTCCCTTCAGGACCTTCAATAAGTCCATTCCTGTCCCCTCTCAAGGTTTTTTGCACTGCCTGGATTTCTCTTCATATTGCCAGTGATGAGCTGCAGCTGGCTTGTACCAGCTTTCAATGGTCAACTGTTAAATCTTTAGAAACTTTTGCAATCTAGATGTTAAACCCTTGGTAGCCTGAAATTAGCTACAGCGGCAATATTTACACCATGAAAGTCAGGACACGTTATATCGGGCTTTTTTTTTTTTCCCCATAGTGCCAGTTTACCAGCACACCACTCGCCCTCCTCTCCTTGAGATGGCAGATCAAATATAAGTTCCTCAGAGACGCCTTCATGACATTTGCATCTAAGTGTGTCCCCACAGTCTATTATATCACTCTATTTCCTTCATTGTGATCTTTGTGTTTTGTGATTATCTTATCTGTTTGCATGCTTTTGGCCAATCCTCCCCCAGCTGAATGTAAGCTCCATTTTCACAACTACACCATCAGTGTCAAGAAGAGTGGCTGGCATATAATAGATGCTTAATAAATACTGAATGAATGAATGAATGAATGAACGAACAAACGAACTTTTTTCTGGTATGTTATGAGCTATTAATGAACGGAGACATTTTTATTCCCTTTCTAACTCACACATAGCATTATAAGTCAGAAACTCAATAAATATTAATTGAATAGGGGCGCCTGAGTGGCTCAGCCAGTTAAGTGTCTGCCTTCAGTTCAGGTCATGATCTTGGGGTCCTGGGATTGAGCCCCCGTGTCAGGATCCCTGCTCAGCAGGAAGTCTACTTGTCCCTTTCCCTCTGTCTCTCCCCCTGCTTGTGCTCTCTCACCTGCTCTCTCTCTCTCTCAAATAAATAAATAAAATCTTTTTTAAAATGTTACTTGAATAAATGAAGTAATTTATCAATGCATCTACTAGGTACAGCTACAATGAATTTTTAGTCAGAAAGGGAAATATGCTAGACAAGTTGTCTGAATACTTCAGATTTCACTATATATTTTTGTACCCCAACCTCCTATAGGTATTATTATCCTCAATGTAATACCATTCAACTAATAAGTGGTAATTGACCATCTCCTTCAGCCATGTGCCAGAGACCATGGCAGTTATAAGAAAAGGGGAAAATGTCATCACCACTTTCCAAAAGTTTATATTCTATTAATCCCACAGTAAAGATATTCATTCATTTATTGAACAAATACCTCAAGTGCCTAGCCTGGCATGTATCAGGTACTCAATAAATGCTGAATGAACAAAGAAAACTCAGCCAGGAACCAAGAGCAGATTGAATTAAATGCAAGAAAATATAAAGTTCTCTATGATGTCAGAAGAAGAATACTGGAAATCAGTACATGTTTTGTCAGTACAATGTAACTCCACTATGAGACCTCAGTGTATAAAACAATAGTGCAAAATGTACTAAAACAACAAATAGGTTAACTATATTCAGAAATCTAAAAATTTAATGTAATAGTAATGAAAAAGAAGACAAAGATCACACAACTCCAATAAAGTTTAGGACAATTTATTCAAGTATAATCAATTCAATATCTACCAGGTACAAAGTATTTGTTAACTGATACGATGTTTCAGGAATCTGAATCTCATCCTTTAGGTGGGTATGCTGCATTTTTTATAAGGGATCACACAGAGAAGTAGTTAAGAGGGCAGAGAGACTTGAGGGGATATAAATTTGAAATTTATCACCAGTATGACCCTCAGGAAGTTATAGCATTTCTCTGAATTCACCTTCCTCATTTGTAAAAATGGGTATGATGACAATAGGTTACCATGAGGACTGGGTGAATAATACATACAAAGTACTTAGCACGATGCCTGGTACACAGTAAATGCTCAATAAAATTAGTGGTGGTAATGGTTATAATAACATGACATGGATTATAATCCCCACAGGAGATGAGGCAGATATATAACATGTTATACAGTGGAGGCTACCTGTGCCATAAAATAAAGTGCTACCAAAATACTATATCAAGGATGTAAACTTTTAGGAATAGCACAAATATTGAAAACAAAACACAAAGTCATATTATGCTAAATAAATACTCTTATGCCTAAAACTTTTCTATCAAGCATTCATTTCTCTCTTAATCCAGTCAAAAAATACAACAGTACTCATTAAGCCTTTAGCAAATTAGGTAGCATACACTCTTCCCCCAAAAGCAAAATAACGCCAGACATCCCCTAGTGAAATAGCTGAATTTCTACCAAGTAAACATCATAGCCAAAGGCATAACAAAATCGCCCAGAAGAAATGTGTTTATTTGATCTTCTTGGGTCACCCTCTCCTGCAAAAAAATAAAACAGATGACTAAACAAAAAACAAACAGCAACAAAAACCAAAGAGGTGGCTCCATTGAAATGACTCTTGCAAACCTGAGCCTTCGCTCAGGCTTACTGGGCTCTGGTCCACCTGATGGAAAAAGACGGTGTATATCCCTAGTCAGCCCATCTTGATCTTTCCCTTAAACAGAATTAAAACAGGTGTCAGGAGATAATTCTCAACGAATATTTTTCCGTTTGTGCATTGTCAGGGCTCTGAGCAACACATTCTGGCACCTGGGTTAAAGGATACTTGAATGGCAAACAAGCCAGGGAAGTTAAAGACAGAGGCTCAGGAGAGATTTAGAGGCACCTCCCCTCGAGCCATTTATTTACATTCCAAAGAGTAATATATATAGGGACCTTCACTTCACTTCCTTCTCCCAGAATGGATTTACTTAACATTGATAAAGCCTTTGTGCACTTTCTTGTTCTCTTGCACCACCGCCACTGCCCCCCCCCCCGCCCCCCGCCCCGGCCTCTCCAAGGAAGGAAGGGCAAATGTGCCCCCAAATAAGCTCTAAGATTCATAATTTCTAGAGTGCCTCTTCTTCTGTGGTACTAACTCCACTGTACATGAGGCATGGGGAAAGTGAGGTAAGATGTTCTCTGAGTCATTAAAAGTCTGTCTCTGATCCAGAAATCTCATGTTTTTCTTATCAAGATAGATGTGGATGGATGGATGGATGGATGGATGGATGGATGGATGGATGGATGGACAGATGGGCAGATAGGTAGATAAATATATAAATCTTAACATGAGCAGGGTTGACACATGCCTTTCCTTCACAGATAACCTACATTGAGGGAATTAAAGAACTGACTGGCTGATGTGTGAGGATTCTATCTAGCTCTGTCAGGTCACCACCCTTCATACCTGATCCCCATGCTCCCTCCTCACACTACAACAAAGTCCATCATTGGGTTATGACTTCAAAAACCTCAGCACTATTCTTTTAGCTTACAGCTGGGCACCTACTAAAAACTCTTTAGTACTAACCATGCTGTTGCAATAATTCTCAAGAGTTTTTGAAAACTTGGTAAGAACTCACTCCTTCAGGCAATGCATCATACCAGAGAGTGTGAGAAACAAAGGGAGCAGCATGGCCTGAGGTAAGCCACTTAGCCTCTCTGAGCCGCAGTTTCCTCCTTCTTAAAATTAGGGAATGATACACCTGAGCATTATAAATTAGACTCTAATGTGTTAAATAAGTTGTAAACTATCTGCATAGAAAGCACTGAGTTTATAAGCACTCAGGAAAGAGGGATCTGTTGCTGCCATCATTAACGTTTGTATGGTCTCTTTTGCTTTTCACAGACACAAAACATCAATTCCCCAGCACTTGCCTTACCTAGTAGGACTCCTGTACCACTATGGACATCGCCAGGGGGAACCCATCTTTCCTTCCCATTGTGTCTAACCTAAAGAATATAGGAGACTTGGCTAATAACCCCAAATCCCTCTGAACATATTTCCAAAAAGTGAGGCATAAAAATTCACAAACTGAGCCTCAGAAGCAAGTAAATACATAAGGACACTCTAACATAGGCCCTGAACTCGATTTTGAGGACTCACAGATCCTACTTGAGCCCCCCTAGAATACTGTCTGAAGAAGCCTGGGAAGGAAGCAATCATCAGGAGTAAGAGACAGATATAAAAGACAAACCAATGTAAAGCTGATGAAATTCACATGTTAGGAAGAAAAATACAAGCACTCATGAAGAAACCTAAAATACCACAGCCCTTAATCGCAACCATTTAGTTAACCTTGACATGGCAAGGATATTCATTTATATCTTACTCCTCACAGCAGATATTCCTGGGGTGAGAAGGGTGTAATTACCAGGGCAGGGCTGCTAAACATAGAAGGTGGTAACTTTGAGGCATTAGGGAGTGTTTCCAACTGGAGATTGCTTTATTTATTAATTTTTGTAGCATTAATCATGTTGCATCTTGCAATGGTGTTGTCATTTCTCTTGCATGCACACGCTGAATTACTGAGCAGTGCTATGCAATGTGTCTCACACGCTCTGGCACTTCCATTTCATACTTCACAGTTTTAGTGTCACTTTGAGGTTTGAAATGTTTCACAGTTATTTGCTATATGTGGGTGCCAAAAAAAAAAAAAAAGGCAGCCTATATCACTGAAAAAGATACTGCAAGAATAGAAAATGGTTAGAGTCAGATGGGAATGTCTGTCCCATTAACATTCAGAACTTTATCAAGAATCAATTTACTTTTTATCAAAATTTAATTTATGCTTTACAGATGCATGGGTGCATACAATTATTTTGCTCACCACATACACTTCGTACAAAGTTAAATATAAACTTTTATTGATATAGATAAGATTCTATAATTAGAAGGAAATTGAAAACACCATAAATCTTTTCTAGCCTACAACTTGCCCATATGCTCTAACATAACAAACCCCAAATCCCCAATCCAGTCACCTGATCTAATCCAGTATAAATATTGAGTGAATTTCTATGTATATATCTTTTTTTTTTTTTAAGATTTTATTTATTTATTTGACAGAGAGATAGAGAGAGAGCACAGATAGAGTGGCAGGCAGAGGGAGAGGGAGAAGCAGGCTCTCCGCTGAGCAGTGAGCCCGATGCGGGGCTCGATCCCAGGGCCCTGGGATCATGACCTGAGCTGAAGGCAGACGCTTAACCAACTGAGCCACTCAGGCGCCCCTCTATGTATATATCTTGACACATGTTTCTGTACAAAAGTCAATCTATTTAAACAAAGATAGAATGACTTATATCTGCCATAAATATAAATGTGTTAAGACTGATCATATGCTGAACAATGCATGGATCGACATCTACAAATAATGACAGGCATTTTCCTACCAATTTTTGTAACACACTAACATACTTGATGGCTTCCTATTTCTGCACTCTTACTGATGACTCTCTTACTTTACACATACCCACAGCACTTTGGCATATGACCACCCAAATACCACATGTATATTTTTATTAACATAATCTGTCTAGTTATCAACCACAAAATTAAATAAATAAATAAATAAATAAATAACATGCTAAGACACAAAAAAGGAAGCTTTTCACACAAGAGAAGTGTCTAGAATGAGCACTTGGCACGAATCAAGCACTGAGTAAAGATGTGTCCTCTTCCTTTCCTTGTCTTTCCAACTGCACAAGATGCCTCCTCCAGTTTAAATGTCTGGTTTGTTTCATTACAAATAGAATCTGAGAGCCTGGTAAGCATGAGAAGAAAGCAAAAAGGGAAATAAGCAAATACAGACGGAAACTCAAGTAGTGACACGTTTAGGCTTGCTCTGAATACTGTTTAAAAGATTTTTTCCCCTCATAGGAAGAGAGAGGTTATGCTTACAATGTGGCTATCTGAAGGATGACAAGTAATGGCTACAAAGTAAGAGAGTACACTTTCCATATAGCCCTTAACAGAGAAACAAATGATGGCTAACAATACTGAAACGCCAGTACTGCAAAAAGTCCAAAGGGTCTATTCTGGTTTCCAGTGTTCCAACAGGAATGCAGGATAATCCTGAAACTGGGCATACACAAATAGAGCCAATCTCCACAAAATGGACAATGGGCACAAGAAAAGCTGGTCACCACAGAATGCAAGCATGATCTGCTTTGTGTGCCCAACTTAAACTAAACTCTAACTTGGCACAGCCACACTAAACATGCAAAACTGTCTGTATTTATTATACTTTACATTTGCAACTTTTCCAATTAAATGCATAGCAGCGACAACAACAAAACTTAAAACATACAACTTCTTAAGTATAAGCTAAAAGGCTACCAGAAAGCAATAATGTGACACTGTGTAAAAGGTTTTGATTGGTTACCTCTGCTAGCTACCTATAATGGATATTCTGACCCGGGATTTATTATTGCCCCAAAGTACTGACATTGTATGGAACAGTCTCATGATATTAACAAAAACGTTCTCACAGTAAATCAATTGCATTTCCTGTTAAAATTAACACTTCCCAGTGGCATGTTTAGAACTAGGCGGGGAGAGGAAGTGGAAGAAATGGATCACAAAATGCATGCCAGAACGTTGTAACTATCACAACTTCCTAAAAAAGACAAGTATTAGTTTAGACAGTAGGCCAGGGCCTCTAACTGTGGTCTCTAAAGAGACTGACAGGGTCTTCACTCAATTATGTTTTGTTTTACACTTTAGTTATAAACATGTTGTTTTCTGTGTATCAGACTTTCTGTCAGATGCTGTGGGGTTAACAAAATGATAAAATATATGGTCTGAGCCATCATCAGAACTAGAGAACACCTCATACAGAATAAGTAATTTTAACAATATTTAGAAAGTAATAATTCAGAGTATTCTTAAGAATGCCAAGGGGGAAATGAATACTGTTAATGGGAAAATCAGACTAATGATTAACTATTGAGTAGAAGAGGCAGCTCTGATTAAAATGTGAGAATATGAGAGAGAGAATTCATAAGATCCTAACATTCTCTAGAACCCTGTCTCTATTTCACAACTCCACACACCCCTCCTTATACTGAGAATGCCTTTCTCGTGTATAAGCACAACAAAAGTATCTTCCCCAATGCATGGTATTTGAAGAACATGCAAAGTTGGAGCACAAGTCTCCAATTTTCCAATTTTTTTTGCACACTGCTATCAGTATAAAATTTTTTGAGCAGGGGTTTCAATATATGTAAAGTTGTTTATCTATAAATTACATTTGTATTCAACTTTATTAACATATACATTATAAAACAAACAAAAATAGACATTTTAATCAGAAAATACAGCAAAATATAAACAGGATCTTCTTCCTATACGATGAGATGATATCTTGCTCAACCCTTGGAGTAAGCACTCCCTACTATAACACCAATGGATTAGAGTAGGGGTTGGCAAGTCATGGCCAGGACCAAATTCAGCCCATCACCTATTTCTATAAATAAAGTTTTATTGGAACACAGCCACACCCACGTTTACCTATTACCTATGGCCATTTTCGTGCCACAAAAGCAGAGATCAGTAATTGTGGGAGGCACCACATGGGCCACGAAGCCAAAGATTTGTACTATCTGAACTTTTATAGAAAAAGTTTGCCCCCCACCCCCAGATCAGGATTAATTTCAAAGTACCCAAGAAGGGAGAGTTCTGCAGATAGAGCAGTAAGACTGAGCATCTGAAACGAAGGGAAAGAAAAAGACCCAAGTGACAAATCTGCAAGGGATGCCAACCAAGTTACAAAACAGGCACAGGAGAGGAATCCCTCCCAGAATAAAACTCTTAGGGTAAGACTGACCACAGCATTACAGAGCATGAAAACAGGATTCAAATACTGGTGAAAACAAAACATAAATCAAAGGTATAGAGGGATAGTTTATTTTTCAAAACTGATATTTCTTATAGTACCTCAATCAGAAGGTAGACATCTCTCTCCATCTCAGCCCAACTTTAGTTGGCATACCTTTTCTATGTCAGCACTTGCCACAAATTTCAGATCAGGGGCCAACCAAATATTTAAGGTATCAATGGTCAAAAATTATGATTTAACATGAAGAATGAATAACACAGATTCAAATTCAATCTCTCTCGCATGCACACACATGCACACACTTAATTCTAGTATTGACATCCTCTGGCAAATATCATAATATTCCTTTGGCTGTGCCGGGGGGTTCTCTTAAATATGCTAATAAATATAATTATTAGAATATGGAGAGTTGAGGCTTTCAAGTCCCCAGTAATCTCCCTTCTTTCTGAAGTTTTCTTAAAGTCAGTGCCAAAGATCCTAGCATTTACTTATTCTGTAATAGTAGTTTTGACTTTCCCAACTAGAGAAGACAGAAGTGAAAAAATAAAGATATCCGATATGTCTTAGTAGATCTCATGTCACTGAGCATGGGTCTATGGTAACACACCCAATAATTATTAATTGATTCCTGAGAGGTTACCTGCAAAATGTGTTGCTCCATGTTAAATCTGATTCTCTCATCACTTTCATTACAAAACTGAATACTCTTTTTTAAAAAAAACGTTTCAAGATGGGGCACCTGGGTGACTCAGTCAGTTAAGCGTCCCACTCTTGATTTCGGCTCAGGTCATGACATCACGGTCATGGGATCAAGCCCAATGTTAGGCTTCACCCTCAGCACTGGATCGGCTTGTCCCTCCCCTCTGCTCCTCCCCCGCTTGCTCTCTCTCTCTCTCTCTCTCTTTTAAATAAATAAATAAATAAAATCTTTTTTAAAATGTTTCAAGATGAAGTAGACAGAACACTGGACTAGGAGTCTTAGAAATTTGGTTCTAGTCACAGTTGGTGTGACAAATTAGCTTTATTGACTTGAGTCAATAAAGTCACAGAACCTCTTTTGTTTCTCTTTCAGCATGATGATGGGTTAGAGCAGCTGAGAATACCTTATTTAACTCTAAAAGACTGTGACAAGATCACACTGAAAGATAAGGCAAATCTTTTAAAACAATGTTATTCAAGTCAGGTGTTATAAAATGGCAGCTGGAGGGTCAAATCCAGACTCAGACATACGGGTGCGGGGGCGGGGTGGGTTGTATACAATGTTCAAGATGTTGAATCAGAGTGTGTCTGGATGGCTGTGTTTTCTCTAGCTCGCCATAGACTCCATTCCTCCCATTGATCACATTGGCTATTTCACAGTTACCCGCTGATCTTAGAAGGGCACTTAAGTTTGTAACCCATAATTTAAAGGAATTATGATTCTGTTGTCATTTCAATACCTGGGGTGATTTTCCTGTACATGAAAAACAGAAGTACTACTGTTACCAAACAGAACATTAGAACACATAATGAGAAGGTACTAAGCTTCTACCAGTATCCTTGAATTCTTTTTCGTTCAGAACGCAATGTAGTGCAGTGACAAAAACACTGTATTTTAGATACAAAAAAACTCGGGTTTGGCTCTTTTGTTTACCACTAATAAGACCTTTGACCTTGGGTGGCAATTCACTGAGGTTCTCTGGACCTCTGCTTTCTTATTCGTAAAATGGAGATGGGGTGGTTAGGCTAAATTGCATCTGATGTACATTTTATCTCTGCAATTCTGCAATTCTATGAACAGTCAATTTCATTGTTTTGACCTTATTTCCTAGAACTCTGGGGAAGCTACAGGCCTTTAGAAATAAACAGATTTATCTAGGCTAAAGGGAGAAAAAGATGCAGGAACACTCTAGTCTGATAAAATCAAAATGCAGCAATAGATGAACAAAAAGAGTAATCATTTCCTGCAATGTACACAGCAGTAAATAAACTAACGGAAAAGCCCTCACTAAAACACAGAGCCAACATAGCCTGAAAATTCTTTAGCAGTAAAGCAAAACCAGTCTAATGGTAATAATATTAGGCTATGAATTAAAAACACTGTTGTAGTCTCTGCTGTGCCATTTATTTGTGACTTTAGCTTCTTAAACACATTGAGCCTCAAATTCCTTATTTGCTAAAAAGAAGGAATAATAATGCTTTGAAACCACAAATATATGTGCAGAGAATTTATACATGCTACAAAAGACACATATTGTTTGTAAGATAATTGTCTCAAGTTCCTAAGGGTTAGAAGAGGCAATCCACCATGGGTCCTAAGCACCCCTGATAACTGCATTGGGTGCCAAGAATGCCAGATTCTAGCAGTTCTTTGCTCTTTACCCAGACTCAGGGTTGTGTTTGCAGCAAGCCAACTTTGAAGAAGTAATGCCTCTCCCAGGACAGAGAGCATGCTTTCTCTAAAGGCCACGGATTCCCACAAGCTCACATCTCTCGGCTGTAACACAAACCCACCACATGAATAGCATCCACCTGAGTCCTCCACAGGGCCACCATGGGACTTGGGGGCCACAGGAAGTGCTATGGACAGGAAGCTCAGCCTGAGTGCTGTACCATGAGTAACAAAGTCCTTGCTCTGAAAGGTCCTGATTCTGTCTCCTGCCTGTATCCACGAAACTGTGGCAGGCTAAGTTTTTAGCTTGTAAATAGGGGGAAATCCCAGACCTTCCTGCCTTATGAAGCATCTGTGAAGATGCTTCATAAATTCGTGATTGCTGGATGAATGCAAAATAGGGTACTTTGTATGCATTTCATTTCCTTTTCTTAGTACAAATCTAAGGTGAGTTTATTGCCTATTCTTAGGAGAATACAAAGTGCTATATTTTAATCTAGAACCAGGAAGAGAATTTGTGTGGTGTTTGTGATCTTCCTTCTTCCTGGTTCTCACAAACTGTCATCTGTTAGGTAACTCACTGCGTTACCATCAACATCCCATCCTGGCAACCACTCAACATTACCTATGATAAATGCCAGCACCTCACCTCTTCTTTCCTCAGTCAGAATTTTCCTGCACTCAAAGCTAAGATCATATAGCCTCACTACTAAGGGTCTGATCCTGAGCTAATCCTAGAGCTGCCACACTAATTATAAAGCAAGTTATTGTAATGTTATCTAGCACCAATACCCAAAATATATTCTTTGTGGAAACTTTACAAATGATACTTCTGTGCCTTAATTGCACTTGAAATTGTTACAGAAAACAGGTATAGCTAAAAAGACCGTAAAATTGCTTAGGATTGTAGACAGGAACTTAGAGATTTAAGTGCCACCTCTACTATATTTTGTCAGAATGTAAATATAATTGCAGGTGCTTAGAAAAAAAAAAAAAGACAAGTATACCAATAAAAATCTTACATGCCGAACGCCAGGAAAGCAATAACACTTCTATTATAAGCCATTTTATGTGATAATTGCCTTTTGAGAAATAGGGATAGCGATATTATCACTAACAAAAAGGCTTTAAAGAAATGCAAATTCCTGATTAGGATCATTTTCAAGTGAGGTAAACAGCTATTTGTAAATGATTATTTCTTTCTTTGTTTTCTCACCAGCTCTTAGCTTTCCTCACATTTTATACCATTACTTGTTTTAGGTAAAATATTTCAAACACCTTGACATACTTTCTCACCTTGCATTAGGAGTCATATTTTTCCTGTGCCTAAGTCTGCGTGAAAGGACAAACGATGGCTCGCCAAACCATGATACACTGTTTGTCCTCAAATGGATTTGGCAGTCTTTTTGTTGTTTATCTACATAGACTTGCCAACGGTATTAAACCACCAGACAGAACAGGAATCTGACTCATTTGCAGCCAATCACGAGGCTCGAGGCTGTAAAGCTGACCAGTTTTGTGATGCGTCGCAGAAGCAGAAACCAAGGTGAAATAGAGGAGGGAACCTGGCCCCACTCCTAATTAAGACACTTCTGCTAAAAACCCTATTTCCCAGTACATTTGGTGCCAACATCATTTGTCACAGTTGTTCCCGAGCCGTTTATTAAGTAGTTAACGTTTTATTAACTCTTGAAAACGACATGACACACGAAACTCTAAAACTAGATGACACACTTGGGCACCAATGTAGCTTGGCACCAACATAGCTCAAAGACATTTACGTAAAACTAGAACATTTGTTTTCAAGTAACCACCAGGTAAACGTATCACACTAAGCTTTAGATTCCCTACCAAGTGTGATGTTTGAATATGATCTGTTGACTGAGGGGAATTAAAGGAAGGGAGGGAACACAGCCAACCCATTCATATTTCCAAGAAAATTTTCTTTTTGCCACAGAATTTTGTAATTGCTTTGCAAGGATAAGACAGCCATCAGCTCTTCCACATCGGCATATATGTTCTTTGCACATATGAGTCTTTCAATGAGCCTTTAATAACATGCCTAGTATTTTATCGTTTATGTTTTCACACAGGTATCTTACTTGGTCCTCACAGCAATCTAGTCAATGGTCATTTTTATCACTGCCATTTAACTGAATAGGAAACTGAGGATCCAGCATATGAAACAGTTTGGCCAGGATCATGTGGCAAGAGAACCAGACCTTGATTTTTTATTTTCTTTCTGGTTCTCGGATTCTTTCCCCAAGCACACGCAGATTAGACTCCCATTATCATCCATGTACAGACCAGCATCCTGGACTACTTTCAGAGCATGGAAGCGCAACTGCGAGGTCTTCTTGTCTCACCCGCTCCAACCACAGAAGCTGCTTCTTTAAGCAGTGCAAATATTTCCTCATGGACAGGATGTTTATATCAGGGCTACGAACACAGGAATAAATCTAGGAAGATGTGAAATTCCCTCTAGGTTTAAGAGAATAAACTTTGGGGGCCAACCACAAAAGGAGTGCAACCTCTAGTTACAGTGAAAATCAAGACTTGAAAAACATTCCTTTGTCAAGGGGAAGAGAGACCCAAATCTATAGATCTGGACAATTAAAATTTCTGTAAGGAATAGAGGCACCTGGGTGGCTCGGTCGGTTAAGCTCCAACTCTTTGATTTCAGCTCAGGTCATGATCTCAGGGTTGTAAGATCGAGCCCCCGTGTAAGGATCCACACTGGGCATGGAGCCTGCTTAAGATTCTCTCTCTCCCTCTCCCTCTGCCCCTCCCACCCTCTCTAAAATAAATAAATAAATAAATGAAAATAAAAGTGTTAAAAAATAAAAATAAAATAAAATCTCTGTAGGAAATGTATGATTAGAAAAAGTATACACTTGTTTGATTTTAGTGCTGATGCCATAAAACTTTTTCTAAATGTGATTATGTCTATAAGTAACTAACATCAGCTGTTAAAGGCAGATTTCAGCAAACTGGAGTTTCAGTTATTGTGATTTTTTTTTCTCTAAACAAGACAAAGGCACTATGTACAAATTAAAATCAGACTTCATTGAAAAGCCAGGCAAAGAAATGCCTGATAGTTCTAGCATTGGGTCCTAGAATTACAAACATTAAAGTGTCACTGCTAAGTTCTAACTACTCACATAACAATTCTACAGAAGAAACCATCTAGGAACATCAAGAACACCTTTCTAGCCATTTTGGGCAGCTCATTATTGTTGGCCCAGCAAAGTAATCATGCCCTCCCCTCTTTTACAGAGACGGTCAATCCTTCCCCATATTCCTGTTATTCCTCCCACCCAAGGAATCCATCTGTGCTTTCATTAATGAATGTGGTATTATTAAAAAGCATTTTCTGGGTAGATGTAGGGAACAGTCACCATTTTCATAAAAAGAAAAAAAAAAAAAAAAGCAACTGCCAAAGCTCATCCCAAAGCTAATATCCTAACCTTTAAAATATCTGTGTAACACTAGCTGGCTTTTCATTTTTACGAGCAAAAATAGATTCATTTCCTGGGATTTCTTGAGCTCTCCAATACATTGCACAATAACCCCGCACCCCACCCCACCCCCCAGATGTCATTTCTTTTTCTGGTGAAATTTCTAAAATGCATCAGGTCTCTGTGGCTTTGGTCAGACAGGAAGGTGAATGCAGCAGCAGTACTGGAATATTTCACTACTGATGCGGACAATCAGTGCTGAATTACCTCGTGGTCACTGCCCAACATTCTCTGTCTTCATCTGCACGATGCCTCTGTGAGGACCTATTAAAAACGATGCCACCCCTTGGGAATATCTTTGGAAGAACGAGGAAAGCCTTCAATTGCTACGGACATAAATGACAATGGTGTCGTTTTCGTTATTAACTAAGATGAATTTGGGCACTTTAAATGTCACTCATCTTTTGAAAGATCATAGTTCTACATGAAAACAGAATGGGCCTCCAAAGCAGCACGGATTAGATCCGTTTTATGAGGCAAACTGAGATACAGAGAAAAGTGAGTTACTCAAGGTATGCAACAAATTAGAAGGAGATGTAGCACTACTTCCACACTCCCAGAGCACTTGGGAGACATTCCTTCCTCCAAGTACCCTACCTATTTGCTCCTAATGCCACTGAGAATCAGGATGTAGCACCGCGCGTGAGTGGAAAGAGTGCAAACTCTAGAGTCAGAATCCTGGTTCTGCCATTTGCTATCCGTAACAGCAGCTTGGGCATGGCTCTCTCTGAGCCTGTTTTCTTATCTACAGAATGCAACTAATGACATGCCTATCTTGCAAGACTTTGGATAATGCAGGGCTTAATACAGTGTCTAATAAGTAGTAGGTGCTCAATATATGTTATTTTTTTAGCTCCTCTGTCCTCTCCTCCATTAATTGGTTTCCAATAGAAGAATAGTGGAAACATTTTCAGTTTCTTTTTTTTTTTAAGATTTTATTTATTTATTTGACAGAGAGAGACAGTGAGAGAGGGAACACAAGCAGGGGGTAGTGGGAGAGGAAAAAGCAGGCTCCCCGCCAAGCAGGGAGCCCGATGCAGGACCCTGGGATCATGACCTGAGCCGAAGGCAGATGCTTAACTGACTGAGCCACCCAGGCGCCCCCATTTTCAGTTTCAGGTTTTGTAAAACCAAAAATTAGCTTGTAGAGATAGAGATTTCCAAACTTTCACTGAGAAATACAAAAGCAAAGGTCATTTATTTACAGTGCTACAACCATATATCTCAGTCTGTTTTTAAATGCTACTTAAAGGCCATTCTTAGTGGTTTGGTGTAGCTGGAAACCAAGAACTTAAGTAGAAACTGCCATCAACTTAATCACACTGAAGTACTTATGAGCACCTCTTAAATATGTGATGCTAACACGTTATATGTCTTCATGAATGTCTCTACAGTGACTGCATGAAACACTTCTTAGATCCATCCTAAGTATAGTCAGAGTACTCACTGGACTTCTGGAACAGTTAAAAAAAAAAAATAGTGTCTCTAAAATAATGTTTTGATTCATTAAGAGCAATGGGATCAAAACCAGATGGATTTGGCAGAGACTTGTTCCCCTGGTTCTCAGGCTGTTTCAGAGCAGTGCCAGCTCAGAGAGGAGATGATCAATGTCACACATTCTACACTTCAGGCACTAATAGATCCTTGGCTCCAGGTTCCCCAGTGTTCAGAGGGAATGCCAGAACACACATGCTGTGACAGAATCATTTTGGAAGCATCCATGCAGACCAGAGAAATGAATAAACTGCCTTGGGCACTGAATAGCTCAGGCAACAGCTGTTTCACACCGGACAGTGATTAGGATCGATCTCTTTATTCTCTACAGTGACTGTCACATTTCACAAACACACACACACACACATTCGGTCTTCCTAAGGTGTAACACAGGGATCAGCACCTTGCAACAGAAGTATCCACTCACTGGTACATGAAGGAGTTTGAAAAAACACCAGGTTTGCCTAAAGCTGGTTAGTAATTTACACACACACTCACACCCATCATTCCATTATCCAACAGACACGTATAGACAAACTTTCAGATTCCAAAGGAGCCCAACATTCTGCTGTTCAGGCACTGAGTGCAAGTGAGATAGATAAGCTCCCTGTCCACTAAAGGCTTACTTTCTAGCAGGAAATATACAGACCAGTACACAGGCAAACCAATCTGATGGGAGATGTTCTTGGAGCCATAGATTGGAGGAGTACCTAACACCCCTCTAAAATACAATGTCTGCTCATCTTGGAAGACTGCTGATGTCTTGTGAAGCTACCACCCAGGTTCCCCTTACAGAGCCTGCTTAGTCAGTACCTCTGCAGTAGGAAAGTGATGAAAAAAGATTTTTTATTTTAATTTATTTATTTTTATTTTATTTAAAACTGGTTGTCCTGAAAAATAACTTATCCTGGCATATTGCCACCTTCATACCTTAGCCAGCTGAAATTCCAAAGCCCATCCCTATGCACACTCTCACAGACCCTCAACTCCATTGCCCCTCCCACATTTTGTCACCTTCATCTGAGGAAACACAAAACCCTACTTGAATCGAAGTCTCCACCTATTTTGTGGTATTTGCATCCAGCATGCCTGATGTGAAAGGAGCAAACAAAAACATGATTGGCCTCATTTCACATTCATGAACGAGAACCCAAGGTAGCCTAATGTATCCAGTAATCATAGCACAACTCCTTAGTCCATTCACTCTTCCCTCTCTATTTCACATTTTCTACTCTCACCTCAAACCTTCAACACTTCCCTTGACCTTACTTTCAGCTGATATCCTTGCTTCCAGTTTCACCGAGAAAACAAAAGCAGTCAAAATACACCATCAAAGCTCCCCTCCTGACAGCATTGGTACCCATAACACTCGATGCCCTTTCCTTATTGCAGGTGAAAACATCCACGATCCAATGTAAGGCCAACCCCTCTACTTGTCCAATAGTTCCCCTCCACTCTCACCTTCCCAAGGGCATTGCCCCAACGATTCCCCCCTCCTTCCTTTATTCTAATCTTTCCCTCTCCTCTTGAACGTTCTTATCAGGAATGTTGTCATCTCTCTCATCTTAAAACAAACAAGCAAACAAAAACACCACTCTCTCTTGATCTCACCTCCCCCCACAGGCACCCAGCTTCTATATTCTCCTTTATAATATAACTCCTTGAAATAGTTCTTATGCTTGTCTCACTTCTCTCTTCCCATTCTCTCTCTTTTTTTTTAAGATTTTATTTATTTGACAGAGAGAATGAGAGAGCACAAGCAGGGGAGCAGCAGAGGGAGAGGGAGAAGCAGGCCCCCCGAGCAGGGAGCCTGACTCAGGGCTCCATCCCAGGACCCCGGGATCATGACCTGAGCCAAAGGCAGACATTCAACTGACTGAGCCACTCAGGTGCCCCTTCCCATTCACTTTTGAATTGACCACTCTACTAAAACAGTGGGCATTGAGGTCATCATTGACCTCATTCATAGTTGGGATGCATAAAATATATAATTTTACCTCTGTTATCCTATAGGCCCTGGGAACACATTGAAGCATTTTAGAAAAAAGAGAGTGTAGGATTTGCATTTTATAAAAATCACTCCGGCATAAGTTTCTTTAAAGACTGAGTCAGGTTTAGACCAGAGGCAGGGAGACAATTAGGGGAGCATGTTAATACTGTAGCCTCAAAATGACAAAAGTCTGTCTCTTACTGAAAATGGGGTTACTATCTCAATAGCATTCTTCAGCTTATGTGAAAGTCATTGAAAAAAAAACTCCAGTTCAAAATTAGTAAAAAGAGAAGTCAATTAAGTTAGCCTCTGCTTATTTCTTTTATATAAACATATATCAATCTCAGAAAGGTATTATCTCAGAAAAACAACGGAGATCTTAACTTCTAAATAAGAAGTTCAGACTCAAATGTTTAAAATTAACATTACTTGATTTTACTAATTAACAAGTAATCAGATCTGTGTCTGAAGAAGGGCCAAGTAATACACATGTTAGTAGTTAGGGTTGACTAACTTCCACACAGTAGGACAGAAATAATTATGGGTCCCTTGGCGACAAATAAATCACCAAGAGGAAGGAAATGTTCCGTGGCTTACATTTTTTTTAATGTCCCAAAGGGCCCAACATTGCTAGGAGAAAATTACATGCCATTCCAAAAGATTTAATTACCCTAATACCCAGTTTATGGCTGTTTCTTTTCCAAACCCCCCAAAAGGTATGTAAACCTCAGCCTACAGGCAAATCCTGCCAGTGGTAAATAACATGGTGGCCCCTGATGATAAGAAACTATATCACCGGGGAGCACACATATTTTTGTGTTTTCCCTTAGTGCAGAAATACAAGAGAGATGAGGGTATGGCTAGACAGAAAGGTTCATGGTTTTGGTTTGTGAGAGGACAAGGCATGCCTCACCCCGCCCCCTTCTCACTCTGACTAGAAGAGCCAAGCTGGGCTTTGTCCCTTCAAAGTGTCTCCAGCCTGCCGCCTGGAATGAGCAAATACACACTCCTCTGCACTACAAGGCTTAGTTAGAGGGCAGATGCTGCTCTGTGCAGAGAGCAGGGGAGGAAGGGTTGCTGCTGTCAAGTTCTGCCTACGGCTAGGGGGTGAGTTTAATTCTGGGAGAGGATAAACAAGCCACAGGGCTATTTATCCAGAGCCATATTCTCCCATCAGCTTTCTCTGTAACAAAAGGAACATTTTAATCTCCATTTGTCCAATTCCTGTGTCTTATTCTTCAGTTCAATCGGTTCTAAATTCAGAAGGGAAAAAAGGCAGTGTTACTCATAACCCTGGACTCACCCCCGCCCCCCCCAAGAAAACCCTACAATATCTATATTTTTTTTAAGAGAGAGAGAAAGGGAAAGTAATTTGTGCTAAACCGAAAGCGTCATGAGGGCAGGGACCACGGTACACATTATCTGATTATTAAGGAGGAGCTTAATAAAACTTCTGAATAAATATATGAATAAGGAAATGAAAGTTGAAACAATTGGCCCTATTGATCACGCTTCTGCACTCATTATAACAAAGAAAATTATTTTTTTACATGATGTCTAGAAATGAAACTTATTTTTGGAAGGACATTGTATTAGTTCTATATGACCATCGTAACAAATTACTGAAAACTTGGTGGCTTAAAACAACAGAAATTTATCCTCTCACAGTTTTGGAGGCCAGAAGTCCAAAATCAAGGCGTCAGCAGAACTGTACTCCTTCAAAGTCTCTACAGGCAAATCCATTCCTTGCCTGTCTCAGCCTCTGGGAGCTGCCAGCAGTCCTGGGCCTATGGACACATCATTCCAATCCTGCTTCCATGGTTACGTTGTGTCTCCTTTTCTGTGTGTCCATAATCTCCCTCTGGTTTTCCCATACAAAGATACTTGTGTGGCATTTAGGACCCACTGGGATAATCTAGGATAATCTCTTTAGCTCAAGACCCTTAACCTAATCACATCTGCAAAGATCCTTTTTTCCAAATTAAGGGAGAACATTTACAGGTTTTAGAAATTACGGGATGTGCTATGTTTAAGTAGCTATGATTCAGCCTGTTACGCACACCTTAAGTGGAATTTTTTCTACAATGACAGGATAAAGAAGGTGTTTGCCTGAGATTGCCAGTGAAAACCAACAGAAAACCAAATTACCTTAAACAAATAGAAGAAACTGAGGAGTGTGAAAGCTGAGATTTGGATCTAGGGAGTTGAACTCCCACGTTCTGAGCCACTAAACTATATTGCCTTCTCCAAAGGGGTGAGATCACCGATTCACATAAACTGGAAAATCCAGGTACAGTCTGTCTTCAGTAAAGCTTGGGTCAGAGGCTTAAACAATGTCATCAGGGCTTATTTATCTGCATCATTCAGCTCACTCTTCCACGTTGACCCTATTTTAGAATTCCGTGGTGTGTTCTCTGGTATCTCCAAGCTCACATCATCCTTGCTGGTTTAAGCCCAATCACTCCGCCCATCACTGTGGTCAGGAGAATAAACTCATCTCTCTGGCTGTGCCTGAACCACATGACAAGGCTGGGGCTGGGGAGGTGGGCGACAGTGACAGCCCTTTCCAAACTACACAAAGTGGGAGGGAGTGTTTCTCCAAAGTCCAATCTGAGCACTGCAACCAGAGGTAAGGTTAAAGGATGCTGAGAAGCCAAAAGCAACAAAGGTTCCCTGAAGGTTTTCACTGCAAATAGGGAACCATTTCTAGGAAGCAGCTGCTTTCATTTTAGTTCCCCAGAGAAGCTGGTATTACATTACTTGTACAGAAAGCTTATGTACAAATGACTTAGGAAAAACCCTAGCCCACTGTAAAATATTTCACTAGCCTCAGCTCTTCTCTGCTTATGTTCCTGGTCCAAAGCAAAACATGGAACAAATATGTTTAATCATAAAACCCCTGCAAGTCACTACTTTATCCTAAGATTTCTGTTATTCCCTAAATTATCCTCTGGGCTAATAAAATAATAGAAGGCAGATGGTAAAAAGAATGCCTTTTAATTGTCTCTAAATCCTTTATAATATTTGATAATTTTAAAAGTTAAGATACTATTACTTTATTAAAAGTTAATGAAGTTCATGACTACTTCAATGTAGTAAACCATGTTATTACAGAAGCAATGAGTCTCCTGTCTCAGAGTCCCTGCCCTGCATCTTTCTATTTTAGAACTTACCAGGTCAGCATAAAAAAAGAAAAAGTATAAGGAAGAAAGAACTGTGTTCAAGACATATGTCACTCAGATATATAATTTGCTATCTTAATTCTGTTTAAGTTCCTTTTTCAAGAGCATAGGTAAGCAAAAGAAAATTACTGGCAAGAAATGGGAAGAAACATAGCAATCTAAACCAGAAAGAAACTAAGAGAAGCAGAGAAGCAGTTGCAAAATTCTGTGATTATCCCAAATTTATTCCCTCATTTAGAAATTCCTCAAGTAAAGTCTGTTTTATACATAGAGGAAGATTAGTATGCTTCAAGTTCTAAAGCTCCAAAACTCAAATTATTTTGTAATATCAAATTCAATATAATTTTCTACCTCATTAAAAAAAATCTCTAATTTCCATGTTTCTTATAAATTGTTATGGAACTTGGTCTTAAATTCTTCCAAGTAATTTTGTGGGAATGAGTAAAAAACAATTTTAATGTATTTGTTAATATCATATGTATACTTAAAATCACTAAAATATAAAATAGAAGATTTTATATACATTGTTGATCAAAAAAATCTGTTTGGTAAGTTTTTACCATACCACTGGGCAAAAAAATAAACATAGCACAAAGTCATTTTTCTGATAGATCTCTCCAGTGCTTTCTAGCCACGTAGTTATTTTAAAGCATTATTAAAATTCATTATGCCTTCGTTTTATATTTAAAGGAAGATTTGTGTTTGGAAACCAAAGAATACATATACACGTGCACACACACACACACACACACACACACACACACACACACACACATCTACTCCTTTCTAAACTGGTTAAGGAACAATCCAATATTGAACCTAAATATATTTGCTTGACATGAATACCAGGAAATCTCATTGGGTTTAATTAAAATCTGTTTTTAAATTTAAATGACTCAAAATTACACGTATTTTTTGTTCCCAAGTGGATACATAAACAGATGAATATTATATATTATGTGGTAACTATAATCTAATATTTAATATATATTAAAGAAACAGATTTTTACGTGTGATTTCTAATTATCAAGATCCATAAATTGCTGGCAGCTTGACAATGGAAACTGGTTAAGCAGTACTGTAGATGTCTATATACTCGAAGAAGAAATCATTTTATTTTTTTTTCTGATTTTGCTCTATTAAGAAAAATATGGACATGTATTATATGTAAGCGCAAAGAACATATTTACTAAAAATGTTTGATATTATAATTGTTACAGTGTATTTTTAAAGTTGATATCCTTGGATCAAATTCAAGGAATGTTTGTTCTCATATAGATGTTTAGCTTACGGAAGATAATGCAACCGATTTGTCAGTGCAGCGTGAGCAGAAGGTACATATATCATACACACAGGACTCACTTTTCTTTCTAATCTCACAAACTTTAATCAAGTTCTGGAATTAATACCACTGATATCTTAGATCATGCTTCCATTCACACTGAAGTGAAGATTGGGAATATGTTTAAAAAATAGATCCAAGTTACAGACTTAATATACACTTCTTGAGATAAGAACTTTGAGAAATGAATTCCAATTTTAATTCAAATGTAAACTCTAAGATCAGCATTTCACAGCTGTCTGGGTGGGACACATGCAAAGGCTCCCAGTAAAATGCCTCTGACTTCAACAGAGCCTATAATAGGATTTTCGGGAGGACTGCTGTCCTCCTTGTGCTCTTGATAAAACCTTGACTCCTTTCTCACATCCCCTACCCCCAACATCCTTGGCCTCCTAAATACAAGCCACTAAAGAAAACAATCCCCAAACACAGACTACCATTAGAAAGAATTACCACCTTCTATAAAAGACCCTCAGAACTAGTCTTCTCACTCTCTTTGCTGTTGACCTTAATCTCCACAGACCCTCACTCTTTCATCCTTCCTTAAATCACCTCCCCAAACTCTTCACTGTACCCTAAGAAACCCCAGATCTTTCATCAGCTAAAGTGATATTCTAGCTATGTTCTCACTCTAACCACCCTTATTTTTCTAAGGGCACAACTTCTTCAACACCTCTCTGAAAGGGTAACTATTCTTCTCTTCTACCCTTTCCATACTCCAGGGCTACGATAAAGTCAAATTATTCCTTTATCCTTATTGACACTTCTCAACTATTTCTCTTTTCTCTTAACAAAAAAAAAAAAAAAAAAGAGGGGGGTATATTTTTTACAGCAAATTATCATTTCATAGTCCAAGCACTTCCACACTTTCCCAGACTATGATTATTTAACCTTTTTCCTCACTCCTCAAAACTCAGTACTTCCCATCCCATCCTCAAGTGAAGAACTCACTTCTAATTTCACTGGAAAAAAAAAAAATAGTAGTAATCCTTCCATCTACCAATCATCCTGTGTCTGTGCCCATGCCCCTGTCTTCCTTCTAGGACAATGGATAAGCTTTCCTTGCTGTCTAAGGGATTCCTCCTACTTGACTGAAATGTGAGTAACATGGGGCACCTGGGTGGCTCAGTCAGTTAAGCATCTGACTCTTGGTTTCAGCTCAGGTCATGATCTCAGGGTAGTGGGATAGAGCCCCGCTTTGGGTTCCATGCTCAGCTGGGAGTCTGCTTGAGATTCTCCTTCTACCTCTGCCCCTCCCCACCCGATTCGCATGCACGAGAGTGCATGCTCTATCTCTCTCTAAAATAAATAAATAAATAAATAAATCCTTAAAAAATTTAAAAAAAAAGAACTATGAGTAACATATTTCACACACTCCTGGTTTCCCACCTTGCTGTTTATTTCCACTTCCTTTGCTGGGTACTCCTCTTCTTGCCCTCTAAATGTTGGCAACCTCCAGGACTTAGTCCTTGGATTTTTTTTTCCACCTACATTTATTTCTTAGATGATCTTATCTAAGTCAATGATTGTAAATAAAATTGATATGTTGTTCAATACAGTAGCCACTTGCCAACTGTAGCTGCTTAGCCTTGAAATGTGGCTAGTCCAAATTCTAAAATATACACTGGATTTGGGGGATTAGTATGAAAAAAACTATAAAATACAATTTCAGATTGGCTATTTTCGATATATTAGGTTAAATAAATCTATTAAAATTAACTTTCCAGGGCACCTGGGTGGCTCAGATGGTTAAGCGTCTGCCTTCAGCTCAGGTCATGATCCCAGGGTCCTGGGATTGAGTCCCGCATCGGCCTTCCTGCTCAGCAGGGAGTCTGCTTCTCTCTCTCTCTATCCCTCTGCCCTTCCCCCCCACTCATTCTCTCTCTCTCTTTCTCTCAAATAAATAAAATCTTTTTAAGAATTTAAATTAAATTAAATTAATTTTCCTGTTTCTTTTAAGTTTGTTTGTTTGTTTGCTTATTTATTTAATCTCTATACCCAATGTGGGGCTTGAACTCACAACCCCAAGATCAAGAGTCACATGCTCAAGGGGTCAGATGCCCCTTGACTGTTTCTTTTTAATTTTTAATGTGGCCACTAGAACATTCTCAATCACACCTGTGGTTCATATTATATTTATATTAGACAACATTGATCTGTACCTGAATGACTTCAACCTTTCTTTCCTTTGAGCCCACACTTACATTACACAGTACCTATTTGACACTTTCATTTTTGTATAATTGGCACATTAAACATAATGTGTCCAAATCTCAACTCTAGGTTTCTGCCCATTGAAAACTATATGTTCCTCTCCTCCCTGTCTCAGAAAATGGCAATTCCTATCTTCCAGTTCATCAGGTCTAAAGTCTAAGAATCATCCTTCCTTGACTCTTTCTTTCCCTCACACTCCACACCCAGTCTTTCAGCAAGTACTGACAACTCACTATCAAAATATTTTTAAGAGAGTATTTTAAGGAAGAAAGAAAACAAGAAGGAAAGGGCTAATCTAAGAATCCTTTTTGAGTTGACCATCACTCCAAGAAACTGTTTGGGACATTCTGAGAAGCTTTACAAACTGTAACTGAGACCCTTCTGCCCAGGGAAAGAAAGGAAGAAACAGTGATCCATTGACTCTTATCCTCCCTTCCTGGTGGCTCATGTGTCAGTGTTGAGCCCATTCCTATTGGTGTCCCAAGCCAGGAAGGCATCAGGGAAGCCTGGAGAAGGCAGCAGCCTCTACATCAGAAGCTGGAATAAGAAGTGAGTCTGACACTGGGGAGGGTATGTGTTCTGGTAAGCACTGTGAATTGTGCAAGACTGTTGAATCTCAGATCTGTACCTCTGAAACAAATAATGCAATATATGTTAAGAAAGAAAAAAAGAAGAAGAAGAATGTAGCAGGAGGGGAAGAATGAAGGGGGGGAAATCGGAGGGGGAGAAGAACCATGAGAGACGATGGACTCTGAAAAACAAACTGAGGGTTCTAGAGGGGAGGGGGATGGGAGGATGGGTTAGCCTGGTGATGGGTATTGAGGAGGGCACGTTCTGAATGGAGCACTGGGTGTTATGCACAAACAATGAATCATGGAACACTATATCTAAAACTAATGATGTAATGTATGGTGATTAACATAACAATAAAAAAATTAAAACAGAAAAAAAAAAAAAAAAAAAGAAGTGAGTCTGAGAGGATTTCAAGTGGTGTATGAAAGGTATTTGCCACAACTCTCAGAACAGTCCATGAGCATCTCTTCCCAACTCGCATAATCAGTGATGTAACATTGGTAGCTTGAAATTGGCTACTTTAGAGTATTTACACCATGGAAACTGGCAAAGCTATAAATCAGGCTTCCTCCCTCTTGCCCACCATAGCCAGTTATTAAACATTTGCTAGCACCGCACTGACTACGAGTTCTGTTTCTCAGAGAGCTACAGTTTACCCCTCTCCTGCTCCTTCTCAGAACTGCAGCCACATTAGTTCTTTTTGTACTTCTTTGAAATCACTTCTGTGCTTCCCTCCTTTGGGCCACTGCAGATGGTTTTCCCATGGCCTAGAACTCCAAGCAGGAATTACTTCTTGACCGAGTAATTCCTCTATATCTTTCATAGCTTACAATTGTCATTGCCTCTGGAAAGCCTTTGCTGACCCCCAGTCCAGGTCCCATTCATTTGTCATCTACTTTTAACTGCATATAAGTGATTATTTAATTGATACCTGTTTCTCCAGCTAGACTACAAGTTCCATGAGGGAGCAAATCATCACCATTTTTCTCACTTTTGCATTCCGCATACTGAGTTTGTACATTTACTGAGTATCTCAACAAAAATTTTTCAATCAACAGTTATTAAAAGCACTTCTACCATTCTCCCATGAGTGGAATTGCAATTGTTTTAAGAGTATTAGAAGAGTCCTTATACTTGAAAATGGTGGGGGGGGACCATGTTGAGAGGAGAACACAAGACATTTTTTGAATGGGCATCACTTCCAGCTATAATCCATTGATATAAACCCCCAGTCACATAGCTCTACCTAACTATGAGGGACATGAGAAAGGTACGTTAGCCAAGTGCCCAAGAAGAAAGGATATAGTAATAAGTTTGATAAACTAGCCAGTCTCTGCCACAGTCAGCCCTTTTGGACATCAAATATCGATCCATTTTTATTTCCTGACAAATCACACTCTTCCTCTCCCCAAAGGAGGACCTAAAATTCAACCAAAGTACACATCCAGCTCAGAGTCCAGGATCTCTGGCTGTTTGCAGTCTTCCCCATCAGGTCCAGGTGCGGCTCCTTCTGGCCGGGTAATAACGTGTACCAAACATAAAAATTATTTCCACCTTTCCCCAGAAGCACACAACATCCAGTAGTGGGGCAGGTACAGGATAACCTCAGGAAAAACTCCCTTAGTGAAAGGAAAAAAGAGAAGACACATAGCAATCACCATACCAAAGAAGTTATAGAATCTGCTGGGGAGTCACTGAGAAGCCCCTTACCCTGGAGGTGGGGAAGCTCTTTGAGTATACAGTGATTCTGTTCTGGGAGTAAACTCCCATATTCATTTTTTTAGTGGCCCCTGGATCCACTCTGGGAAGTTTTTTTCCTGTTTGTTGGCCACATCTTGCTATTATCCTCCTTTGGAACTGTACAGCTTTTGTGGATCACTTCCAAATAAAGCCACCATATTTTACTTTTGAATATTCAATTCAACCAAGGTTCATGGTTTCATTGGCAATAAAAGTCTCTAAAATATTTGGTAGATTTTTTAATCTATTTTCTCCTAATTAATTCTTCATGCCAATAACCACATTCAATGTTTTTTTTTTTTTAAGCATAGCTTTAAAATTTCTTTTTATCTTCACTTCTTCACCCCTTGCCTTAGTCTTTCAACTTAGTGAGTGCCTGGAGGTGATCTGAGATAATGGGCTGGGTTAGGAAGGACATACCCTTAATCTGATTTTTGCTGCGTTGGTAAGTCTTAAGACATTTGCTCAAAACCAAGGACCCAGATACCTGGTATGACTATGCCCTTTCATTTCTGCTTGCAAACCAGCCAATGCTTTTGTTAGTTCATCTCTTTTTTATAACTTCCCAAAGGCAGCCAAAACCACCAACATATTTCAATAATGCTATTTCCCAACTTCATCGCCTAGAACAACAAAGCTCAGTAGGTACGTGGTCTAGATTCCAACTGGTTTCTGGTGGCAGTTTTACCATTACGTAAGATGCATCTCCAACCCTTTAATATGCCATATCTGTTTCCATGCTGCCACTTAGGACAAACTACTATGCCAATGAATCCCACAGCTCTTTCCCTGTGTCTTATGTTCCATCCATTGTTGACCAAATCTAGATAACTCTACCTCTCAAATATCTCTAAAATCTCTCCCCTCTGTTCTGTCCCCAGGGTTGCTACCTTAATTCAAGTCATCCTTTCTCATATAAATTAGTCCCCTCATTGGTAGACTCTGTGCCTCCAAAAGTCATCACACCTCATCTCTGCTCCCAGAAATGTTCTAAAATGCCAATGCAATCACTGCAACTTCTCATTAAAACATCTGGATGGTTCCCATTGCTTTAAGGCTAAAATTCAAAGTTCTCCAATATCTAATCTCATCTCTAATTACTCTTCAATCCTCATTTCAGTTATGAAAAATCATTTTAGCTCCTGCAAATATACCACTATCACTTTCTCAGATATCCATTATCATGTAGAGGTTAGACCATTGGACTAGATAGAACTTTTCTTCTTTCTTGAGTAAACTTATTCATCCTTCAAAATGTACCAAAGACTCTAAATCTCCTAGGAAGTAGGAGTAAAGCTTGTTTTTATTACACTATGGGTCACACTATAATTACATATATCAAGTTTAAACTTCTTGAGGACAAACAGTATATCTTTTGTCTCTATACATCTCACATCATAAGTAAATATTGGTTGAAAAAATGCATGACCCCCACAATTATGGCATAGCGATGACCCCCAACATCAATCTTCAATCTTCACCTGTCTCTCTCTCTTAACTGCCAGATCTTCAATTCCAACTTCCTGATGACTCTCTCCATATGCTATCTACTTAGCAGATCTAAAACTGAATCCATTATCTTTCCCATCCCCTTCTCCACCTGCCTAAAATCCATTTGTCCTCTGAATTCTGATCTCAACTTAATGATGTCTATCTACCCAGTTTTCCAGACTAGGCACTTCAATGTCTTTCTTTAGGAATTCTTTGGTCAAGTGAATTGCTGATAGGTTAAAAACAGCAAGCAGAGTTCTTTTCTGCAGCATTTCATACAGCTTTCAATATATTAATGCTCAATATGAATCTCAACCAGTAAATGCATTTTCTTAAACTTACCTAACTAGAGATCCCTTTTGCTGAGATGAATCCCTCAGAACTAGTGTTCAGAAGACTACACTTTGAGAAATGCTGCTGTAAATCCCTCTCCACCTTCTTCCCTGCCCTCAGCTTGAAGTCACCAGTGGCTTTCTATTATACACAGGTGCAAATCCTCGGCCTGCTATTATATTCTCTTCTAAATCTAGCCTCGCTCACCTTCCTAACCTCACTTCTTATCACATCTCTCCTTTCCCAAAACGCATCACATTCTTTCTTCCTTCAGAGCTTTAATATTTTTCTCCCATGGCTCAAAATGGCCTCTTCTTTTCCGACCCTACATTTAACAAACTTCTCCTTAAAACCCCTTCCTAATGAGATCTCTTCTTTTTTTTTTAATTTTTTTAAAGATTTTATTTATTCATTTGAGACAAAGAGATACAGAGAGAGAGCACAAGCAGGGGGAGAGGCAGAGGCAGAGGGAGAGGGAGAAAAAGACTCCCCGATGATCTGGGGGCCCGATGAGGGGCTCGATTCCAGGACCTGAAGATCATGACCTGGAGATGCTTAACCATCTGAGCCACCCAGGCACCCCTACTGAGATCTCTTCTGAGAAACTTTCATTCTGGCACTTGGTTGGTTACGCTTCAGTGTCTCCATAATGCTTTGCACTTACCTCTAGTACAGCAATTGTCACAATTGGTGATAAGAAATTACCCAGGCATTCATCCCCACCATTACTCTATGAGCCCTTTAATCTTTGTCTCTCCAGCTTCTAACATAGTGCCCGCCATAGAGCAGGCACTCATTGAATGAAAAAAATTCACATGAAAGAATAACATAACAAGCAGTAACAAGAGAGGAAAAATGGAGGTGAAGTTATGAAGGCTTAAACAGAAATGTATCTTAGAAGTTACATATTTCAGCCATTAGTCTCCAGAAAACAGTATCACTTTGCTTAAATAGACTTCCAGGTTCCATCTTACCAAGTTCCTGATAGAAAGTAAACCTTTACTATAATTTGTCTTAAAGGAAAATTCTATAGCTTCCAAAAAATCTTTTTGGGGTTTTGGGGGGAACACATTCACAGAAAGCTTGCCTACTCTAACTATCCTGCTCAACAATAGAATTCAAAGCCATAAACCTCTCACTGCTTTATTAACTGTGAACTACACAATCTGAGGTCTTATATTAGAAGAAATATCACTCTGTTGGAAGACGTGGCTAAGCATTTTTGTCCCAATAAATTCCTCATGCCCATTAGCATACTCTCTCCTCTCAATTTCTGGTGGCCCCAGAGTTTAGTAACTCTTTTAATCATGGCTCCCCATCTTCCACTGCTAAGAATTAAAGTGTGGGCTTTTGTTTCAACAAGGAAATTCCATTAAAAGCACACCAGAAGCAGTTTTGCCTGTCGGTTTAATGAACTTCTTTGCTACACCAAAAACTTACCTTTCACAATCAGATCCATAGAGTCCTTGAATTTTTCCTTTACACTAAAAATGTATGGCTCCTTGAAAGAAGTTTGTTGCGAGGGCTCCTTAAAATGTTCACTTTTGAACAGGTGTTTGGGAAAACAAATACGTTTGTGTGCTGTCCGAAATTCTTGGACCACATCAAGTGTTTCCTTTTCTTTAATCTCCAAAGGTATGAATTTGCCAGATTTTGGTTTTTGATGTTTATTTTTAAAAACATTTATAGAAGTACCTTGAACTTTATTCTGTGAGTAAAACAAAAATAAATTTAATAAAATTTAATATTAATCATATAATAAAATTATACATTTTATTAATAAGTTAATAAAATTATATCCACTAAATGCATTTTACAACATACCTTACTATATAAGATATTTACTATAAAACATACGACAGTAATCAGGTAAAGCAGATGCTATCCTTTATAGTTCTCCAAAAGCCCTTAACAAGAATGAGGGTTATACGCCACTTAAAATAAAAATGTAAATTCTCCAATAGTAATTTTCTCCTCATATGTGATATTTTCAAATGCAACTTTAAAGTCCATTTTAAAACAGAAGTTTTCAAATAGTAAGCATATAAGAATTTAATAATTTTCAAGCATCTTTTAAGCATTTTCTAACGTCCATAAAATGCTAACACTCTCAAACCTCTTTCTGTTGAATATAAGAAATTATAGCTCATACATGGAAATAGGTTCTCAAGAAAAGTATATTAATAATCAGATATGTATTTCAGATCCTTTCAATCACTTAATTCCTTCTTACTTTTGACTACCTTGAGTAATAGAAAAATAATACAGCCCCAGGTCTCTGACAGGTAATTATCCAAACCATTACAATTGTTCTATTCTAGACATTCTCTTGGCCCATAGATAGAGCTATAGTTCCCTGCCCTCGTCACTCCCCTCCAAAAAAAAGTTGCCAACCCAAGACACCAATAAGGAGGTTTTAATATGCTAGTACTATGTTCTGCCAAGCAACCAAAGATGGAAGAGTATACTCTTATGATTGGAAAAAATTCTTTAAAAAGTCAAGTACATCTATCTAATGTACATCTATCTAACTCTTTAGACTGTGAAGTTTTCATCCCATGTGCCTACTAGTGAAATCAATATAATTTAAAATTATTTTTAATCAGTTAGAGGAAAAACTTAGTTAAGCAGTGTTAACAATGTTGATTAGAAAATTAAAACCACCTATGACCAGTCTCAGCCTAGAGGACCATTCAAATGAAACACATGTAACAATTATAATCCCCCTCCCCTACACTGTAAGCATTGAAAAATATTTAAAATCGTTATCGAAAATTCAGTTTTAAAATAAAAAGTATTGGGGCGCTCAGCAGGGAGTCTGCTTCTCCCTCTGACCCTACCCCCTCTTGTGCTCGTGCGCTCTCTCTCTTTCTCAAATAAATAAAATCTTTAAAAAAAAATTTTTTTTAAGTATTCAAAAGGGGATGGTATACTGTGGCACACAGTAAGTCATCTTAAGATCCCCTTTCCTCACCTATCTCCCCAAAGACCCATTTGTCACAATAGCAGCGGTTCCCCCAAATTTCCCATCTCCTCTGGAGATGCTTTCCTCTAAAATATCATCCTGTGTTGACTCTCCTATCTCTTTGCTGACCCATTCCCTTACACTCCTTCTCACCTTCCAAATCTATGCCATTCAGCAAATATTTATTGAGCCAGCCACAAAGTTTGTTGCTGGAGATGCAACAGTCAAAAAGAATCACTGCCCTCAAGGAACCATCAGACTGGTAAACGGCTCTTAACGCAAGGTGACATGAAAGAAGATACAGGGAAGCATGTCATGCTGGGGGCACACAGCTCATGGCATATTTCCTAGTTTAGCTTTATCTAATAGTGTTTAAATACAGATATTTATTTGAGATATGTAATTCAAATATTTCTGTGATAATTCATCAAAACATTAAAAATTGGATTAAATGTGCAAATACACATGTAATTAAATAATCTGGATAGCTATAAAAATCTTATTTTTAAATGCAATCTAAAATCAATTTTTATAGCTAGTAAAGATTTCATTTGTCTCTTCTATTCAGAATCTATTAGGGTTCATGCAACCATTTGGAACAATCACTGTAGTATACAAAAATAGTTATTAGTTTCCTGAAAAATAAGTTAGATAAAGGCAAAGCATTAACCTCATTTATTTTCTCATAATGTTGGGCAATGAGAGTTTTCGCTTCTTGAAAAAAATCTTGCTTGGTGATCTCTAATACAGGACCTAAAACAGAAACACAAAATGTTTTATTTTTTAATGTAATTAATGTACTTTCTTAATCACAAATGGCAAAACTATGAGATTAAAATTTGGGCAGTGATGATTCTTGCAGAACATTATAAAAGGTAAGTGTTCCAAGTGGAAGTTAACAGTGGATGCAAAAGAAGTTCATGTAATGCTCCTTCAATGTAATATTTTACTTTAGAAAACATCAGCTTACAAAGGTGAGAGTGATAAGGTAGATTATTCTAATTTATTGAAGTCTAGGGGAACCAATTATAGTACACAAAATTTAAATCCCCTTCAGCTTTTAAAGTTCTTTAAATATTACTATACAGACACATAACATGACTTGGGCGCAAAAACGACTAACAAATCTAAGTGTGTTTTCTATACCTGATGACTAATTCATATGGCTGTATATTTCTTTACAAATATTTACCTTCCAACTAGTTAAAATTATAACTGCAAAATAAACTCAATAGGTTTATTAGGTAGGAATAGCAGTGACATAAAAAATACACACCTGGGCGCCTGGGTGGCTCAGTTGGTTAGGCGACTGCCTTCGGCTCAGGTCATGATCCTGGAGTCCCTGGATCGAGTCCCGCATCGGGCTCCCTGCTCAGCAGGGAGTCTGCTTCTCCCTCTGACCCTCCCCCCTCTCATGTACTTGCTCTCTCTCATTCTCTCTCTCTCAAATAAATAAATAAAATCTTTAGGAAAAAAAAAAATACACACCTACAAATGGGTAACATTATAATAACTCTTATCCCATTTATATTTTCTTAAGATTCTTACTCTTTTTATCCCAAGCTATGTATAGAATTCCCTATAGCATAGACTACATCATTCTCATTTAGTCTTGTCTAAGTTTTTCTCCTGATATATTTCCTTCATTATTAGCTGATTCTGACATTTATAAGTGTTTCTTGGCTTCCTCTTCTTAACCTGGACTCAGTAAAGTTGTATATTACCAAATTATTGATTCAAATCGGCTTTTCAATCTAGCCAGTGTGATCCCCATTCCTATAACTCTACCTCCTTTAGTATTCTTAGGATCAAGATTTTCTCTCTTCTTTTCACCCTCTCATGTTTTAAGCAATTAAAAAATTCATCTTGGGTGCCTGGGTGGTTCAGTCAGTTAAGCGTCTGCCTTCGGCTCAGGTCATGATCTCTGGGTCCTGGGACCGAGTCCTGAGTTGGGCTCCCTGCTCAGCAGGGAGTCTGCTTATCCCTCTCCCTCTGCCTCTCCGCCCCCTGCTCGTGCTCTCTCTCTCTCTCCCCCACCCTCTCTCTCTCTCACTTTCAAATAAATAAATAAAATCTAAAAATTAATTAATTAATTAAAAAGTCATCTTCATGCAAATCAAAATCATAATGAGATACTGTCTTAGTCCATTTGGGCTGCTGTAACAAAATGCCACAGGCTGGGTGACTTACAAACAACAGACATTTATTTCTCACAATTCTGGAAGCTAGAAGTGCAAGATCAAGGTGTCAGCATGGTCAGGTGAGGGTCCTCTTCCAGGTCCCAGACATCTCATTGTATCCTCACAAGGTGGAAGGGACTAGGGAGCTCTCTGGGGCCCCTTTTATAAGAGCACTAACCCGTTGATTGAGGGATCCACCGTCTGACCTAATCACCTCCCAAAGGCTCTACCTCCTAATATCATCACCTTTTGGGGTTGGAATTTCAACATTCCAATTTTGGGGGGACCCAAACATTCAGATCACAGCAGACACCACCACATACTCATCAGAATGGCTAAAATTAAAAAGACTGATGACAGCCAAAATTGGTGATGCTGTGGAGCTACTAGAACACTCATGTGTCTTTGGTAGAAATGCAAGATAAGATAATCAGCTTGGAAAAATTATAGCAATTCCTTATAAACCTTAATATACACCTAACCTGGGACCTAGCAATCCCACTCCTAGGTATTTATCAAAGAGAACGAAACATATTTTTACAAAAGCGTTGTACAGGAATGCTCCTAGAAGCTTTATTCATAAGAGTTCTAAACTCGAAACAGCCCAGATGTGTATCAACAAGAGAACAGTAAACAAACTGTGGGCTATTCACAAATGAAATACCACTCAGCAATAAAAAAGAATCAAGCTACTGACATACACAACATGGATGAATTTCAAAATCATTATGCAAAGTAAGCATCCTTACACACACACACACACACACACACACACACACACACACACTACTTTATGTTTCCACTTATATGAAGTTCTAGTGCAAACACAGCTAATATATGGGAGATAGAAAAGAACAGTGGTTTTTCTGGTCAGGGATGGCATGGATTGAGTGAGAAGGGACAGGAAGGAAATTTCTGGGGTAACAGTAATGTTCTATACTCTGATGCACAGTGGATCAATCACACAGGCATATGTAATTATTATAACTCAGTGAATATATACTGAAGATTTTGGCATTTTGTTGTCATACATTTTATATCAATAGAATAAAAAATATAAGCAAATAATGAATCCTGACTAATGATATGCATGTTGATGGATGGATACAAAATAAATCAAATGCAGTAAAATATTCATGGTAAAAACTGGGTGGTAAATCTACGGGTGTTAATTTTAAATTCTTTCAAGCTTGCTGTATGTTTGAAATTTTCATAACAAAATATTGGGGACAAGTTCTCCCTTCATTCCTTCACAAAATTTCCCCTGACTTTTCTCCGTGTAGACTCAGGGGCCACAGGCAGCTGTTAGTTTGGGGACAATACCATCCTGAGGACTGAAGCCTGGGGGAGACCCTCGCAATAAAGGAGGGAGCCAATTGGACTCTAGCCACCCCCTTGAAAGTGCTGGGTTAGGAGAAAAAGCATCTACTAAGGTGTCCCCATCACCGGGCAGTGGAATTGCTGCTCTGCAATCATTCTAGAAAAAAACAACCTCTTTTCTTGCTCCCTAGCTTCTTCCCTCTTTCCACTCTCACCTATGGAAAGTATGTAAGTCATCGACAAACCCAAATCTCCCTGTCCGCCCACACTTGCCTCTGTATTGCCCCACATTCAGAGCTATCTACATATTTCTAAGGATATAGATTGGTGGATTTTTTTCTTCTTTCTAATAAAAAAATACTTGCCAAGACTTCATGCACGTGCTTCAAGACATATACATGTTCCTTGTGTAGATCAGAGCACAAAGTCACACATCAGTCATTATATGGTTCACAGAAATGTCACCACTCAAAGCCATATGATGCACGGTCCTCACATGGAAGAGACAGGCGTTCTGGAATGAAAACTGTTTCATCAAGTTTCAACTAAAATCTAAATCTACTTTGAGGAGGCTTCTAACCAGACCATGTGCTCCCCAGAGGAAAAGCAGTAACGTATTCTGAGGAGTGATGCCACAACCTCTCCTGTTTCTTCCTCTCACGACCATCTTTCCTCCTTTAATTCCCTTCTTCTGACTACCTCCCCTATAATTACTTATAATTACAGTATTGCCATGTGTCATACACATGACAAACAATAAAACTTATTCATAATGAAATGATGAAGTCACCGGTTTTTGGTGAAAATGTAGCTTTATAAAAACTATCATGTCTTCATTCTAAATGAAGATCTAGTCTTCATTTATAGGCAAAGCTCTGACACACAGAGGGCCTTTCCAAAGTCAGCCATGCTGGAAGCCCACCCAGGAGCTGGTCTCCTGAGTTGTTTCCTGCTTTTTTTCTACGTATCTGCTGCCTTTCCCAACTTCATGCACTACTTCTTGTGAATACTGGAGACTCCTCTGAGGTTTGCCTGGTCACTCTAGTGAAATATTTGCCTTTCATCGCCACTTTCTGCTATGGACTGAAGACATGTATTCCCCCAAAATTCATATGTTGAAACCTAATGCCCAATATGATGGTATTAGGAGGAGGGTTCTCAGGGTGGAGCCCTCATGACTGAGATTAGTGCCCTTTGAAGGAGCCTCCAGAGAGCTAGGTAGTCCCTTCCACCCTGTGAACCTACAGTGAGAAGACATCTGTCAGTGAGGAAGCAGGCCTCGCTGGACACCAAATCTATTGGCACCATTATCTTGGACTTCCCAGTCCCCAGAACTGTGAGAAATAAATTTCTGTTGCTTATAAGCCACTCAGATTATGACATTTTGTTACAGCAGCCCAAACAGACCAAGACACTTTGATTTCAAGCTGCCAGTCCTGAGCCCTCATTGTAATTTAATGTGCTGATAAAGCTGTTGATATTTTCCCTTCTTAATTGGCCTTAGACAGAGGAGTTAAATTCCCAAGGCAGCATCTTACTTCTCTCTGGGCTCTTTGATGACCAGTGCATCTGGTTTTCCCCATCACCAAGAGCCACCTGTCACCTGTGAACTGTGGAGAAGCTAGGATACACTCTGGCAAAGCTAATGGCCCTCTTGGAACCAGCAAGTAGATTCTGACTCATCAAGGGACTGCCACCATGAACCCAGTCAGGCAGTGAAGTTCTTGAACAGGACAAGGCCTGGGACTGTTCTTAAAGGGGCAGAGAAAGACAGCCACCACCCGAAAAGAGTGATTTCTCACAGATCCTAAAACGGCTCCAGCTGAAGGCATGTTGACACGCTGACTCCAAGTTGGCATTTAAGCCTGAGCCCTCGTTGGCATTTAAGATGCTAAGGCAGCTGTTCGGATTTTCTCCTATAACTAAAAATTAGCCTTTGAACCAAAAAGTTAAATTCTCAAGGTAGCACAAGAGCATTCATATCTCAGCACCTTAGGAAAGGCAAATGGCTGGTGCCAGTTTGTCCCAGAAAAGAAAAGAAAAAAAAAAAAAGGAAAAGAAAAGGCAAAGCTAGTGTGTGCTATTTTTATAATTTGAGTTGAATATATATATTCAACAAATGAGTCTAAAATTATGAGAAATTAAACAACTTTGATGTTAAGAATCCATCCAATTAATCTTTGAAGCTTCTGTTTCTTTGTTCATAATATGTTAAGTATACAAGCATTCAGCTTTCATACATTGAAGTGCACATTGGAACTTCAATTATTAAGAGGAAGTTGTCAAGGTCTGCTCCTTCTCTTAAAAAAAAAACCTGTAATTGAGGCTTTGTTTATTTGCAAATATATACTCATAGCATATAGAGTGAATTTTAAGAGCTCTCATTCCTGAGTCACACTATTTTGGTCTTGAATTACAATTTGCTCATGAATCTTATTTTATTGTCTTAAGCCTTCATTTTCTCATTTGTAAAATGAGGATAATAATAATAATAATATATCTTGCATGGGGTTGTGAGGATTCAATTGGACTTGGTTACAAAGCACTTAGCACAGCGCCTGGCACATAATAAGTTTTCAATAAATGTGAGCAATTATTACTGTAGTTATTGTATTATTACTATCAGTGAGCTAAACTTTTCTCCAACCATGTTTATATTATTAATTTCATTAGTCAATCCTCATTTCTTCTGTAGCACAAAGATAAATTTCAACTTTCTAAATTGGTTTGAATAAATCTGGTCTTATTATAGTTCTTTTTATCCAAAACTAATTAATTAATAGATTTGCAAATAATAAAATTTCATTATACTTTGGATCCTTCAAGTTACTAACCCCCCAAAAGCAATAAAAATTATTATAAGCAATAACAAATATTTTATGATAAAGTTCATGAAGAGATTGAAATACTTATGCTACCTACATAAAACATGAGTGCAAATATTAACATTTCCATGGGGAAAGATAATGAATTTCTAATGCCAAACAATTTCACTAGCCTAAAATATTTTCTTACATTTATTTTATATTTAAAAAAAAACTCACTCTTCATATATCATCAATTTAATGGTATTATGACTAGTAGTTCATAAAACTTCAGAATTCTCTTAATGCTTTAGAGCTCTGTGTAATTGCTCTAGTAAATCTGTGAAGTGAAAATACCAGAAGACCTGACTATGGAAGCTATAACAGGGAACAAGCCACTGGCCATCTCTTGATTGTATCATTGAGCAAGTCTTTTCTCCCCTAGAAAGACCTAGGGACTTGCAAACATGTGTTTTTTATAACCATAACAAAAGTAACTGGCCTTACTAAGAGGCTTTCTAACCTTCCTACAAACAGGCTGCACTCTCCAGAGACTTCACAAAAATTTACTAAGGAGATATCCTAAACAAAGATGTATGACTATATGGCTAAGGCCTCCTTTGCCTATATAGTCAAAGTAAGTGCCTGTGTGTTTGATTTCACAGGTGTTAGAAAAGCCATACCTCAGACTCAATGAGGTTTAATATATGCTCATTAAGCACCTACTAAGTCCCAGATGCTAAGTGTGCTAAATTTGGTGCTAATTTGGTGCTAAATGTGCTGAAATAAATAGGACATTGGTTATCCCTACCTTCCAGGTATTTAGAGCCTAACTCCAGAAAAACTATTGTCAATAAAGGCCATGACATTTGGTACGATCCATACGCTATGACATAGGCCAGCATAAGTCACCAACATCCCACCAACTGCCAGCTCATGAATGTATGAATTCCCCTTTAAAGATATAAGACTTTGCATTGTATTATTAGAGATGAGGTTTAAAACAGAAATATCCCAAGAGAAATAAAACAGTGAATCAAATCCAGACTAAGGCGGTGGTTTTAAAACTGTGCTTCGTCAATTTCATGTGCCTTCGGGGCTCTTCCATCTTTCAATCAGAGCATCTCAGACCTTATCTGTTTTACATATTTGAGCTCTTCCTAAGTTTTCATTTTGTAGGAAATATTCCTTGGCTAAAAATAACAAACACACAGCAAACAAGTGAAAAACTAACAAAGGATTGAATATTACTGTGTGTGCTGAAAGATCTTCTCAAAGCAGGTTCAGAGGAAGGGCAGAGTTAGGTTAGGAGCTTTAGGGATGAGGAGCAGGAGAGGGAAGCCGGAACAAAGATGGTTTAATTCATTCCAGGGAAAAGAGTTGTGGAAACTAGGAAACGGAAGGGAAGCCCTTCGAAGAGGAATCTCAAAGAAAATAGTTTATATTCAATTTCATTACATATAAGTGAGGAAAATATAATTTGTCTAATTTCTTTTCAAAAAGAGTTCAAAAACCAAGTGAAACCCAAATTCCAAGTGGCATATGGCTATCATCTCCTAAAACCTATATTCAGCAATCATTTCCAAAACACATTCTGCATTAAGACCCAACGCTCCACTTCCAATGAAACAGCATTCTGTTGAGTTGTCTCTTACACACTTTTCCTCACTCCCCCACTTTCTTTATTCCTTCTTTAGCAAAGTGGCTTATTGTCTTTGCAATAATAAGTCATTAATAGGTTGCCTACCTACCTCAGGGAGAATTTACAGTGCACCTCCCCTCTAAAAAGAAAAAAAAAATCTCTCTATGTTAATCTCTCTCAGAGTGGGATTCGGTTGCTAAGGAGATACAGGGGAATTCCCAGCTTTCAGGATCAAGCCTTCAAATATAATTTAAGTAATTATGGGCATGACCCAAAGGCAAAATGGAACTAGAGAACATTCTTCCTTTCTGCCCTTTCCATCTAAAAATGTGCTGTATTATCCAAATAGAGAGTTACAGTAATCCACATGGCGCTCTATTTGTAGCCTAGAATAGAAGCCCACTGGCCTGCACCATATACTGTCTGGGGTCACAAGAGCCAAGGGGAAGTTGCTTAACCAGAAAACCTTGATAATCCCAACCCTCTATTCAGCACTCTGTGTTTCTCAATCAGGCTATCTAAGCCTAAATTTAAGATTAACTGAAGTGTTGCCAAGTCTAGATCAGCTCTAAAAGAAATACAATGTGAGCCACATATGTAATTTAAAATTTTCTAGTAGTCACATTTTTAAAAATGAAAAGAGATGAAATTAATTTTAAAAACATACAGTAATTATTATAGATTTTATTTAAATTATATCCAAGTATTATCATTTCAACATTAATCAATATTAAAAATTAATGAGATACTTTACATTCTTTCTTTGTTCTGTCTTCAAAATCTTGTATTTTGTACTTATATACCTCTCAATTCAGATACTGGCCTTAGATTTTCTAAAGTATCCACTTGCAAAAATATATTCACATACTCAAGTTGTTCCAAACATGGTTAAAAGTTTTCCAATGACTGAATTATCAGTTTTTTGTCCTGAAATTAAAATGACTTAAAATTAAATATTCAGTTCCTTAGTTTCCCTGGTGACACTTCAAGCACTGAATAGCCATATGTGGCTAGTAGACACCATATTGGACAGCACACTACATTAAAACCTGCTATAGATATCTCAAAAGTTGGTGACATTGAAATAAAGGGAATGAGATGAATTCTTACAAGGTGCACCAATAACTTTAGTGTTCTAAGGATTAATAATTAAAAGTTTCCTCAAAGCTGGTGGAGCATGAAGCATTATGCACTGAGTTGTTACAGAAGTGTGATACTCACATTCTGCCTTATCAGGCATAGCCTTTGCAGCAACCATGATGGGCGGTTAGGGTGATCTTCTTTTTTGAAAGTTGGGCTCCAAGTCCCTAAACACAATTACATTAAATAATGCATTGATTATAAATACTAATTTTTAGCTATTTCTTTCACCCACTCATAAAAAAAAAATGGATGAATTATTAACACTTGTTATACATCACTCCTCTGCTCTAAAATCTTCCATGCCTACCCCTCCAAAAGACAGAGATAACAACAGCTAGCACTGGGTGGGGCTCTGTGGTTTACCAAGTGCTTGTATACGTATTACCTTACTGGTTCCAAACAACCTGACAGGAACTATTGTCCCACTTTTGGCAGATGTGGAAACTGGAGGTCAGAGATGTGAGACAACTTGTCGACATAAGCAGTTATTTCATGGCACATACAGAACTCAAATCCCCATCTTTGGGCCCGAGTCCTAAACAGGCTTCTCCGATTTCTCACTATTTTCCAAATAATATCCTGTTAATACCTGGCACATACCTTACACATCCTTGCCTTGAGCTTACACACTTGAGCTTAGGTTGAAGCTAGCCTTCTACTCAGAATGCCCTGCTCTCACACCTTTTTTTTTTTAAAACATATGTCCTACCCATCCTTACAGCATAGGTTCAAATCCCACCTCCTTCATGATCACCCGGGCCTCTAGGGGTCTGTTCTTGTAAACACAGTAGTCATGATGTCCATGTCTCTCATTTGAAACTTATCAAATGCTTCTGTGTAAGGAGCAAAAAAAAAAAAAAAGAGTGATAAATATAAATAGAAGTCCTATATTCTCAATTAAACTCCAAGTGCCTTGAAAACCAAACTATACTTCATACCAGGGGCTCCTCAACCCTGGATGTCTAGTAGAATTGCCTGGGTGGGAGGTGGTTAAAAATATATCCGTCTAGAGTGGAACCTAGGCATCTGCATTTTTTAAGTTTCCCAAAAGATTCAAACAGTCAGCTGGAGGAGCGAACCCCTGCCTTTTGCCTTGACCTTCATGGTTCCCGGCTCAGTGCATCCCATTCTGGAGGTGCTCAAGAAAGGGCTGATTAATGTGTTTATTGAGCTGAGTCCTTCCTCCTACATTTGAAATTATCATTACTTCCAAAGGATTATTCAAAATGCATCAAATGTTGCCCCTACAGCCAGGGAATCAGTTACACCAGTGCATACTACTGTGTGCTCACATTGCTTTATAATTAGAAATAGCAATATTAAATGCTTTACAGAGTCCCATGGAGCCTCTTGTTCTAAAACTCTAGGTATAATTTTCAGTTAGCTGACTAGAGCATCAAACTGTAGTGAAGTGTTCAAGACCTGTTAAATAATTTGGGGATTATTTGAGTAAATCCACAAGCCATGGGGTGCCTGGGTGGCTCAGTGGGTTAAGCGTCTGCCTTCGGCTCAGGTCATGATCCTGGAGTCCTGGGATGGAGTCCCGCATCGGGCCCCCTGCTCGGCGGGAAGCCTGCTTCTCCCTCTGACCTTCCCTCCTCTCATGCTCTCTCTCTCAAATAAATAGATAAAATCTTTAAAAAAAAATCCACAAACCATCATGGCCCTATGGAAGTCATGACTCTATGGCCACATGCTCTTAAATAAAAGGCTACGACACTTTCCCTCAACTTCCACCCAGAGGGGGAAAAATTTTATAGTTACAGTTTTAAAATAACAAATCTGGAACATCCAAAAATGATTAAACCTCAAATTGTCAGCATTATACCATGGGCAAGAGCACCAACCATGTACCTCATCTGCCTAGTTCTACAAATGAACTGGGACAAATTAAAATACTACACCTCCCTTAGCAATTAACAATCAGAACTCATCTTCTGGTCTGGCTTAATTACTGTCTTCTTTTCATTTAAATATGAGAAGAAAATAAAGGTGTTTTGTACTCTTGTCATTTTCTTGTTTTAATCTCCATAGAAATGGACTCTTTTCTGGGGCGTTTAGCTCCTCCACCTTAATTCAGTGTGCCAGGAGTGTCAGCCTGCATTAAATTGGCTGGCAAGCAAGACATCCCACAGCCCTTTTAATGCACAAAACTAGCCAAGCATCTTAAAGGGGTGCTGGCATGGTAATGCCCCCGCAAACCGAGGTGATAGAGGATGCTGAGACAGGAGCTGGGGGTGGAGGAAGCCCTGGAGGATGGAATTACTTAAAGATAAGCAGCACACTGACATGGAATATCGGCAGATAGAATCCCTCTCCACTTTATATCCCCAGCAGACAGTTAGGAAATGCTGAGTCCCTCCTGATACGTTGATCGATTAATAAGTGCAAATCTAGTGTCTGGGTTGTACAAGGGGTATGCCATCTATTTTGCAAGAAAAGGCAAACACGTAAGTCAATATTTTAAATAAAATGCAAACAACTGTATACCAGATGTCATAAGAAAGTCTGTGAGCTAGGGTGCCTGGCTGGCTCAATGGGTAGAGCATCCAACTCTTGATCTCGGGATCATGAGTTTGAGCCTCACCATTGGGTGTAGAGATCATTTAAATTAAGAAAAAAAAAAAGTCCGTGAGCTTTGTAAATAAGTGATATAAATCCATGAGTGCCATGAGTTCAAATGAAGATGGGATCCCTGGAGGCTGAGAGAGTGACCTAAGAAAAGTGTTCAAGGGAGACTGGGCGAAATAGGAGGTTAGGTGTAGGGGTAATAGTGACATTTTGATTAACTGGTTCAGTACAGGCATCGACCAGGTAGCACTGGATGCTGGCCAGCACACCTGTGTGGTACTGAATATCAGTCCTTCGTGGGTCAGATTGGCTGATTTAAGAGGAACAGAGAAGCAAATGCAAGGTGAGAACAGAACGCACATGGTTTGGGGGACAGCAAGCAGTGGCTCTGTTTGATTTAAGCAAAGGGTTGGACTCTATGCTACTGAAATGGGCAACAACCCATTGAAGTATTCTGAAGCAGGCAGTGACATAAGTAGTGTTCTGGAATGTGACTTCCATAAGGAAGGACTTTGTTTTCTTCCCTGCAGTAGTCCCAGTGCCTTTAAGAGGACCTGGCCTAAAGAAGGATTTCAAAAACTGTGGAAAGAGTAATTATGGCAACAGCATGCTGAACAGGGATGCCCTACCTTTCCATGTCTTTTCAGGCACATCTGTGAAAACATCCTTCCTCCGTTTCTCCTCCAGGAGGTGCAACTCAAGGCTCTCCTATTGGGTTACAGGAAGGCTAAGGGCTTTCTATTTCTATGCAGATAAAAAGCAAACAAAAGTAGAAACAGTATTTCCCTTCCTTATCTCCTTAGCTTATCCTTGCAAAGCGGATGACTGATAAGACTTTATCATGGTACCCTGTATAATTAAGGATCCTGGTGACAAAAAACTGCCCTATGGCCTTCAGCAGGACTTGGGGAAACAGGTCATGATCCACGGATCTAAACAGGCAGTTTCAACAGCTGATAGAAGGGTGCATGAGAGCAATCTTCCTGACCTTCAATCATATGCTACTCCCTTCCCACTTCTCCACGTTAGAAATTGTACCTATAACCACCCAGTTGCGCAAGCCATAAAACGTTGACTCCTTCTATATTTTACCTACCACATCCAATCCATCAAGTCTTCTACATTTTAACTTCAAAATATATCTCCTTCTCCTCGATTTCCCTCTCCCGGCCACAATCATCTCGTTCTTGGAATGTTGAAACAGGCTCCTAACTGCTGTCTTAATCCCCACTCTTATCCTATTCCAATTCCTTCTCCACACAGCAGGAGTTGTCTTCTTAAATGTGTATCAGGGCGTATCATTTCCTTTCCATGACTTCCAAATGCATTTAGAATAAAACCTAGCTCCTTGCCTTGGGCTTTTCTCTCTCTTGCAACTGAGTAAATATGGATGAAAAATATAGGACTGACATCCCACTGCTCCACAGAGAACTGAGCCAAGGGGCTTGCTTTGACTTTTCTTAGCCTTTAGTTTCCTCATTTGTAAAATAAAACTGTTGGGCAAGAAGACCTCAAAGGCCCCATTACTTTCTAAAATCTATTATTACATTGCTTTTGTAATGTATATAATTCTAACTGGCCCCAAATTTCAAAAAACTGTGTGGTTAAGGGTTCCCGTCTCCATCCTGTCCCTCTCCACTTTTCTCTGTTCTCTGGAACTTGGGAGCAGAATATCCAAGAAAGTGGCCTAGGCCTGACCTCTTTCCATCATGTCCCTGGTTGCAACCCCCGCCCCCCCCCCCGCCCCCACTGTGTGCCTCTCAACCCTTGGCCACTACGATCGCCCTCTGAGATTTTGTCCAGTCATTTGTCCTGTTTCATTCTTTAATAAGTGTGAACCCTCCTCCACTTTTTCTCTTTCAAGTCAACAAGGACCTTCAGGTCATTTTCCAGATCTGCTTCCTGACTTCTCTCTGCTGAGTCTCCTTGTCCCTCTGACCAGACATCAGATATGCTGGTACCAAACACCAGGAATGAGAAAACAGAAAGGAGTGCAGGGAAAGAAAACAAAACGGAACAAGTCCAATACAGCAGAGCCAATATTAGGCATCTATAATGGGTAAAAATGTATACCAGACAATAGGAGAATAAAAAAAGTACAACTGCATAATTAAAATTATGAACCAAATTAGTCAGATGGCCATAAAATGAGTTGGAAAGAAGATACTATATGAATGCATGATCATTAATACCAGCTACGCTGGGATCCTGGGGAATGCGTGTGACAGTGGCAAGCACACTCCTTTCCCGACACAGAAACCTCCCTATGATTCTCTAATTAACTTGGGTGAATACACTTCTCAGAGCGAGAATTGGGAAGGAAAAGGACATAATTGAATCATTAGGATATTGCTCCAGCTGACACAAACAGCAGAGTCTCAGAGCACTGTGGAGAGAGCAATGTTGGATTTCAGTCCTGATTCTGCCATTGCACAAGTGTGTGATCTTGGCCAAACCACTTAACTTCACTGAATTCCACCTCCTTTCTAAATTCCTGTCTATAAGTGAAGGATTTAAAATAGACACACAATTTTTAAAAGAGGAGCTTCAACCTATGTTTAAAGGAACTCTTCCTCAGAAGTCAATGAGGAGAACAGATAAAAGCCTTGCTGTTCTGACCAAAGAGGGTCTCAGGGCTTCTCCCGGCATGGGGGTCACTGCCACCAACCCCAACCCCAACGCTACCGGATCAGAGACACCCAGCCGATGATTTCACAGGGACCTTCTGGATGTAAGGTTCAACTTCACCAAACAGATGTTATGCTCAATTTCCTTGTGGGCTTGCATGGACACTGACACTAATGAAGAGATCCCAAATATTTCTGGTTTTACATAAAATAGTTAAATCTTTAAGTCACAAAAGAAAGCTGTTAATCTCATCTCAATTCTAAAGTCATGAAAAAGAAGATGCTAAACTGGGAAGACTCGAACATGATACTTTAAAATACTCTTTAGCTAAAACATATGAATTCTTTCCCATTTGGCCTCAATGTGTACAACTGGTCCTTCTGAGCCATAATCAGTAAGCTATAGAGTTTTTCTGTGATCTTACCTTAGGGTTTTGATATACAGATGTATAAAGTAGGATCTGGCAATACATGAACATGTACATTGAAGGCCACCGAGAATCAAAGCTTACTGACAGAAGATGATGGGCTGGCGTTGGTGACATAAGACTATCATCCCATGGTGGTTAAGTGGAGTAACATAGGGGGGAAAGGAAAGCAAGCAATGTCAGATGGAGCCATACCTCAGTAAAGAGATCATCTACTAGAGGGAATTGAAATACTGACTTTTAGTCCCCGTACTTTCCAAAATTATAAGCACAAAAATAACATATAAAAAAATAAATAACTTCTACAAATCAAAGAAAAAAATGGACAATGTAATATAAAAGTAGGCAAATGATTGCAATAGACCCTTTGCAAAGGGGATTTTCAAGTGGGAAATCAGCATGCGAAAAGATGCTCAAAACTCATCAGTCATTAGGAAACACAAAGTAAAACCACAAGTACCACACCCCCAAATGAATGGCTTTAACAAAATCCTAAGTGTTCGCAAGGATATAGAGCTACTGAAATACTCATTTACTGCCTGTGGGGAGTGTAAATTGGTAATCTTTGGAAAACTATTGGGCAGTACCTTCCAAACCTAAATCTACAACTAGGTATGGCTCCGCCCTGCCACGCCCCACAGAAGCACTACATTGTGTACCGAAAGCCACACGTAAGAATGATCCCTGCAGCACTCTTCTGTAACAGGTGAAAACTGGAAGCAACCCAAGTGTCCACTGATGGGAGAATAGATAAATCACAACAGATTCATACAAATGAATGTGTCTCAGCAGCGAGAATGAACTGCTGTACACACAGACAAAACTGATTCTCACACACATAATCTTGAGAGAAAGCATAAAAGAGGACACACTGTATGCTCTCACTAATATAAAGTTCAAAAACAGGCAAAACATTAATGGTAATAGAAAACAGAATAATGGTGACCTTTGGAGAAAGGGTGTAGAGTCTGATGGCGCACAAGGAAAGCCTCTAGGGTGCTGGTAATGTTTATTTATCAGATGGTGGTTACACAGGCGGGTTTACTTTGTGAATATTCCTTGAGCTGTGCACTTAGAAATTGTGTACTTTTCTGATTATATGTTATACATCAATTTAAATTTATTTAACAATACATTTTAAGGTTTTTTTTAAAAAGATTTTATTTATTTATTTGAGAAAAGAGAGGGAGCACGAGTGGGGGTAGGGAGAGCGAGAAGCAGACTCCCCGCGGAGCAAGGAGCCCGACACAGGGCTCAACGCAGGGCTGGATCCCAAGACCCAGACATCATGCCCTGAGCTGAAGGCAGCCACTTAACTGACTGAGCCACTCAGGTGCCCCCAATTTTAAGTTTTAATTATTAGTTTTTCAAAGTAACCTACTAAAACTCTGAAAACACTCTTCTCATCATTAGTTTTATTTCTCCTCTTTTCTTTCTCAAAAGAAAAATGAAGCGTAGAGCTTTGCTAAAAGCCAACAATATCTTTGCTAGTCTAAGCCTGACTGGGGAAGGAACTAGTTTTTTTTTTTTCTTTTGTGTCTTCCATAAGACCAAGCACATGGCTAGCCAAGCAATAAATACCTCATAAAAAGCAGTTGATTTGAACTCCTGCAAGAAGTCCTCGATCATTATAATCTGCTCAGTTTTCAGAGTTATTAATATCTACTTAGAAATTTCACGACCACTAAATTTTCCATGTAACGTGTCATAATTTTTTGCAATGTGGCTGATGGACTTTAATTTTTTTTAATGGAGTTTATGGTGTCTACTGGGTTACGCTGACATTAATAAATGAACAACAAAGAAACACATATGATGATGTGTATTTACACAGGGAAACTTCCTGGTGCTGGGACCAAATATAGTAGGGGAGGCTGGCCAAAGTCCCACAGGGTGGCCATTAGGAAAGGCTTTCTCAAAAAAGTGTTTGTGAAATGATGGCTAAAGTGTGAAACAAGAGTTTCTTGGGCAAGGGGGGGGGGTGGCGATGTGCATTCATACATTATCAGGTTTACTCCTTCCAGCAGCTGCAGGAAGTAGTTAGGATTTCATTTCACTGCCTGGAGAAACAGGTTCAGAGAAGTTTGACCAACTTTTCCATGTTCCCACAGCTAGGATAGGGATTAAGGAGTGCCCTTGTCGTGATAAGCACCGGGTGATGTATGGAATTGTTTAATTTTATGCACCCAGTTACCTTGATAGGAAGACCACAATTATCCAAATAAGAAAAGGGGCTAATTGTTTTGGCCCAGATTGAGCAGTAATCATACACACAAACACACACACACACACACAAGTTTCAGAAAGGCCGGCACTATTCCACATTTTTCTTGCCTCAAATTCCCAGTCTGAATTCAACCTTAAGACACTGACAGAAAGAAAGGGGCGGGAGAGGAGGTAATAAGGAAAGTATGGCTTTTCTTGAATGAAATGTTAAAAATACTGGAAGTTATATCTTATAAGTTTTATTTTGGTGAAATTTTAGTCAGAAACATATCAGATATGATATGTGTGTCCAGGAACAACAAAAAAGGTCATAGTGCCTTATTTCTTAAGTACTCTATTATATCAGAAACGCTTTCAAAATATCTTAGGAAGATTCACACGTCAATAAATGCAGTTATGCCTTCAATAATAATTGTGGCATGTTGTGACTCTGTTTTTCTTGTAATTTTCACAGATTAAAACTGTGCTGTTATAGAAGTACATTCTCAGGGCGCCTGGGTGGCTCAGTCGTTAAGCGTCTGCCTTCGGCTCAGGTCATGATCCCAGGGTCCTGGGATCGAGCCCCGCATCGGGCTCCCTGCTCCGTGGGAAGCCTGCTTCTCCCTCTCCCACTCCCCCTGCTTGTGTTCCTGCTGTCGCTATCTCTCTCTCTGTCAAATAAATAAATTAAAAAAAAAAAAAAAAAGAAGTACATTCTCTCAGCTATTTTTTTTTTAAAGATTTTATTTATTTATTTGAGAGAGACAATGAAATAGAGAGAGCATGAGAGGGGATAGGGTCAGAGGGAGAAGCAGACTCCCCGCCGAGCAGGGAACCCGACGCGGGACTCAATCCCAGGACTCCAGGATCATGACCTGAGCCGAAGGCAGTTGCTTAACCAACTGAGCCACCCAGGCGCCCCATTCTCTCAGCTATTAATCACACATGCCTTAAGTAGAAGACATTAACATTTTAGAAATAACAATAAAGAGTGAAAACCGGATTGAAAAAGCAGCTCCTGCTGAGATGTTTGGGACCATAAACAGTTAAAGACAACAACGAAAACACCATAAAGTTAATTACCACAAATTAAATAAAATAAATTAAAGGCCAAAACTGTTAAACTCTTTAAATGAAATTTGGCTGTGCTCAGAAATACTAGTTGATGTTAGAGATGTTAATCTAGAAATTTGAGCAAAATCCTGAAATACTGTAAATCCTGAGTCTACTTTTGGATTTCTTCTTTCTCGATCACCTTGTAAAAATATTTACAGGTTATGAAATGGTTTTGGAGTTTATTTTAAAACTGGAAACAATCTTAGGAGTTGCCTTCTTGTTAGCCTCTCATTTTATGGGTGAGGACACAGCAATATGGGGACGTAAGTGATTTGTCCACCTCAACACTGGGTTTGCCAATGAACTGGAACCAGAATTCCGGTCTCCTGACTCCTGCTAAAGCACAGTTTTCCCTAACAAAACTCCTTCCAGTAAACAGTATACCTTCATGAATTCTTTCATGACTTTACCTTCTACCTCCTCTTTGAATCAGTCCTTTTTCTTCCTACTTTATTCTAACAGAGACAATATAACATGGTGGTGAAAAGCAAAGATCTTAGGCTTAAGGGGGCCTGGGTTCAAGTTGAGGGCTCCGCCATTTCCTAGTCATTGACCGTAGGCCTCAGGGGACCAATTCATCCCAGTTTGCCAAGTACTTTCTTGTTTTAAAACCAAAGGTCCTGAGTCCTGACAGCTACCTCAGTCCCAGACAAATTAGGTTAGCTACTTACTTAACTCAATAAGCTTGAGCTCTTTTATCTGTAAAATATGGATAATAATCATTCTTATGCCTCATAGTGCTGCTGGGAGATCAAATGAATGAATAAATGTATAAAAACATTCAGCCTAGCTCCTAAACCTGGCCCCTGTAAGCCCTCATTTCCATACCTGTCACTTCCTGTTCTGCCTCTCCATGTTAGAGATGTAGCTCTGAAAGTCTTTAAGACACAGGTGATATGTAAAGCCAAGAGAGAATGAGTTTTCTGAGAAACAGAACAAGCAGCTGATTTGTGGAGAGTGGGAATAGCACAGAAATAAAGAGTCCATTAAGAAGGAAGGAGAGTGTCTCAAGGCCATATTGGTCAACATAATCAGACCAGAAATGAAGGAATTTCAGGGCCATGGCATACATGTGAAAGCTTAGTAATAAATTCTATTCTTGAGTCTATAAATATATGCAGATTCTATAAAAGATTTTTTAAAAGTAAGTAAGAAAGAGGAAGTGAGGATAAGGGATAAAGAGGCATAATACTTTGTCTACTATATGGGATCACTTTAGAAACATGAAGAATCATCAAAAGAGACCAAAAAATCTTTAATTACCACATCACTGATACATACAGTACCATATCTAGCATTTATATCTTCCTAGAAAAAAAAATCTCTAAGAGGAGTAACACATTAACAACAAATACCAAAACACTGATCTTTTTCTAACCAATATCTGGTTGAAGGCCATAGGTAGGGATCTTCAGGAACCAGCAATAGAAAATAAGTGCACAGTGGTGATGGGATGGAAGCTGAGGATGCTGCCCCAGCTCCTGACACAGGCAGAGGCCACCTGGAGTTCAGCTCCAGTGGGATACCCAGAACTCAGCACAATTCCCATGTCAGGTACAGGATCAGGGCCAGGCCCTGCTAAAAAAGCCACCAGATGAGAGGAGGCAGAAAACAAAACTTCCAAACCACTGTTTGGAGCAAGGGCTTATCAAAAGCTCTATAATTGGGGAGGCAGAAGATACACACATGTCTCACCACCAGGACCTAGCCACACCAGCCACGGGCTCAGAGATAGGATTTGAAATACATTAGTATCACAAGGGCAGGAGCCCAAAGGAACCAATATTAAGACCTGGTTCTGCAATGGGAAACCTTGTGTCAGTTACAATATTGTGAACCAGAATGTGGTGGTTATAAAAGTAAATAAAATATAAAAATATAATAAAACTTCTACTCCACATAAGCCTGAAAATTATTATAAAATAATTTCAAAATTATAAAACACATATCCGAAACTAACACTAGGAAAGATAGTCAATAAAATCAACAACTAGAATAGTAATTCACTTCATAGGAAATGAAAATGATAAAAGAATATGAAAAAGAATTTAAAATAAGTAGGTTAAGACTCCACCAAGAGGGGCACCTGGGTGGCTCAGCTGGTTAAGCATCAGTCTTTGGCTCAGGTCATGATCCCAGGGTCCTGGGAATGAGACCATGTCAGACTCCCTGTTCAGTGGGCAGCCTGCTTCTCCCTCTGCCCCTCCCCCTGCTCATGTGCACACGCTCTCTCTCTCAAATAAATAATAAAATCTTAAAAAAAAACTCTACCAAGAGACAGAGGAAGAAATAATATTCTTTAAAAAAATATATGAAAATATGAAACAAAACAGTCAGAAATAAAATAAAGACAAAAAAATCAGATGCCTTGGGGCGCCTGGGTGGCTCAGTCGTTAAGCGTCTGCCTTCGGCTCAGGTCATGATCCCAGGGTCCTGGGATCGAGCCCCGCATCGGACTCCCTGCTCAGCGGGAAGCCTGCTTCTCCCTCTCCCACTCCCCTTGTTTGTGTTCCCTCTCTCGCTGTGTCTCTCTCTGTCAAATAAATAAATAAAATCTTTAAAAAAAAAATCAGATGCCTTGGAATAAAAATATATTCTTTGAAAAAAAATTCTATAAGCTCAGTATACAGAATAAAATCTAGACTAGGTATAGTATAAGAGAATCAGTGACTTAATCAATCAGAGAAAGACATGTATCATATGACCTCACTGATATGAGGAATTCTTAATCTCAGGAAACAAACTGAGGGTTGCTGGAGTGGTGGGGAGTGGGAGGGATGGGGTGCCTGGGTGATAGACATTGGGGAGGGTTTGTGCTATGGTGAGCACTGTGAATTGTGTAAGACTGTTGAATCACAGACCTGTACCTCTGAAACAAATAATACATTATATGTTAAAAAAAAAAAAAGAAGAAGAAGATAGCAGGAAGGGAAGAATGAAGGGTGGGGAATCGGAGGGGGAGACGAACCATGAGAGACTATGGACTCTGAAAATCAAACTAAGGGTTCTAGAGGAGAGGGGGGTAGGAGGATGGGTTAGCCTGGTGATGGGTATTAAAGAGGGTATGTTCTGCATGGAGCACTGGGTGTTATACACAAACAATGAATCATGGAACACTACATCAAAAACTAATGATGTAATGTATGGTGATTAACATAACATAATAAAAAAAAAGAGAGAGAATCAGTGACTTAAAAGATAATACTGAGGAATTTCCCAGAAGATAACAAAAAGAGATATAAATAAAAAGATAAAGTAACGATTCAAACGTATAAAATGTAGATTGAAAGATCCCAACATGTGTAGTTCCAGAAGAAGTTCCAGAAAAAAAAAAATGGAGAAAAAGCAATGTTTGAAGTGCCAGTATTGAAAAATGACATGAATCTTGAGATTGAAACTACACTTCGATGCCAAGCAAGAAGAATAAAAATAAATCCACATCCAGACACGTCCTAGCAAGTATCAGGAATGAAGAGCAGAGTCATCTGTGTTCATTGTCTCTGATTTCTGTCTTCCCATTATTTTTTGAACCCACTCTCATCAGGCTTTTGCCCTCCCTACTCTATCTAAACTGCTTCTAATGGACTCTGTGATGTACCAGCCAGAGCCTCACAAAGAACTTACTCCCCAGCTGCTGGAAATGCACCAGAAGAGAGCTCTCAGTTATGACCCTTCCTCAGATTGCACTGGCTAAGGAATCACCTTGTCCAAAACCATGCCTCCTTCCAGTACAGCCCACTTTCGATGACTAGTCAATAAGAGGTTTGTGCAGGTCCAGATACATCACCCCATCTCAACATTAGAGCTCCCCATGGGGTTTGCTGCAACCTTCACTAGACTGCATCACAGCCCAACTTCCCCTAATTCCTGCTTCCTTCCCTCCCCTTCCACAGATGACTATTCCAAAAGTACTTCCTAAAAAACCTCTTGCTCATCTCCACCTCAGGGTCTGTCTCCTGGGGAACACAACTTGCCATTCCTTCTATCAAGGTCACTGCTGAGCTTCATGCTATTAAATCCAACTGACGATTCTTAGTCCTTATCTTGGCTCACCTATTAACTGCATTTTATACATTTCATCACTGACTCATTCTTTTTTTTTTTAAGATTTTATTTATTTATTTGAGAGAGAGAGAGAGAAAGAGAGAGAGTACAAGCTGGGGGAGCGGCAGGCAGAGGGAGAAGCAGACGCAGGGCTTGATCCCAGAACCCTGGGATCATGACCTGAGCCAAAGGCAGCTCCTTAACCGACTGAGCCACCCAGGCACCCTATCACTGAATCATTCTTGACATATTTTCTGCATCTGGCTCCTGGGAACCCCCACTGTCCTAGACCTTCTCTTACCTCCTCCTTAATGTCTTTTGCTAGTTCCTCCTCATCTCATTGACCTCAAAATAACAAAATGTCCCAAGGTTCAGAACTGGAATCTCTTTTCTTTTCCACCACATATATTTACTTTGTTATTTCGTCCAGCTTCGTGGCTTTAAATACTATCTTTGTGTTCATGATTCACAAATACGTATTTATAGCTTGGTCCTCTCTCCTTGGCTATTTCACATTCCCATTTGAGTGTCATGAAAGCATCTCAAATTTTACATATTGAAACTGAGTTCCTAATTTTCCTCTGATCATTTTTCCAACCTCAGCAAATGACATGTCCACTCTTCCAGTTAATAAGGCTGAACAACCACCCCTGACTCCTTTTTTTTTTTTTACATCCCACATCCTAGCCATTAGCTAATCCTAAGCCAGCAATACTTTCAAAATATATTCAGAATCTGATACCTTCACGCCACCTTCACTGTTAACACTCTAGTCCAAACCATCACCATTTCTCACCTATATTATTAGAGTAACCTCTAACTGGTCTCATTCTGTTCCCTACCCCTTTCCTTCAATCTATTCTCAACCCAGCAACCAGAGCTATCCCACTAAAACCTAAGTCAGATCATGCCCTCCATTCAAAACCCACTGATGGCTCACACAACCCTACATTATCACTTACATCACTGACCTAATTTTTACCCCAGCACCTGTTCACTGTCCTAGAGCTACACTGATTTCTTGGTTGCTCTAGCCAGACCAGGCTTGCCCCCAACCTCAGAACATTTGCATTTGCTATTTACTATGCCTGAAATGTTCCTTCAGATCTCCACAAGGTACCAATCCCTCACTTCTTGTAGGTGTACACTCAAATGTACCCTCTAAGTAAGGACTTCACAGCCACCTATATACAATTGGGATCCCGACCTCCCACAACCCTCCTAGCCCCCTCCTTGATTTACTTTCCTCCTTAGTATTAATACTATTTAGCAAACCATGCATTTTACTTGTGGCATGGCAGAAACTGCTAGTTGATTCCCAAATGTGTTTTCTCTTCCTCCTAGGCCCACAGCTGAACTACCTTTCCCAGGCATCCTTGAGGTTAAATGTGAACAAGTGACTGCATCCTAGCCATGAGAATATGGGCCCAAGTGGTGAGTGCCATCTCCAGGCCTAGTCCTTAAAAACCTCCTATGTGACCCTCCATGCTCTTTTCCCTCTCTGGCTGCTAGAACGTTGGTGACCCCAGGACAGCATCAGAACTAAATGTTAAAGATGACATAGTCACAAAGTAGAAGAAGCCTATACCTTGAGAGCTCCCTAAGTAGGAACATCCATAAGAGACAGTGTGAAAAATAAAAAATAAAATCTCAAAGCATTAAGCCAGTGATAATCAGGGGTTTAATTTATTACAGCGACTGGCTTTATCTTAGCTAATATATTCACTTGTTAGACTGTAAGATCTATGAGTGCAGGGCATTTTTACTGCTTTGTACACTGATGAGTACCCAGGGCCTAGAGCACTCACTGTCAATCAATAAATATTTGAAGGATAATGAATAAATGAATAAAAAAAAACATAAACTGCCACATAGAGAAAAGATAGGCTACATAGAAAAGGATGACAACTTTGGCAAAACCTTTCATCAGCAATGATAGTTGACAGAAGACAATATCTTAGAACATTGGAAGAAAAATAACAAGAAACATAAAATTCAAAATCAATCTAAACTATCATGTAAAAGTGAGAACAAAATAAGGACTTTTAGAAATACGAAGTCTAAGAAATCTTGGCAAACACACACACACACCCTGAAAATGAGTCATTAATGGACATACTTCAGGAAGAAGAAAGTGAGCCCAAAAGGAATGAATAAAATGCAAAAAAAAAAAAAATATATATATATATATATATATATAAAAGCACAGAAATTTGATAATGCTTGTAAATTTAAATAACTATTACCTACAAAACTTATGAGTAGTTAATACGGATTTTTTTTTTTTTATGTGGAACCAAAATTTTAAATATAATAACCAGGAAGGGGGTAGGGAAGATCCAGAAGGGAGCAATTTTCAATGGATTAAAAGTTCGGGGCCTTTGTCTTGCTTAAGAAGAGAATAAATATACTGACTAATTTTTTAAGAAAAAATTAGAGACAAATATTTCTACTAACATGTTAAAAGATAACTTCTAGTAGAATGGCAATACAATGTATAGCTCTGAAACCACCAGAGGAATCTTATAATAATTACTGAAAACTCTATCAAGCCAAAAGAAGGCAAGAGAAGAAAAAAAAAAAAGCAAAGGAAAAAAATGGAATTTAAATGGAAACCTAAAATAAGATGGTAAAATAAATATAAATTGTTAATCAGTGCCATGAATACAGATGGTACCCATCTATTAATAGACAGAGATTATAGAATAAGGTAAGACAAATAAAATTCAACTAAAGGGTTGGTTATAAAAGATAGACTTAAAACCAAAGAACACATAAAGATTGGAAATTCATGAAAAAATATTTACCTACAAATAATAGCCCAAAAAAAAAAAAAAAAAAAGCTGTTGTAACACTAGTGCTAACAGGCAAAAATAGATATTAGGTCAATTATTAATAGGAATGAAGAGGTACACTAAATCATGGTTAAGGAAACAATGCTTCAGGAAGTTAGGATGATCATGAATTTGTATAAACCTAACAAAATGCTCCAAACTTTCAATTAATAGAATTACATGGAAAAAATGTAAAACAATCGGACAGGGAGATTTTAACATACCACTATTATAAACATGGATCAAATACACACAATATAATAAGGATATATATTTAACATTACATGCTTGATGTAATATATATTTTTAGAATCCTGCACAAATATACACATTTTTTCAAGCACATATAGAGCATTTAAAAAATGTTTCCATATACTAAGTCACATGAAATGTCCCAATAAGTGTTAAAAATTTGAATAATACAATTGTTACAAATCACGGTATAAAGATAGTTTTTTAAAGTGTACTCCTGAATAACTAATTGATTAAGAGTAGATCAAAATGGAAATTATGAAATATTTAGAAGAGGAACCAAATGGAAGCACAATAAATTAAACCGATGGAATGTAGGCAAAGTAGTATCAAGAAGTAAATTTATTACCTTAAATGTATTTATTAAATGAAGTATTTAAAATTGTTATTTAACTTTAACACATATAAAGCAAAAATTATTAAATTCAGAGAAAGTAGAAGAAACTAATAGAGACAAGAATAATCAAAAACACGTGAGAAAAAATGAAACAGTAGAGACTGTCAACAAAACAAAAAAACAAGTCCTTTATGAATATTGACAAGATCTACAAGCCACAAAGAGAAAAACAGAGAGAGAGGTGTGGAAGAGAGGGAGAAGAAGAAGAGGAGGAGGAAACAGAGAAGGGAGGGAGGAAAGAAGGGAGGAAGGGGAGGAGGGAGGGAGGACAGATGGACAAATAAGCAATATTAGGAACAAAAGGAAAAGCTGAAGAGGATGGGAAGAGAAGTCTAGATCTGTTAGGGTGCTGGAAGACCCAAACAGGCCCAGGTAAAACAGGAAAGTGAGGAAGGCTCAAACATCCAAGAGCAGCATGAAGGCACTGAATCCTACATGGAAGAAGAAATCACAGAAAATAAGGAAAAAAGACCACAGAGAAGAGCATGAAATGCACTAAAGGAAGAAGCAACTGAAGAGCAGCATAAGGTAACCATATGCTAGCTCTTCAAGCATTTTCCTTTCTAAGTGAAAAACTAGCATTACATAAAATAAAATCAATTTAGAAAATGACTTTATTAAGAACTATTTATACAAAATTATAATAATATAGCAGAAGGCTGAAAGTGAACTTAATTGTTCTTTTATACATCTGAGTAGCTCATTAACAGAAATCAAGGTATTCATTAAGAAAGAACAGCTGATCTTCCTCCAGAGAAAAATCCCAAATCCAACTACCCACTAAGAGTCTGGTTCCTAATTTCATGTGCTAGGAAACACCTTTTAGGTATAAAACATTGATCATTTTGTTTCATTTTTATTAAATAAAAATAATATTAAAACCACCAATGAACTCAGTGTGTTGTATTTATATATTTTATTTACATGTATGTACACATTTATTTATATTTGACATTCCTGAGATACATTAAAACAGTAGGTTAGGCAAAATTGTGAAGTCAGTCAAAAAAATAAAAATCAGTGTTTGCTTAGATTTTCTTCCAGAAATGTTCTTCCCCCTTGGAGATATCCTTTCCCTGCACGATGCTCTTGAACTATGCCCAGAGGCTTTTATATTTTAACACGGGAAAAAACATCAAGTGTTGATCACTTGTCTTTAAGGAATGTGTATAAGAAAATATCAGATATTAGCACACAGACTTTGTTAAGTCTTTGTGAAATGAGCTTTTCTAGTATCCCTAAAATCACAAAATATAGAACCATTACTATTCTGTCAATTCCCTGGACCTATGCCTATGTCAATTCTTATGCCTATGATATATAGGCCAGGATGTGAAAATGAGTAAGAGTGTTTAAAGACAAATAATACACGAATTCAGCTCTTCCTTCACAAATGGCTTTATTACTCGACATCAAAAAGAAAAAAATCCCCCCACCTTTATCCACAGAGGACACTTCTAAGTCCTCCAGTGGATGCCTGAAACAGTGGATAGTACCAAACCCTGTAATACTGTGGTTTTTCCTATGTAAACATGTTTATGATAAAGCTTAATTACAAATTAGGCACAATAAGAGATTAAACAACAATAATAATAAAATAGAACAGTTATAACAATATACTGTAATAAAAGGTGAATGTGATCCCTCGAAATATCTTATTGTACTGCACTCACCATATTCTTGTGATGGTGTGAGATGCTAAAATGTCTACATAATGAGATGAAGTGAGGTGAATGACGTAGGCATTGTGATGTAGCGTTAGGTATTATTGACCTTCTGACAATAAGCCAGAAGGAGGAACATTGCTTCCAGACCATAGTTGACCACCAGTAAGTGAAATGACAGAAAGGAAAACTGGATAAAGGGAGACTACCAGGGGTGCCTGGGTGGCTCAGTCTGTTGGGCGTCCAACTCTTAGTTTTGGCTCAGGTCACGATCTCAGGGTCATGTGGTCGAGCCCCACATGGGGCTCCAGCTCAGCACAGAGTCTGCTTGAGATTCTCTCCCTCTCCCCCCCCGCCCCTCCCCTTGTTCACATATGCACACATGCTCACTCTCTCTCAAAAATAAATAAAATCTTAAAAAAAAAAAAGGGAAACTACCATATTCATGTTCCTCTTTTGACCAAAGTGTCATTGTTTATAAAATCATAGGGTAATAAATAACCCAAAGCCATAAGTCCAACACTAAGTCCCAGTGCTCTCATTTACACAAAGCAAGCAAGCTCCCCATTTCCTATTCCCACCTGTACTTTCCTTCCTCCTCAGTTTTGCTCACTCTGCTCTTGCCACCTAGATAGCAACTTCCCTATTTTCCAAAGATCAAACAATCCAGATTTTCCTTAGAGGAACATATCAAAGGCCTCCTTCTGCACAAAGTTTTCTCTTATTCTCCACATTGGAAGTCTTCCTTGTCTCCTCAGAATCCCACAGCCCTTACACTATCTCTCATTTATGACACTTGTCCTTTTAAATCTTGTGTTATGGTTATTTGTGTGCAAATGTTATTTCCTCTATTACACTACAAAAGTCTTAAGGATAATATTTTTGTCTGAATTATCATAATATCCCTCACAGATCCTAGGAAAAATCTCTAAATATAATGTTCAAAAATTATTTGTAAAACAATTGACTGTAGCAATTAATTATGGTAGCTTTTTTAGTAGTACCAAAAACCAGTTCCCCAGAAATATATGTACCAAAACTAGGTTTAACTGCTGACTTCTTGAATGATATAACTTGTTCTCTGGGACCTCGATTTCCCAAACCTATAGCATTAATTAATGGAAAAGTTTTTAACTTATAAAATTTATGAAAAAAGTTACCTGCAATATAAAGTGAAAATTAAGTACCTTAGAACTAAAGGCGATGTCATTATAAGTACTCCCAAAAGAAGCAGTCTGGTAGCTTAGAGTAACAAACAGGAATTGACCTCCACTAACAAGGCTTAATTATTAATTGGGACAATATACACAGGTAAGGAGATAACATTTAAGAAAGTGAAAGACACAAGAGCAAGACCTCACAATTTTTTAAAAAGTGATAATAAAAGGTATAAGTTTCCCCAAATAAACCTCGTGATTAAAGAATAAAAGATCTAGGCATGGTTCTTTAGGAGGGGGAAAAAAAAGACTGAGGCAGGATAAAGGCTATCAAATTTGAGGAGGAGAGATGAAAAATTAGTCTAGCCAAATAAGAATTCCAATGGCATTTTTCACAGAAATAGAATAAACCCTAAAATTCTGAAACCACAAAAGACCCCTTATGGCCAAAACAATCTTGAAAAAGAAGAACAAAGCCTGAAGCGCCATGCTTCCTGATTTCAAACCATGCTACAAAGCTGTAGCAATCAAAATAGTATGGTATTGGCATAAAAACTGACACACAGATCAGCGGAACAGAATAGAGATCCCAGAAATAAACCCATGCAGATAGAGACAATTAATTTACAACAAAGGAGGCAAGAATATACAATGGAGAAAGGACAGTCTCTTCAATAAATGGTATTGGGAAAACTGGACAGCTACACACAGAAGAATGAGATTGGACCACTATCTTACATCAGACACAAAATTAACACAAAATGGATCAAGACTTGAATGTAAGATATGAAACCATAAAACTCCTAGAAGAAAACATAGGCAATATCTCCTTGACATTGGTCCTGACTATAATTTTTAGATTTGACATCAGAAGCAAAGGTAACAGAAGCAAAAATCAACAACTGAGTCTACATCAAATCAAAAATTTTCTGCACAGCAAAGGAAATCATCAACAAAAACGAAAAGACTACCTACTGATTGGGATAAAATACTTACAAATAATATACCTAATAAGAGGTTATGTCCAAAACGTATAAAGAACTCAAAAACCTCAATAGTAAAAAAAACAAACAATCGTGGTTAAAAAAAATGGGCAGAGGATCTGAATAGACATCTTTCGAAAGACATACAGATGGCCAAAGGCACATAAAAACGTACTCAACTTCACCAATCATCAGGGAAATGCAAATCAAAACCATCATGAGGTATCACCTCACATCTGTTAGAATGGCTATTGCTATTATCAAAAAAATAAGAAATAGCAAGTATTGGAAAGGATGTGGAGAAAAAGGAACCCTTGTGCACTGTTGGTGGGAATATAAACTGGTGTAGCCACGGTGGAAAACAGTATGGAGGTTCCTCAAAAAATTAAAAATAGCACTACCATATGCTCCAATGATTCTACTTTTGAGTATTAACCCGAAAAAAATTAAAACACTAACTCAAAAAAGATATATACACTCCTACATTCACTGCAGCGTTATTTACAATAGCCAAGACATGAAAGCAAACTAGGTGTCCATCGATAGGTGAATGGATAAAGAAAATGTGGTGTATATATACTACGATGGAGTATTATTCAGCAATAAAAAAGGAAATCTTGCCATTAGCAAGAACATGGATTTGAGGGCATTATGCTAAGTGAAATATGTCAGACAGAAAAATACCATGTGACCTCACTTATATGTGGAATCTAAAACAAACAAAATTGAACTCATAGATACAAAGAACAGAAAGGTGGTTGTCAGAGGCAGGGAGTAGGGAGTAGGGTAAAATGGATGAAGGGAGTCAAAAGCTACAAACTTCCAGTTACCAAATAAACAAGGCATGGGGATATAATATACAGCATGGTGACTATAGTTAATAATATTGTATTGTGTTTTTACAAGTTGTTAAGAAAGTAGATCTTAAATGTTCTCATTACAAGAAAAAACAATTTGTATGTATGGTGATGGATGTTAAGCTAGGCTTACTGTGATCATTTTGCAATATATACAAATATTGAATCGTGTGGTGCACCTGAAACTAATATAATGTTATATGTCAATTATATCTCAATTTAAAAAAAGAAGTTAAGCTACACTATGATAATTTTAAGTAAAATATAAAGAAAAACTGTACAGTGTTTTTTTTTAAGATTTTATTTATTTATTTGACACAGAGAGACACAACAAGAGAGGGAACACAAACAGGGGGAGTGGGAGAGGGGGAAGTAGGCTTCCCGCTGAACAGGGAGCCCGAAGCAGGGCTCGACCCCAGGACCCTGGGATCATGACCCAAGCCAAAGGCAGACGCTTAACAACTGACCCACCCAGGAGCCTCTGTACAGTGATTTTTTTTTTTTTTAATTGTATCTGATACCTTAAACAACATAACAGAAGTTCCTCAATGGTGGAGAAATTTAGGAATATGTGAGTTAAAAAATAACGGACAGAATAAGATCATAATTGGAGAATGATCCTTCTAAGTCAGCCTTGCAGGCTTCTCTTCAATGACAAGGCGGATGGAGGGATGGAGAGTGGGTTAGAAGATTACATTGTTAGTGGGAATGCAAGCCTGGTGCAGCCAATCTGGAAAACAGTATGGAGGTTCCTCAAAAAGTTGAAAATAGAGCTACCCGACGACCCAGCAATTGCACTACTTGGTATTTACCCCAAAGATACAAATGTAGTGATCCGAAGGGGTTCGTGCACCCCAATGTTTATAGCAGCAATGTCCACAATAGCCAAACTATGGAAAGAGCCTAGATGTCCATTGACAGATGAATGGATAAAGAAGATGTGGTATATATATACAGTGGAATATTATGCAGCCATCAAAAGGAATGAAATCTTGCCATTTGCAACGACGTGGATCGAACTGGAGAGTGTTATGCTAAGTGAAATAAGTCAATCAGAGAAAGACATGTATCATATGATCTCACTGATATGAGGAATTCTTAATCTCAGGAAATAAACTGAGGGTTGCTAGAGTGGTGGGGGGTGGGAGGGATGGGGTGGCTGGGTGATGGACACTGGGGAGGGTATGTGCTATGGTGAGCGCTGTGAATTGTGTAAGACTGATGAATCATAGACCTGTACCTCTGAAACAAATAATACACTATATGTTAAAAAAAAAAAATAAGATAGTAGGAAGGGAAAAATAAAGGGGGGGAAATCGGAGGGGGAGATGAACCATGAGAGACTATGGGCTCTGAGAAACAAGCTGAGGGTTCTAGAGGGGAGGGGGGTGGGGGTATGGGTTAGCCTGGTGATGGGTATTAAAGAGGGCACATATTGAATGGAGCACTGGGTGTTATATGCAAACAATGAATCATGGAACACTACATCAAAAACTAATGATGTAATGTATGGTGATTAACATAGCATAATAAAACAAAATTAAAAAAAAAAAGAAGATAACACCAGGATCCAGTCTGGGAAAAAAGTTACCTTCTTCCAGGCTTCATATTCAAATCACCAGTAATTATAGCATCGTGCTTCACAATGAACTGTATGGAACTCTTGATAAAAACAATTATCAAGCATTTTATTTCATCTTCTATGAGGTAGCACTAAATGCTAATAGAAAAGGACATTCTCACTTCATTAAAATGTGAGCACGGAGGACAAAGGCTGCAGTATTTCTATATTATAAAGACATCTCGATCCTGTAGGTTCTGCTCATTTGGCCCTCTCTACAAGGCAATCAATGCTGCCAGTAGGAAAATTACATTTAATTGCCCTGTTATTTAATAAGTTTTAGGTATAGTTTCACATGAGGGAATAGAAAAAAATAATTTCTAGTTCAGATTAATTTATTAAAAGCCTATTCAGTTGTAATTCAATGATAAGCTTCTCCACAGATCTCTACAACCTCTAACAGACAAATCCCAAAATACTTTTTTATTTAAATCACCTTTCCTAATTACTCTTACTAAGGGATCCCAGAGATGTTAATCTCTGTCCCATGCAACAATTTTCAATAGCAGCTTTAGTAAAAATGTTAGATTTAAATACATATAAACATGGAGTACAACTCTCTCTCTCTCTCTCTCTCATACACACACACACACACACACACACACACACATCACGCCCATGTTCTGGTAACACCATCTGAAGTAAAATCACAAAGGCTATTGAGTCTTCAATGAGTGAAGCTTAAATATAAGTAAATCTTATTTAATATTGGCCTTTATCCTAAAAATATAATGGCTACCTATTTACACAGAGGCCATTACCTTCACCGTCATCATCAGAAAGCAGTAGGATGGACAACACATTATGCTGCTGGTGCACTGTGTAGCAGGATTTATACAACACCAGAAAGAACAAACGTGCAGTCATTGCAGAGTGTTATATTTTTGCATGTTGAGTTTAGGATGCATATGAAAATACGTGGAAAAGGTAGGATGTTAAGAGGCTCCAAAAGGAGGAAAAGAGGCTTAGAGCAACACAAGAGCCAAGGTGCTCCTTCCCTAAACTGGAATATCAGAGAGAATCTTACAGAGGTTTGTAAAATAAGGGTAATTGGTGTGTGAAGCCCCCAGGGCACCATCTTCACTACGCCAACCCTTTAAATCATGACTTTATTGAAGATCCACAACAATGCTCTGCACTTAGTACTAATCATATCAATTTCTTAGATAAGGACACTGGGGCTTGGAGAGGTCCAGTAACTTCTTCAAAGCCAAAGACCTATAGGAGGCAGAGCCAGGATTCAACCCAGGATCCTCTGACTCAAAACCTCTTAACCATTGGCTTACTGACTCTGGCTATGACAGGAATGAAGAGAATCTCCCACAGAAAGATGCAATGCCTGAAGAATCTGGAACTCATTTCTTCAGTCTAGAAGATTCTCTGCAATGAAGAAGAGACAGTAAGAGCAGAAAATATTTGGTCGTATCAGTGGTAGAGTTAAGCAATGTGCCCTATTTGCCAGGGAAAGGATGCATTTTCCTCAAAAAAAAAAAAAAAAAAAGAAATCCAAATTTATCCAAAGGGGATGTTAAATGAGGATGCTGCTGTGTGGAAATGGGCACCACAGACATCATAGCTGGATAAAAGCTTGACATCCTACAAGTGGTGTCTTAACAAATATAACAAGTCCCAGCCACGTGTCTCCTGCTGGCTATGGTTTAAATTATTTACCTAAGATTTTATATTTAACTTTTTACTACAGTAACCTTAGCTCAAACTCATAGAAGGCATTGCTTTAACATTCATTTCAAATGAATATTACAGAAAGAAGGAAAGAACAGAGTAAAAGGACCATGGAGTAAGATTTGAGTCGGCCACCAACCTGGAAAAGGATAAAAATGAAGGCAGTTGACAGCTGCTAAACATAGGGACATGTTTTCCTCTGCCTAACCACCACACCACCACTTTAAACATGTGAAGTACCTCCAAGAATACTTCTTCATGAAATTTAAATTTGTGACTAAAGCTTATGAATCTTATGTGATGGCAAATACTAGGATCAGGGAAACCAAGAAAAGAAAGAGTCTTTCTGGAAAAGTGTTCTCCTACACGAAGTGCTTGTATGGAGCAATAAAGAATAAAAATGGCTTTGCTGTGAAGTAGGATGCAGTGGATATTGACCAAGGTAAGACAGTGTAAGAACTACAAGAGAAAAATCAAAGATGAAGTACTTTTGAAAATGAGAAGAAAAAAGGTAAAGAGCTCTGTGTTATCACTGTTTTTAAAATTTCTGATTTGCTAAAAAAAAAAAAATCACAGCGGGGACCTGGGTGACTCAGTCAGTTGCATCTGCCTTCAGCTCAGGTCATTACCCAGGGGGTCCTGGGATCTAGCTCCATGGCAGGGAGCCTGTTTCTCCCTCTCCCTCTGTTGCTCCCCCTGCTTGTGTACATGTGCACTCTCTCTCTGTCAAATAAATAAATAAAATCATTTAAGAAAAAAATCACAGAACATTTACTACTTTGCAACCACTACTCCATAACTGGCAGATTTATTATGAGGGCATCTTAGCTTACCAAAGACGGTTAATGACAACAGGAAATTCAGTTAGTCCCCACAGCTACAGGATTTGGTTCTCAGGTTTGCAAGTCAAAAAACTCACTACATATTACTTTCTGATTTTTACATTTAACATCACTACTGCTGTTCTTTCCACATTACAGAAAAATGCTGTAAAAGAAAGGATTAATATTGACCTGAATAGTAGTAATCGCATTTTTTGTTACTTTACCTAGGGCTAATTAAAACATTTTTACCTAATGATATTATTAACAAAACAAGTATTAGCTTCAAAATAATACGTAAGGAATGACCATATTTTGTAAAAATTAAAAATAAATTTGATGCAATTTCATGATTCTTTTTCTTTTTCTTTTTACTTTTTAATTTTCCTAAAAACAACATGCATTACTCATAATTTTTAAAAGAGGGAATAGGAAGAAGTAAAAGCTAATGAGATGTTTTTCATTAACCAAAATAATCTATCACCAAAATGGCAATTTATCCATTTCTTATAGTAACTATCATGAAGATCTTCACAGGGACAGATGTTGCTCGGACATTACTATCAGAGTACTAAACTGGATGACATCTTGCCCGAAAAGGCTTGGCACACACAGATTTTTGTGGTTTTGTTGAAATTCTTATTCTATAGCTCTTGACTTTTCAAAGATCCAAGACTATTATCCTTATTCATTTCAAAATACCTCTAATATATTTTTTCTTTCATTATAGTTAATTATATCTTAGTATGGTTTGTTCCTGGTGTCACATTCAGCTTCTGTCATTTCAAAATCACACTAGCTGAGTCACTTCTAAAAGAGAGGGCTGTAAATAGCAAATTTCATCCATGCATGATGCTAGCATCAGTTTTAAAAAGGCAATACAACCTGAACTTGACCCTAGTTTCAAGAGTGCATCTTGTTTGAGGGCCTGTGGTCTTTTCTCCACTGATTATGTTGGTTACAGTAAAAATTTTAGTATTGTAACTGCATGCTTTAGCTCTGAATACTTAAGGGTCTGTTGAGCTGTGCTATCATCATTGCTGATCATTAGTCTCTGTCATTAAGATGACAAGTTAAACTGGCTTTTGAAGAATTGCAATCTCTAGGTGTAAATATTCATTTGAAAAATAAGAAGAGAATGAATGGCAGTATAGGAGGGACTATAGATACATTTAACAAAAAGATAGCATAAAATGGCTTTTTATAAATGTATATGTACTAAGGGGATATGTTTTAGAGTTTAGAGTACTTACTACTTTTAACTTACATACCTGGCCTAATTTTAGTTACATGGGCCAAGACCACTCTATATAAAATGAGTGGGACTACTAGTCAACGTCTCAAGGAAAGTAACTCACAGCCCTGACATAAGAAATTTTACCACCTCTCTAAATTCCTAGAAAGATAACTCAACAGGAGATGAGGTTCTTTTCGCACATCTTGCATTTTGCTTCAAATTAAACTTTTATTTCACACACAAAAAATGTGAAAAGGTGAGTAGATTAAACTGTTAGTAATCATGCTTTCAGCAGAGACATAGTTTCACAATCACTGTGAAGCCTTTTACAATTTGAAGACCGGATTAACTGCAACACCAGGAGGCAGAATGACCTTGCCCACTTCACAATCTCTGTGATAACAAAGCCAGGGTTAGAAATTGAAAAGTTTATTCATTAGAGAAATCATTTACAATGAATCATCTGATTTTCTAGCCTGTCTTTGGATTGTTACAGGCATAATAAATTATACCAATAACAACCAGAGTCAACAAGAAAAAAAAAATTAAGTAGAGATAGAATATCAAATGTCATTGCATCACTTAAAAATTTCTAGACAAGTGAATTTTAAAGTTAAAATAAAATCCTATTTAGGATCAATTGTCTGAACAGCCCTCACACCCTCTCTTGAACATGTGCTGCCAAGAGTTCTAACATGCAGAATCCAGCCTGTGACATTTCTGTCTATAATGGGATTATCCCAATATTTTCCCCCAACCCAATCAGGGTAAGGTTACTCAGCAATGGTAGCACTTAAAGAGAGATCAAGGGTCATTAAGGAAAATACTCAGAAGATTTAGCAATTGAATCATGTATTTACTGAAGGCTTAAGATATGTAAATCTTCTGCGGTACTACTTGGCACTAAGAATTATGAACAAAACAGCTGACAAGCTTGAGCCTTTGGGCAGTTTATATAACTTGCTCACCAGGACAACTGAATTCTTTGCAGCATCTGAGACTAAATTTACAAAAATATTTATGGGTAATTTAAACTATTTAGGGTATTACATTTAGATCAAGCACTTTAGTAGGAATATTAAAATCTCCACAGATCTTAGAGTGAAATACCCAAACAATTTTCCATAATAAAGGATTCACTATCATTTGCACTTAACAATTCATACATATAAGAAACTTTCATTACCGTAAGTATCCCTACTCTATTAGAACTTACCTAAACTACAGATTCTTTCTCAATAAATATCCATGCTTGCCAGGTTTTCATTCTTGGTCTTTCTCTCATTCTGAACAGCTTTTAGTGGAATTCATTTATACCCATAAATTCAAGTGCCTCCTATGGACTGATATCGCCCAAGTTCTAAAACCATATATTCAACAGCCTGCTGGACATAGGCCCTGAGGTGGTTTATCCAGAATCACAAACTCAACTTGACCAGATAAAACCCATGATCTTTTATATCCAAAATGTGTCCTTCTCCATATCCTTACAAATAAAACTACCAACCATTCAGACCCAGCATTTTAATGGGGCACAATGAAGGAGAAAAGATACTGGCCAGGCCCCCAAAAGTGCAAAGTGAGATCAGAAACCCACCATGTAAAACATAGAGCCCAAAAATGTGTGGTGTTCAATAGCTAAAAGAGGTTAAAAGTAAAATGATAGAAAGGCTAGACTTTTCTACACTTACCAAAAGAAGCTGGAGTGGCTATATTAATATTAGACAAACTAGATTTCAGAGCAAAGAATATTACAAGGGATAAAGAACATCACTTCATAACAATAAAGAGGAGGACTTAACAATCCTAAAGGTTTATGAACCTACTGACAGAACTTCAAACTATACAAAGTAAAAAACTGTTAGAACTGCAAAGAGAAATAAATCTACAATTATAGTTGGAGACTTCAATATTCCTCTTTTAATAATTGATAGACAAAATAGATAGAAAATGAGTAAGGACAAAGAAGATTTAAATAACACTATCAAGAGAATAGCAAATGAGACCTAAAGTAAGCAAAATAAAAAACCAGAATAGAAATCAACAAGAGAAAACAAAAACAACAACAACAACAAAAATCAATGATGTATTGTATGGTGACTAACATAACATAATAAAATAAAATAAAATTTAAAAAAAATCAATAACTTCAAAAGCTAGTTCTTTGAGAAAATCAATAAAATTGATAAACTTCTATCCAGACTGATAAGGAAAAAGAAAGTGAGGACAGAAATTATAAATATCAGTAATGAAAGAAGTCACATCGACACAATTCTACAGAAAGTAAAATAATAATAAAGATATAGTAGCAACAATTTTATGCCCATAAATTCAACAACATAGATAAAATAGTATCCTTGAAAGAACAAGCTACCAAAGCTCACTCAAGAAAAAATAGATAACCTGAAGCTCTATATCTATTTTTAAAATTGAATGTGTAGTTAAAACTTTTCCATAAAGAAAACTCCAGGCCCTGACGGCTTCATTGGTGAATTCTACCAAATTTTTGAGAGACTTATCAGTTCCATACAAGCTCTTCCAGAAAACTGAAAAAGGAAAAAATACTTCCCAACTCCTTCAATTAGGCAAGCATTAAGACAAATCAGATACAAGAAAAACAGAATAAAACCTACAGATATATCCCTCACAAACACATATTAGAAAGTCCCCAACAAAATATTAGTAAAATACATCTAATAATATATACAAAGGATAATACATCATAACAAAAGGAGGTTTATTCCAATAATACAAGAATAATTTAACAATCAAATATCAATAAATGTAATTCACCGTATTAACAACTGAAAAGAGAAAAACCATATGATCATTTCAAAAGATTCAGAAAACAATTTTTTGACAAAATCCAACATCCATTCTTTAATCATCGTCATCATCATCATTATCATTTGTCAGCAGGATATGAAGAGAAGGAATAGAATGAATAGGAATTTCCTTGACCTGATAAAGAGCACCTAGGAAAAAATTCCACAGCTAACACCATACATAATGGCAGAAGACTGAACAACTTTCCCCCAAGAGCAGGAAAAAGGCAAGGATGCCTGCTCTCATCACTGTTCTACAGCATTGTCCTGGAAGTTCTAATCAATGTAATAAGGCAAAGAAAATAAAATGAAAGTCATCCAGATTGGAAAAGAAGACAAATTGGCATTACTTGTCCAGTGCTCTTTCTACTGTACATCTAATTTTATGTTTTATATTTTCTTTCTTCATTTTTTTGGTTAAGTTTATTCCTAGATATTTTATTATTTTTGGTGTGATTGTAAATGAGATTGTTTGCTTAATTTCTCTTTTTGCTAGTTCATTACTAGTGTATAGAAATGCAACAGATTTCTGTATATTAATTTTGTGCCCTGCAACTTTACTGAATTCATTTATTAGTTCTAGTAGTTTTTTGGTGGACTCTTTAGGGTTTTCTATATATATGGAGTATCATGTCATCTGCAAATAGTAAAAATTTTATCTCTTCCTTACCAGTGTGGATGCTTTTCATATCTTTTTCTTGTCTGATTGCTATGCCTAGGACGTCCAGTACTATATTGAATAAACATAGACCCTAAGTTCTCTCTTCATTATTACAAACAGTAAAAAAAATAAATAAAGTTCTACAATTAAATTAAAATTAGAACAAGAACATTCATCAGTGATTATGTATTTCCTATGAAGAAGCACAATTTTTTTTTGGTCAGATGACCCCAAGGAACTTCTGTTAAATACTCTGAATATCACTGTGTGCCAAGAATGCTCATGGCAATCACTTTAAAATCTGCTGTTTTTAAAAATGTCTTATTTAATTTTCTTCTTAGAATTAGCATTTAAATATCTGCCCCTGTCAAATACAATGCATTATCACAGGATGGAAGTAAAATGAAGGCAAAAAATAAAGACTAAAGACAAAGACTGCCTTAAAATAGTTGTGTCATACTTAAATGTCATACTGTCTCTTAAAGTGTCCTCTTATTACAAGCCAATGAATTTATTCACTTTCAGTGTGAAAGTTCTCTCTTCAAAATTGTCCATAGTAGAGTATAATTTCTTTCTCATTTTATTAGACAGACTAATAGAGTTCTTTCCTCCTTCATTATTTATATACTTGCTGGTTGGTTATTTAGTTCAGGCTTCCTCTTTATAATAATGCTTTGAAATGTGTTACATTCAAATATATTTATAATCTTTTAGAGATTACTCAGACTTAAATGTTCAAATCTTCTGATCTAATAATCCCTCAAGAAATCTATTTAAAAAAATAATCACAGATGCAGAGATGTACATTTGTATATAAACATGTCCATTATGGGATTATTCATACTCACAAATAATGTAAACAATTTAAAGGGCAACAGCTGAAGAACTGGTATATAAGAAATGATTCATAAATAAATGGAATATATTCTAAAATAATTGAGAAAGCTCAAAATATAATTTTAACAGAAAAAGTAAAGTAAAAAATATATTTATAATATAATCCCTTCTCTACTACACATATTTCACAGATACACACACACCATTTATAAAAATAGAAATACCCAAAATGATGAATGGTTATCTCTGAATAATGATTATGAATCATATTTTTCCTCACATTTTACTGTATTTTTAAATTTTTCTTTAAGAATAATTTTATAATCAGAAAAAATAAACATTCTATGAGAGCAGGAAAGACAGAGAATCAGAATGATGAAAGATCCACCAGGTTGAAGTTTTGGCAATGGAGAGACCAGTTTGAGTAAGTAAATGAAGCATAAAGCAAGAATCATTTTTAAAAACAACATGGTAACATTGGCTAGTAACATAGATCATTTTCTGTGCTGTCATCCTTTTCAAGCATTACTAATTCCAACAATAATTCAAACAGAAAAGGTATCTAAAACCGACATAGTGTATAGTCTTACTTAAACTTACAGCAACCCAATGCTACCTTGAGTATTACACTGTGGGCACTTTAAAAAGAAACATTTTTTTAAATGGAATATACTTAGAGGACAGCAACTAAGATCAATATTTTTTAAACTTGAATGTCTTAGGAAAAACACATAAGGACATTGGGAATGCTCACACTAAGAAAGAAAAATTTAAGCAAACACAGGTTTTGTGTCATCTAGTGAGGAAAAGAGCTAATGGTTAGAGCTAACTAAGGATGAAATGGGATCTTCCTACCCTCCCTACCCAGTTGGAGACCACTATCCATTCATTAAACACATGTAAGGTCACTGGGCAAAAGAACCTACTTGACAACCAATTTGGAATCCTCTGTTGTTTGTAAAGATATTCTTCCTAATCTTGTTTTAGAGAGGAAACTTAAGCATCAGGTGGGTATTTAGACTAAGTGTTCTCTAATGACCCCTCCAAATTGGCATGACATGGCTTTAGGTGTTCTAAGACCAATTCTAATGTGAGGGCAGGCGCTTCCCTCACACACAACACCAAGCAATTGTTGAACACCAGTAGGGTGTCCAAAAATTCAACTCCATTCTGATACTACCTATGCTGGAGAAACCACCAGATTGCACAGATTAAGGATTCAGTCCCACAAGACTGCCCCTACAACTCTCACTTTAGATGCCAGCTGTAAGCCCAAGCCTATTTACTTATGCTTCCCAATGACCAGCTACATATTGGAACTTCCAATAATCTCCTCCTTAGGTTCAATTATTTGCTAGAAGGGCTCACAGAACCCAGGGAAACACTTACTTACGTTTACCAGTTTATTAAAGGATATTATAAAAAATACATATCAATAACCAAAAGAAGAGATACTTAGGGCAAGATCTCAAACAAAGGAGCTTCTGTCCTCATGGAGCTTGGGGCCTGACTTGGTGACACATAGAAGCATTCTGGTTTGGGGCACCTGGGTGGCTCAGTCATTAAACATCTGCCTTCGGCACAGGTCATGGTCCTAGGGTCCCAGGATCGAGCCCCACATCAGGCTCCCTGCTCGGCCGGGAGCCTGCTTCTCCCTCTCCCGCTCCCCCTGCTTGTGTTCCCTCCCTCGCTGTCTTTCTCTCTATCAAATAAATAAATAAAAATTTAAAAAAAAAAAAAAGAAGCATTCTGGTTCCCCAAGCATGGAAGCTCTCCAGAAAAAAAAAAAAAAAAAAAGGCCAAAAAGCTACTCTCTTTAATTTTTATGAAGGCTTCATAACATAGTCATGATTGCCTAAGTCTTTGGTCATTGGCTGAATCAGCCTCTAGTCCTTCTCCCCTCCCTGGTGGTCAGGCAGTCAGACTGAAGTTCCATCCGTCTTCTCTCATGGTTGGTCCTCTTGGCAATTAGCCCCTGCCCCTGGGTGGGGTCCAAAAGTCACTTTCATTAATAACAAGACACTCATTTCACTTTTATGGCTCTGAAGCATGTTCAGGAACTGTAGATGAAGACCAAATATGTCTGAGAAATATATTTTGATCCTCTGCATGACCAATGCAAAAGAAGATTCAAAATGAAGTAAGCATTGCTAGGAGAGTCACTTAAAATAGTCAAAAGGACACTGAGGAGGTAGGGCCTATGCACATCTCTTGGTTTGTCTCTAGTTTCATTTCTCTAACATCATGAACTTTTGACTTTTGTCAGTTACAACTCCACCACTTCCTAGAATACATCCTTCTACTCTGGACTAAAATAGATAATGCAACATCAGTAGCTAAATAGCCAATTGTGTTATTAGGCAGTCAGTTTAAACTCTGCCAGCACCAATCATAATTTTTTCAAAACAAATTATATAAACCTATGGTTTTTGCCTTTATAAGCCTGCACTCCGCTCGCAGTTCAGAGCACACTTTTAATTTCAGTTGACTCTGTCTCTCAGATTGCAATCCCTAGGACCCCAATTAAATGCTTTTGGTTGCTTTACAGCTTCTTCTTCTTAGCCAACACCAAATATGTATTTTTTATAATCATTATATCACAGTATGATGTTATATTCCTGAGATGTGATCCACATTACTCACATTTAGTTTTATAGCAAACTGTTAGGACACAGCTGATGTTCCATCATTTACTAGTCAGTTAACGATTATTCTCAGCCACTTCACTATTCATTAGCACTCCCACTATAAATGGAAGGGGCGGAGAGAAGTTCATTCAAATGAGTTGACTCCTGTGCATGTTGAAAGTTAAAATGAAAGACTTCATGTAAGAGTTTAATATCACTGGACAAAGTGGTAAATGAGTATTGTGAGTGTGCTTCCTTAACGACTTTATCCCTATTATCTATCTCCCTTTGCATGAGGTGTTTTCCATTTGTTAACTAAGCATACCATTAAGGATATAGAATATAACTGTCATCGTAGCTTCCCTGAAATGCCAAATCAGCAATAATAATAACATGATAATACTGTGTTCATCTACCTAACTCAAAGTTCTGATTTTATCACAATTGAATATATATTTTCAAATGACTGATCTTTTGTCCTACTCTGTCATGACTTTTTTTTAAGATTTTATTTATTTATTTATTTGAGAGAGAGAGGGAGCTTGAGTGTGAGCAGGGGGACAGGCAGAGAGGGAAAGAACCCCAAGCAAGAGAGGAGGGGAGAGGCAGAGAGGGAGAGAATCACAAGTAGACTCCATATTGAGCACAAGCTGGACTCGGGGCTCCATCCCACCACCTCGAGATCATGACCTGAGCTGAAACCAAGAGTTGAATGTTTAGCCAACTGAGTCACCCAGGCACCCCCCCATCATGACTTCTAAGGTAAACATCATTCACTAAGATAGTGGGCCATAAATATCGCTACGCTGCATTACTGTAGATTTCTGGGTAAGTTTCTCATCCAGAAAGTTTATTTACAGAAAACAGACTACATTGACCAGGTGAGGATTTGCTTCTATTAACTACTGTGGTTAAAAAATAATAATGCTATCAATGAGATCCAATCCAATCTAGATAATCTAACAGCTAGGGTAACTGAGACAGAAGAGAGAATAAGCGATCTGGAAGACAGTATAATAGATAAAAAGGGAAAAACAACCCAGAATCCATTAAAATAGAATCAGAGAAATAAGTGACACCATGAGGCATTCCAATGTCAGAATCATTGGAATCCCGGAGGGAGTGGAGAGCGAGAGAGGGCTAGAAGATGTATTTGAGCAAATCGTAGCTGAGAACTTCCCTAATCTGGGGAATGAAACAAACATTCGAATCCTAGAGGCAGAGAGGACCCCTCCTAAGATCAAGGAAAACAGGCCAACACCCCGGCATGTAATAGTAAAACTTGCAAATCTTAGAACCAAGGAAACCATCTTAAGGGCAGTTAGGGGGAAGAGATTCCTTATGTACAGAGGGAGGAACATCAGAATAACGTCAGACCTATCCACAGAAACCTGGCAAGCCAGAAAGGCCTGGCAAGACATATTCAGGGAACTAAATGAGAAGAACATGCAGCCAAGAATACTTTATCCGGCAAGGCTTTCATTTAGAATGGATGGAGAGATGCAGAGCTTCCACGACCGGCAGAAGTTAAAAGGATATGTGACCACTAAGCCGGCCCTGCAAGAAATATTAAGGGGGGTTCTGTAAAAGGAGAAAGACCCCAAGAGTGACCTACAACAGAAATTTACAGGGACAATCCATAAAAACAACGTCTTCACAGGCAACATGATGACAATTAATTCATATCTTTCAATAATCACTCTCAATGTGAATGGCCTAAACGCTCCCATAAAATGGCACAGGGTTGCAGATTGGATAAAAAGACAGGACCCATTCATATGCTGTCTACAAGAGACTCATTTTGAACCTAAAGATACATCCAGACTGAAAGTGAAGGGATGGAGATCCATCTTCCATGCCAGCGGACCTCAAAAGAAAGCTGGGGTAGCAATTCTTATATCAGACAAATTAGATTTTAAACTAAAGTCTGTAATAATAGACACAGAAGGACACTATATCATTCTATCCAACAAGAAGATCTAACAATTGTAAACATCTATGCCCCCAACATGGGAGCAGCCATCTACATAAGCCAACTGTTAACCAAAATAAAGAGTCATATTGATAACAATACGTTAATTGTAGGAGACCTCAATACTCCACTCTCAGCAATGGACAGATCATCTAAGCAGAAAATCAACAAGGAAACAAGAGCTTTGAATGATACGTTGGACCAGATGGACCTCATAGATATTTACAGAACATTCCACCCTAAAACAACAGAATACTCATTCTTCTCGAGTGCACATGGAACTTTCTCCAGAATAGACCATATACTGGGTCACAAATCAGGTCTCAACCGATACCAAAAGATTGAGATGATTCCCTGCATATTCTCAGACCACAATGCTCTAAAACTGGAACTCAATCATAAGAAAAAATTTGGCAGAAATTCAAACACTTGGAAGCTAAAGACCACTCTGCTCAAGAATGTTTGGGTCAACCAAGAAATCAAAGAAGAACTTAAATAATTCATGGAAATCAATGAGAACGAAAACACATCGGTCCAAAACCTATGGGATACTGCAAAGGCAGTCCTAAGGGGGTAATACATAGCCATCCAAGCCTCACTCAAAAAAATAGAAAAATCCCGAATTCACCAACTAACTCTACACCTTAAAGAACTAGAGAAAAAGCAACAAACGACGCCTAAGCCACACATTAGAAGAGAAATAATTAAAATTAGAGCAGAAATCAATGAATTAGAAACCAGAAACACAGTAGACCAGATCAACGAAACTAGAAGTTGGTTCTTTGAAAGGATTAATAAGATTGATAAACCACTGGCCAGACTTATCCAAAAGAAGAGAGAAAGGACTCAAATTAATAAAATTATGAATGAAAGGGGAGAGATCACAACCAACACCAAGGAAATAGAAACAATTATTAGAAATTATTATCAACAACTATATGCCAATAAACTGAGCAATCTGGATGAAATGGAGGCCTTCCTGGAAACCTATAAGCTGCCAAGACTGAAACAGGAAGAAATTGACAACCTGAATAGGCCAATAACCAGTAACGAGATTGAAGCAGTGATCAAAAACCTCCCAAAAAACAAGAGTCCAGGGCCTGATGAATTCCCTGGGGAATTCTACCAAACATTCAAAAAAGAAATAATACCTATTCTAATGAAGCTGTTTCAAAAAATAGAAACAGAAGGAAAACTTCCAAACTCATTCCATGAGGCCAGCATTACCTTAATCCCCAAACCAGGCAAAGACCCCATCAAAAAGGAGAATTTCAGACCAATATCCCTGATGAATATGGATTCCAAAATCCTCAACAAAATCCTAGCTAATAGGATCCAACAATACATTAAAAGGATCATCCAGCACGACCAAGTGGGATTTATCCCCGGGATGCAAGGGTGGTTCAACATTCACAAATCAATCAATGTGATAGAACACATTAATAAGAGGAGGGAGAAGAACCATATGGTCCTTTCAATTGATGCAGAAAAAGCATTTGACAAAATACAACATCCTTTCCTGATTAAAACTCTCCAGAGTATAGGGATAGAGGGACCATTCCTCAAGCTCATAAAATCCATCTATGAAAAACCCACAGCGAATATCATCCTCAATGGGGAAAAGCTGAGAGCCTTTCCCTTAAGATCAGGAACACGTCAAGGGTGCCCACTCTCACCACTGTTGTTCAACATAGTACTAGAAGTCCTAGCAACAGCAATCAGACAACAAAAAGAAATAAAAGGTATTCAAATTGGCAAAGAAGAAGTCAAACTCTCTCTTTTCGCAGACGACATGATACTTTATGTGGAAAGCCCAAAAGACTCCACCCCCAAATTACTAGAACTCATCCAGCAATTCAGTAATGTGGCAGGATACAAAATCAATGCACAGAAATCAGTTGCTTTCTTATACACTAACAACGCAACTGTTGAAAGAGAAATTAAAGAAACGATTCCATTTACAATAGCACCAAAAACCGTAAGATACCTCGGAATAAACCTAACCAAAAAGGTAAAGGATCTATACTCTAGGAACTACAAAACACTCATGAAAGAAATTGAAGAAGACACAAAAAGATGGAAAAATATTCCATGCTCATGGATCAGAAGAATAAACATTGTTAAAATGTCTATGCTACCCAGAGCAATCTATACCTTCAATGCCATCCCGATCAAAATTCTAATGACATTTTTCAAAGTACTGGAACAAACAACCCTAAAATTTGTATGGAATCAGAAAAGACCTCAAATTGCCAAGGAGATGTTGTAAAAGAAAAACAAAGCTGGGGGCATCACGTTGCCCGATTTCAAGCTATATTACAAAGCAGTGATCACCAATACAGCATGGTACTGGCACAAAAACAGACATACAGACCAATGGAACAGAATAGAGAACCCAGATATGGACCCTCAACTCTATGGTCAAATAATCTTTGACAAAGCAGGAAAAAACATGCAATGGAAAAAAGACAGTCTCTTCAATAAATGGTGCTGGGAAAATTGGACAGCCACATGCAGAAGAATGAAACTCGTCCATTCTCTAACACCATTCACAAAGATAAACTCAAAGTGGATGAAAGACCTCAATGTGAGACAGGAATCCATCAAAATCCTAGAGGAGAACATAGGCAGTAACCTCTTTGACATCAGCCACAGCAACTTCTTTCAAGATACATCTCCAAAAGCTAGTGAAACAAAAGCAAAAATGAACTTTTGGGACTTCATCAAGATAAAAAGCTTCTGCACAGCAAAGGAAACAGTCAACAAAACAAAGAGGCAACCCACAGAATGGGAGAAGATATTTGCAAATGACACTACAGATAAAGGGTTGGTATCCAAGATCTATAAAGAACTTCTCAAACTCAACACCCAAAAAACAAATAATCAAGTCAAAAAGTGGGCAGAAGAGATGAACAGACACTTCTCTGAAGAAGACATACAAATGGCTAACAGACACAATGAAAAAATGTTCATCATCATTAGCCATCAGGGAAATCAAATCAAAACCACACTGAGATACCACCTTACACCAGTCAGAATGGCCAAAATGGACAGGGAAAGAAACAACAAATGTTGGAGAGGTTGTGGAGAAAGGGGAACCCTCTTACACTGTTGGTGGGAATGCAAGTTGGTACAGCCACTTTGGAAAACAGTGTGGTTTCCTCAAAAATTTAAAAATAGAGCTACCCTATGACCCAGCAATTGCACTCCTGGGTATTTACCCCAAAGACACAGATGTAGTGAAAAGAAGGGCCATATGCACCCCAATGTTCATAGCAGCAATGTCCGCAATAGCCAAACTGTGGAAAGAGCCGAGATGCCCTTCAACGGATGAATGGATAAAGAAGATGTGGTCCATATATACAATGGAATATTACTCAGCCATCAGAAAGGATGAATACCCAACTTTTACATCAACATGGATGGGACTGGAGGAGATTATGCTAAGTGAAATAAGTCAAGCAGAGAAAGTCAATTATCATACGGTTTTACTTATTTGTGGAACATAAGGAATAACATGGAGGACATTAAGAGAAGGAAGGGAAAAATGGGCGAGGGGAATTGGAGGGAGAGATGAACCATGAGAGACTATGGACCTGAGAAACAAACAGGGTTTTAGAGGGGAGGGGGGAGGGGGGATTGGTTAGCCCGGTGATGGGTATTAAGGAGGGCACGTACTGCATGGAGCACTGGGTGTTATACGAAAACAATGGATCGTGGATCACTACATCAAAAACTAATGATGTATTGTATGGTGACTAACATAACATAATAAAATTAAAAATAAATAAATAAATAAATAAATGCACACTAATGTTTCATCTCACATCTTTAAAAAAAACACAGTCATTATTCAAATATTAGGTTTCTCTAAGTGTCATAGTACATATTGTTTTAATGCTACTGTAACTTTAAAAGCAATTTGAAAAGTAATGGGCATTTTTTTTCTTATCATACCTAAAAAGTAACTTTAAAAAAAAAAAACTCAAACGGCATTTAAGCAGTTTTTCTCCTTAGTTCTGTTCAAATATAGCAAGAGTATAATTAGTTGGACAAGCTGCCTAACTCTGTAATATACATCACCTCCACAACTTACAAACCCGCAGCAGTAACAAGCTTTGCAGTAAATTAAAATCTCCACTTCTTTTAAAAAAAATTACATTCAGAAAGATGAAGTAAACACCAATTTTCTCTTTCCCAAGAGTGAAGTATATTTAAGGGTGAGGTTAAAAAATTTTTTTTCAATTTTTTTTTAATTTAGCAAGTTAAGATGCTGCAATAATGAGAAGACATTCATTTTTCTTACCACCAAGTAATCGCTTCCACATTATTGGACAGTTTATGGGTCTGACTACTTCACTGCCACTTAATGATCCTAGAAAAAAAGCCCACATTTTTCTTGGGTTCTTTTCGCTCAAAAAAAAAATCCAAAAAGTTACTTTGTCAATGCAGCAACTCAAGCATTTCACTTTGGATTATTCCTCCTTTTTTGTGAACATATAAAAGATAAATTGCTTTCTTTCATTCTAACCTAAATTCAAAGTTTCTAAGATAGATCTCTTGATTCTACGCATGTTCTTGAAATGATTAAATACAAAATCTCCAAAGTATCTGAATGCTGCTTCTCCAAAAACAAATGCTTCAAGATATGACCCAGAATACATATTTCTCAGACTGAGTAAGGAAGTAATGCCTAAAATTTTCAACATCTACAGAGAGGAAGCTAGTAATAACCTAGCAAGTCATGCATAAAAGCTCAACAGAACCTTAAATTTCTGCTGATAAAAAAGCAATAAGAAAATGGATCCCTAAAACTATTCAAACCTACTACAGAATGTGAGATAACACTATCATCTCTTCATTTCTGATCTTACGGTGTTCTTTTCAGGAGTTCTATTTGTCAGCATAGGTCACAGACTCACTATGTGTTTTACAGGTCTTTTAACCAAATTAATGATTCTAAAAGCATATTTTCCAGCTCACTGCAGATACATCTCTAAATTATACTTGGCTCACAAGTTGTAAAAAGCAATATATTATATAGCTATAAGTTTCTCCCACTCAACCTATTTTAAGTTCTGATATCAGCCAAGGTAATGCTAATAATGCTCATCACAAAAAACTATCACAGTTCAATACCTGTTTAAAAATATTCATTAATTCAAGGGTTAAGAGTCCTAAGTGAAAGGCACTGGGCTAGGTGTTGTAGGTGACACGAAGCTGGAAAACCACTGTTACCTTCATTCAGTTTTCAGTCTACCCAGGAAGACAGGTATAAAGAAAGTAACAATGACATTTGGAGTGACAAAATCTATTATTCTAATTAGGACACTTTTAAGAGTGGGAGAGGTGCTTCTAAAAACTAACCCAGGATAACAGACATAAACAAGTCTGTCCCAGGAAAACTGGGACATATAGTCACCCTAACAATGGTATTCAATGTTTTGCAGTTTAAACGTTTTCAAAAATGTTATTTAATTTTTTGCCTAGAAACAAAGCTATGAGATAAATAACATAATACTATCCCCACTTTTAGATGGGAAAATGAAGGCTCAGGGAAAGTAAATGATTTCCCTAAGTTTACACAGCTAATAAATGATGGGTCCAAGGCCTGTGCTAAAATTTTCTAATTCTACATCTAATATCTTTCCTTTATAACACACTGCTTCATCAATAGCTATAACTACTAGATACATAGATATATTCTATAATGACAACCTGGGGGAAGCACTGTTCTTGTGATTATAATACCCATATAGAAATATAGGGAGATAACATGTACCAGTTTGACAGTATTTTTGCTTTCATGGTAAAAATTACATGGATAAATGAGGACAGATTAATCAAAGGAAATTATATGACACAGAGTTGACCTACATAAAAAAAAATAAGAGCTAAAACAGTTTCAAGTAAAATCAGAGTCTAAAAAGGGATATCCTCATCATTGTTATTATTCAAAATTGTCTTGTAAGTTATAATGGATAAATATTGGATAAGAAGAGATAAAACCACCTCCTTTTGCTAATAAGACTGTATAATAACAGTGACTATGACCAGAATTTTAAAAATTGGTAAGATGGTTAAATTCAAGATAAATATTTTAAAACTCAGTGATATTTGTGTCTTCCAGCAATAAGTTTCCCCTCCATCAATCCAAAGCTCCTCTGGACCACTTCTGTTCCATATAGACTTCTGCCCAGTCATATCAGATTTTTACAGAATACGGAACACCCTATTCTGAGGTGTCTGGTTTGGATGATTTCTCCAAATTCCAGAGCTACCAACAGAACAATGATTTATCCTGTATCAATGACCAAGAGGACTTATTAACTTATTCGCTTTCAGGAAAAAAGACTGCCTCTAAGACAAAATTCTACTTAGTCTTAGAGCCCCTGGCAGCAAATTCCTGGACATTTTGAAATTGCAAATTTCTTTCCAGTCTTCAAGAATGCATAACTACTGACATCCAGTATCAGAACACTCAATGCAGACAAAGAAAAAATATCCATGATTAAAGGACACACGTGTGGGGTTTTTTTAGAAATTGTCCAGCTCAGTATTAGCTCCCTAACAACCTGATATAACCTGTTTCATATGCCTCTTTCAGCCACTACAATCTCTCTATTTCTAAAATGACAAAAGTTTCTACAAAATTCAAAAGTTAAATGATTTATCAGTGAGATTTCTATGTCACCCTTTTAAAGAACAACGGTAACATTAAAAGAATTTTCATGTCATTGCTGTGTTGAGATTTATTCTTTGAGACCTTGCATCTTTGTGTCTGTAACAGGTATTTGTGACTCTCCTTGTGGGCTCGATGAAGTAAGCAGCCATATGAAGAAGCCCACATGGCAAAGAACTGCAATAGCCTCTAGGAACTGCATGTGGCTTCTAGGATCTGAGTTAACTTCAGCTAACAGCCAGGAAAAAGTTGGGCCCCTCAGTTATACAATCACAAGGAAACGGATTCTGGCAACAACCTGAATGAGCATGGAAGTGGATTCTTCCCCAGTCAAATCTCCAGTTGAGAAAGCAGCCTGGCCAATACAGTGAATAAAGCCTTGTGAGACCCTGAAGTATAAAACATATTCAAGCCATGCTGAGAATCCTGGCCCATAGAAATTGTGAGATAATAAATGTGTGTGTTGTTTTAAGCCACTTAATTTGTGATAATTTGTTACACAGCAACAGGAAACTAATATATCTTCCAATGTCTTTCTCTCTTGGAGTAAAATCCTAAGTCATTTTCATAGTTTGGCCACTTGCTACGACACTATCATCTTCTTCCACTTCACCATGCAAACTTTGCTCTAACTACAATGGCCTCTTTGCTTTTCATATAGGACAGACTTGCCACATTTTCCATTTGACAGACTGGCTCAGAGTCTTCAATATTCTGTCTGGAATACCGTTACCAGATACCTGCTTAGCTCACAACTCACCTTCTAGGTACCTATTCAAAGGTTACTTTGTTGGAGACACCCTCTCCTGAAAAAAAAACAGGAATTCCTAACCCCACTCAACATGCACTGCTGGCATCCGACTGCTTTATTCTCTCCACAACACTCTCATATCACCACTTGATAGGCATTTTTATTCATTTGTCTGCTTATTGTATTTCTCCCTGTACCAGAAGGTAAAGTCCAAGGGGGCAGAGATTATTTTGTTGTTGTTATCTGTTGTTAACCTATATATGTGGAACCTGTGTTGAGTAAATAAATAAATTGATAGATAAGTTAATGAATGAATTAAAGCAAATGCATTATTAAAGAAATTAGAGAGACGCTAATAGATATGAGTAAACAAAATGACTTAATAGAGAGATAAATTTAATCTAACAAATGGAACAGAAAAAAAGCATTCAGAACTATAATAAAGGATAATTTCCTAATTCCTCATGATCCAGGTTGGAAAAATAATATAATCTTTTTTCTAATCATGGGAATTAGACTAACTCCATACTTCTTCACAGCAACTTCCAGATGACAATGGAGCAATTACTAAAATGTTCTGAGAGAAAAAGAGTATGACATTAATATCTTATACTCATTCAAATTTTCTTTTGTGATTCAGGCAACTGACTTTATTAAGCACACAAAGTTATAAGAAATATAATTTCTACAATAGCTTTATGAAAATTGAAGTCCTACCAATCAAGAAATGGATGAAATAAGGGATTCAGAAATGGAAAAGCAAGAATGAATAAAATAAGTGTTGATGGGCATTGAATCAATTTAAATAAATCTATTTAAACAACTACAGTAATTTGTTAGAGAATATAATTTGGATGTTTTAAACTTTGACAAAGAGAAATAATATTACTGACAAAGCTGGAAGATTGGTGTAGAAGCTGCAAGAGGAAGTAAAAGTGTATTCCTTCATAATTCACAACAGGGAGAAAATTTATATTATCTTAAAAACTGAAGCATGAGGGGCGCCTGGGTGGCTCAGTTGGTTAAGCGACTGCCTTCGGCTCAGGTCATGATTCTGGAGTCCCGGGATCGAGTCCCGCATCAGGCTCCCTGCTCGGCAGGGAGTCTGCTTCTCCCTCTGACCCTCCTCCCTCTCATGCTCTCTGTCTCTCATTCTCTCTCTCTCAAATAAATAAATAAATAAAATCTTTAAAAAAAAAAAAACTGAAGCATGAAATTTTTTTAAATGACACAAACAACTAATTTATCCTTTGTAATAATTTTAGTAACCTTAGATCTTCTAGGAATTTTTTTTTACAAATCTTTTCTATAGACACAAAGTAAATATTTAGGCTTTGTGGGCTGCACACAATCTCTGTTGGGTTTTTATTTCTTTCTTTTATAATCTTTTAAAATGTTAAGACCAACCTTACCCCCCACACTGTACAAAAACAGGCCTTGGGCTAAATTTGACCTGCTTGCTGTATTTTGTTGACTTCTAGCTAAATAACATTGAGCCAAAATTCTGTTGTTCTTTCATTTTCACTCTGGGATCTTTTGATTCTGTTAAATGTAAGCAAAACTAATTGTGGTATTTTGTATTTAAAACTATATGATAATTTATAGGACTTCCACTTTTGGTCAAGAGGTACCCAGCAGGAATAATTCACAATGTTTGACATCTAATCAAAAGTTATCAAGTCTGCAAAAAAATAGGCCAATATGACCCATAGTGAGCGAAAAAAAAACTGAATCAAAACCAACCTGGAAATTACACAGATGATAAAATTTGTAGACAAGAACATTAGAATAGCTATTACAGCTGTATTCCATATGTTCGAATAGCTAGAGGAAAGAGTGAGCATGTTATGCAAAAACCTAGAAGATATTTAAGACTCAAATACAACTTCTAGATATGAAAACTACAATGTCTAAGATAAAAAAGAAATACACTGAATGGGATTAACAGAGATAAACATTGCAAGAGGAAAGAGTAGTAAATTTGAAAGTGTATCAGTAGAAATCATCCAAACTGAAACACATAAAGAAAAAAGGCTGGGGACGCCTGGGTGGCTCAGTTGGTTAAGCATCTGCCTTTGGTTCAGATCATGATCTCAGGGTCCTAGGCTCAAGTCATGATCTCAGGGTCCTGGGATAGAGCCACACATTGGACTCCCTGCTCAGTGGGGAGTCTGCTTCTCCCTCTCCTTCTGCCTCTCCCCTCCCCCACCACTCATGCTCTCTCTCTCTCTCTCTCAAATAAATAAATAAAATCTTAAAAAAAAAAAAAAGAAAGAAGGCTGGGAAAAAAATGAACAAAGTATCAGTGAGTTGTGGGAATATTTAAAGTGATCCTACAATTTATCAAAGTTCCGTTAATTGTTTAACTAAATCCTTTAAAGAGAGGAGAAAACACAGAAAAATATTTAAAGATACAATGGCCAAAAAATTCCCAAATTTGGTGAAAACTATATTACCACAAATCCAAGAAGCTCAATAAACTCAAGCACAAGAATAATGAACCACAAGAAATCATTTAAAACCAGTGATCAGGAGAAAATCTTAAAAGCAGCCAAGGAAAAGACATATTGCATACAGGGAAACAAAGATACAAATTAAACCAGTGAAAAGCCAAAAGGCAGTGGAGCCTTTAAAAGGCTGAAAGTAAAGAACTGGCAACTTAGAATTCTAAACACAAGGAAAATATCTTTCAAAAACAAAGGTATATACCTATTAGAATGGCTAAAATCTAGAATACTGACAACACCAAATGCTGACAGGGATGTGGAGCAACAGGAACTGTCATATCTCATTGGTGGGAATACAACAGTACAGCCACTTTGGAAGACAATTTGGTTTCTTACAAAACTAAACATACTCTCACCATACAATCCAGTAATCATGCTCCTTAGTATTTACCCAAATTTTCCTTAGTATGGAAAATTTATGTCCATACAAAAACCTGTACAAGGATATTTACAGCAACTTTATTCATAATTGCCAAAACTTGGAAGCAATAGTATGTCTTTCAGTAGATGAATGGTAAATAAACAATGGTACACCCAGACAATGGAATATTATTCAATGCTAAAAAGAAAAGAGCTATCAAGCCATGAAAAGACATAGGGAACATAGGGAACCTTAAATGTGTATCACTACCATATGATTCTAATTATATGGCATTCTGGAAAAGGCAAAACTGTGAAGACAAAAAAAGAAAAATAAGGCCTTAAAAAAAGTATGACTTACTAACAACCAATAATTATGCACATGAAAAGATGTTCAGCATCATTAGTCATCAGGGAAATGCAAATCAAAACCATAATTATTTACCACTTCACACCCACTAGAATGGCTACAAGTAAAAACAGACAATAACAAGTGTCAACAAGGATGTGAAGAAATAGGAACCCTCATACACTGCTAATGGGAGTGTAAAATGGTATACCTGCTTTAAAAAATAGTTTGTCAGTTTCTCAAAATTTTAAATATAGAATAACCACATAACCCAGCAATTCAACTCTTGAATATCTACCAGGAGAAATGAAAACATATGTTCACACAAAGTCTTACACACAAATGTTCATAGCCACATTATTCACAATAGCCAAAAAGTGGAAACAACCCAAATGTCCATTCACCTGATGAACAGATAAACAAAATGTGTTTACACCTATACAACAGAATTCTATTTGGTGATTTAAAAAAGCAACCAAGTCAAAGCACCTGGGTGGCTCAGTTGGTTAAGCATCCGACTCTTGGTTTCAGCTCAGGTCATGATCTCATGGGTCGTGAGATCAAGCCCCATGTCAGACAGTCTGCTTGAAGATTCTCTCCCTCTGCCCCTTCCCCTGCTCTCATTCTCCCTCTCTCTCAAATAAATAAATCTCTAAAAAAAAAAGGCAACAAAGTCCCAATACTTGACACAACATGGGAGAATGTTGAAAATATTATACTTAATGAAAGAAGCCAGACACAAATGAACCCATGTTATATTATCCCAGCTATGTGAAATGCCCAGAAAAAGCAAATCTATAGTGACAGAGAGTAGATTAGTGATTGCATATGGCTGGGGGAAGGAATGAGGAGTGACTACAAATGGGCATAAGAGTTTTTCTTGGGATGATGGAAATGTTCTAAAATTAGACTGTGGGGATGGTTGCACAACTCTGCAAATATGCTAAAAATCACTGAATTGTATACTTAAAATGGATTTATAGTATTTTAATTGAACCTTACCTAAGCTGTTAAAAAACACAAAGTGGAATAAAGACCTTTTCAGACATATAAACACAGAAAATATCACCAGCAAACCTGCACTATAATAATTATTAAAGTAAGGACTTCAGGCAAATGAAAAATGATATAATATAGAAATCTGGACCCAAACAAAGGAATAAAGAAAACAGAAAATGATAACTAGTGGGTAAATATAAAAGACTTAATCATTATTTAAATCTCTTTAAAAGAATTGTTTAATGTAAAAATATTAACAATGTATTGTGGCATATATAACATATAATAGGTGATGGGGATTAATGAGTGCATTTGTTGTGATGAGCACTAGGTATTGTATGGAAGTGTTGAATCACTATATTTTACACCTGAAACTAATATTATACTGTATGTTAGCTAACTGGAATTTAAATAAAAACTTCAAAAAAATAAGAAGTAAAATATATGAAAATAGCACAAAGGCCAGGAAAAAAGTGTAAGTAAACTTTTAAGTTACCTATATTATTCATGAAGTAGTATAATATTATTTTAAGGTAAAATGTGTTAAGTTAAAGATGTATACTGTAAACTTAAAGCAATTACTAGGATAACACAACAAAGAATTATAGCTGATAAACCAATAAAGGAGGTAAAATGGAATAAAAAAATTGAATCCAAAACTCAGTAGAAACAAAGGAAAAAGAGAACAAAAAATGGAAAAAATAGAAAGCAAAGAGCAAGATGGTAGCTTTAAACCCAAACGTATCAATAATAATATTAAATGTAAATGGTATAAATACCCCTAATTTAAAAGCATTATAAATGAGCTTTTCTTATTGGGTAAAAAAGGAAGAACCAAGTATATACTGCCTATAAGAAACCCACTTAAAATATTAAGAGAAATAGATTAAAAGAAAAGGAATGGAAAAGATATGCCATGTTAACACTAATCAAAATAATGCTGAAGTGGTTATATTAGTATCAGACAAAATAGATTTTACAGCAAAAAATATCACCAGAGATCAAGTTATTTCATACTGATAAAGCAGTCAATTAATCAAAAGGACATAACAATCCTTAACACTTATGTACCTAATAACAGAACTCTAAAATACATTAAGCAAAAAATGGCAACACTAGAAGGAGAAATCAATAAAATCAAAATTATAGTCAGAGATTCCAAACCCTTACCTTAGTAACTAATGAATAAATTGGCAGAAAATCAGTAAGGATATACAACACTTGTACAATACTATCAACCAACTTAATCTAATTGACATTCATAAAACTTTCCACCTAACAACAGATGAATTCACATTCTATTCAAGTAGAGTACATTTGGGGGAATAAAACCAATCTCAATAAGTTTAAAAGAATACAAATCATATAAAGTATGTTTTCTGACAAAATAGCACTAAGTTGGAAAGCAATAACAGAAATATAGGAAAACCTCTAAATGTTTGGACACTAAGTAACACTCTTCTAAATAACTCAAAGGTCAAAGAAGAAATCGAAAGAGAAATTAGAAAACATTCTGAACTGAATAAAAATGACAACACAACATACTAAAATTTATGGGTTTCAGTTAAAGTAATATCTACGAAGAAACATAGCACTAAATGTCTGTATTACGTAAAAAGAAAGTTTTCAAAACAATGGCCTTAGCTTCCACCTTAGTAAAAAGAAACACACACACACACACACACACACACACACAGAAAAAGAATAATGAATTAAATCCATAGTAAGAGAAAATAATAAAGATCAGAATTAAAATCAATGATATAGAAAACAGAAAAAAAATAGAGAAAAATCAATGAAATCCAAAGCTAGTTCTTTTGAGATCAATAAAATTGATAAACTTCTAGCCAGATCAGCAAAAAAAAAGAGATAAAATGCAATTTACCAATATCAGCACTGAGGGTGATGACGTCACTAGAGTTTCTACAGAAATTAAAATAAGAGAATATTAACAACTTTATGCCAATAAATTAAACAATTTAGATGAAATGGACAAATTCCTTAAAAGACATAAACTACCAAAGCTCATTCAAAAAAAAAAGATAAATGAATGGCAAAGAAGTCTACTAAATAAGTCAAATTTGTAGTTAAAAGTCTTCCTAAAAAGAAAACTCCTAGTTCAGATGGCTTTACTGGTAGAGTGTATGAATACCAGAAGGCAGGCATAACTAGGGACCATCTTAGAGTCTGTCTGTCAGAAATGGTATATAGTTTGATCCTATTTTAATAAAACTATATCTAAGTACCCGCCACTCAGTTGATCTGGCTATGCATTCATCTGTAATGGAGAGAATGTTTATTTAATAATGGAGGCTATTTCTGAGTGGATATTTAGCAATTTTCAGCTTTCTTTGTAACTTTACATGGAATGCGTGTATATCATTTTTATAAACCATTCTAGTAGAATAATAAAATCTTTATTCTTTTAGAAAATAATATTGAAGACCCAAGTTAGTGTAATATCATGAAGATCAAAGAACAAGAGTATTATGAAGGTCAAAGAACAAGAGTATTTCAAGTAGGAAGACGTGATCAAGTGATTAATTCAACAGAAATTTTGATAAGAGAGCTGAGAAAATGCCATTTGGTTTAGTAACTGGGAGAACAGTACAGCTTCTACAGAGTAGAGACAGAGAAGCCAGATTACAGGGTGTTAGGCAGTGAGTGAATGGTAAGGCAATAGAGAAAATGGTTTAAAGCACTTACTTGAGAAATTAAGCTCTGAAAGGATGGTATCTATACTCTAGTGTAGCTGTGGGAGGAACTGGAAAATTGTTACTTTTTTTTTTTTAAGATTTTATTTATTTATTTGCAGAGAGACAGAGAGAGAGCACAAGTAGGCAGAGCAGCAGGCAGAGGGAGAGGGAGAAGCAGACTCCCCACCAAGCAGGGAGCCCAACCTGGGGCTCAATCCCAGGACCCTGGGATCATGACCCGAGCCGAAGGCAGCCACTTAACCAACTGAGCCAGCCAGGCGCCCCTGGAAAATTGTTACTCTTTAACTTTACTCTTAAACAAAAAATTACTGGAACACCTAAGGAAAACCATTTAATTAATTCATGCAATTGTTGGAAAATATCAGTGGAGAGAGTAATACTGGGCCAACATCCAAAAAGGAGAGAACGGGTTTCCTCATGTAGGGGACTGGACACAATATGAGATAAAAAATAATTCTAGCTTCAAGAAGAACAAGTGAGATTATATTTGTTCTGAAAGTAAGTGAATTATTTTTTTCTACAAAATAAGGTTATTACAAAGGACAAGAAAAAAGGTATCTTAAAAGTAATCAATTAAATGTAGAGAACACTGTGATCAAATTAGCCTTACTGTATCATTAAGACTGTATATTCTTTACAAGAGTATTTTGTATACAATACTGAAATAACTTCCTGCTTTCCAAAGTCTGTCTATAGAATTTCAAATTTTTCTTTAAATCTGTTACTGTAGATGCAGTGGAAATCACATTCTCCACCAAATCTTTAAAAGTGATTATCCTCTGACTTCAGTTTTTAAACAAGGAAATCAGTAGGCTGATTTCAGTAAATGTAAAAAATTCTCAGGTGCATCATATTAAAATTCAAATCCATTAGCTATTTTAAAAATGACTCTTAATTTGCCAAGCTATATTTAGACACTTTTAAAAAAAAATTTAAAGCTCCTGAATGACTAGTAAATTTATACTATTTTTTAATAAAAGCACCCACTGTCATATTATCATTTACCTATTTGAATAAATCAGAATTTAACAGTTGCATTTTCCCTAAGTTAAGTTTTCAATGTAACCATACATTAGAGCTTATTTGAAAAGAGGCAGATGATTCCAATGTTTCCATATTTTTTGTTTACTTAGTTTTTCTACTGGAAACTGAATGAAGAAAGCCAAATTAATCCTTTGAGTCTTCTCTTTATATTCCATATTGTTCACGGACAAACCTTCCATACAATCCTTGGGCTTTTGGCTCCAACCTGGCATTGTCCACAGCATATTTAGCTGGGTTCATGCCCTTAGCAATCTAGTTTTAAAATACAGAGGTGAAAAAAAAAAAATACAGAGGTGAAGCATTTTATCCATATCTGTATTTCCTCTTCATTAAAGAATTGTCTGTAACGATCAGTATTTTAATCACTAGATCATGATATATGACTTTTTGGTAGATGATATTTCTCAGGAAAATATCTGCTCAAATTTCTTAATCATGTACTACAGAAAAGGGCAAGAATTCAGATCAAGAGATAAACATCTTGATTACATATGTTGGAAAGTCTCTTTTTTTACTGAAAAACAAAATACACTATTGTAAAAAAAAAAACAGAAATAGCTATTACAAAAAGAAATAGCTCATTAAGCCAAAAGGTCCTTCGTACCAATTATCCCTATATCAACTGTGTAACCTTAGTCTATCTGTACTTATAGAGTGCCATTTTAGTCATTCAGAAAATATATAATTTGGCATTCAATAAAATTTGATTTTTATTTCATCATCTATCACTGTTTAATATTCACCATTTATTAATTTTGTATGCCTGCCTTCCATAAACAAAGAAAAGTGGATCTCTTTCTGTAGCAGGTTTCAGAGAGCAGAGTGAAACTTAAGGTCAACAAAAGAGAAATGCATTAGCTCATGAAATTTAAACAAAGTGACACATTTCAGGCAAGGCTGGATCTAGGGGCTTAAAATTTCATCAGGGCTCATTTTTCCCTCTTTCCATCTCTCAGCCCTTACCTATGTTGGCTCCAACCCCAGCAAGATCCCTATATACAGTGAAAAGATGGCTTCCAACAGTTCTAGTCTTACTTTGTCAGAGCTCAGTATACTCTGATGCCCTTAGTTTTAGCAAAGGTTCATTTATAAATTATCACTCACTCTGAAGGCCTTGGCTTGGGCCACACATTCTCTTTGTTCAGCAGAAGTTATACCCTCCCCTGGAGATACACCCAAACTACATGGACTGAAAATAGATGACATGTAGTTCTACAAGGAACATTAGAAAAATATTACTAAAAGATGGACAAAAAAAAGAGATTATTTGGTACCAGAAACTTAGATTTTCACTATCCAAGGCTAATAGCCATATCATATACAGATCAAATTGTGGCCTCTACAAAAATACCATGATACTAATATCCTTTCATTTCGGGCTAACTTGAATTCATGTGTTAAAATAACCACCAGAAACCACCATGTTCCTATCTGATAAAACAGGTCAGAAGAAAAACAAAACAAAAACAGGTTCCTTACCAAAACATTCTGTGGTAAACAGTATTAAACTGAAGGAGGAGGTGAAAACAAAAAAGAAAAAAACTTGTTCAGATTCACACCTATTTGCTACAGCAGCCCAATGAGTAGCTTAAGGCAATATAAAAGTATCTGACACAAGCAAAAAGCAAAAGAAAACAATCAGAAAACAAAAACAAATAACACTCTTGCTGATTGAACCAGAAAATCGGTTTAGGAAGAGGTCTGCTATTATGATGACTCACTCTGTCATCCTTCTAATTCTTAAATCTGAGACCTCTTATCCCCCAACTACAAGATCAGTTCTGCAGCAAGATTTCTAATCCTGAAGAATTTAAGGAACCCCAGATAAGCAATCCTGTATTGATTCAGCCTTGCTCTCAGCCTCTTATTGACTTTGTTCCCAGGGCGTAGTAATTGGATTCCTGCTGCATTCCTCAAAATGAAAACCCCACTTGTATTGCAATTCCAAAGCTTCCATGTTCCTGAGTTTCTTTTCCTGTAGGACCCCAACACTAAATCACCTCTACTTCATTCATTCATTTTTTTCAATAAATTTTTATTTCGCTCCTGCTAGTTTCTACACACTCTACTAGGCACCATGGACATAGCATCATCACTGTTGTCATGCTGCGTAATGTCTGCCTTCCCAGACTCCTCTGATCCCATGCTTTCCCCATCCACTGGGGTGAGAACGGCTTTCCACTATCTCTGCTAACAACTATCACCTGAATGTCTGCCTTCACAAGAGGTCTAGAGAGCACAAAGAACAACCAGGGGTCAGATGTACTGTCTCTGTGCCCTCTATGTGCCATAATAGAGTCTGTCTAGAAATTAATAAATAAACTTAATTGATAAAATTAATAAATAGTGTGTTCATGCATTTTTCAACACCCCAGGACAAAATTGAGAACAAAAATTATTTAGGAGATCTATGGCTCCCTCTTATTCCCTTTGGTATATTTCTGATGTTCACTTAACTCCATCTGGTAATTTCCCCCTCCCTTCAACCTTCTAGTCATGGACTTCACCCCTACCATCAAGGATGCCTTTTTAGTAATCAGATTAGGGTCATCACATGCCTATTCAGTCCTGCCACTAAGAAGTGAATCTTTGCTCTTTACTAGGAGGGAATCTGAGGTATCAGAAAGAAGAAAGCTATCTACTGTCCATCAAATTGAGTGTTAATAGACTAATTGCATTGGATTGATACTGAATATCAAGCTATGGCTTATAAAAACGCCTGACGTATAGCACTTTATAGTTCTAGAAAGGACATTCACACATATTATTCAGCTGGAAAATCTCAGAGAACCTCAATAAAATGTTAGCAAGTTACAAGGAAAGAGGGAACAGAAACCCAACTAGAGGACTCTTTGCAAGTGTGCTCAACAGAAGTTGATAATGAAAATGTCTACCATATCTATGGAGGTCTCTAAAGAGCTCAGCTGCATAATATTCTCATAAAAGCTCACCTCCATTAATCACAAATCTAATCATGCCATTGGCTGATTGTTAAACCCCTCATGGCTTCCCAGTATTCTTAGTATAAAGAAAAGGGAAAAAAAAAAAAACACTTTTTTTTTTATGTTATGTTAATCACCATACATTACATCATTAGTTTTTGATATAGTGTTCCATGATTCATTGTTTGCGTATAACACCCAGTGCTCCATGCAGTACATGCCCTCTTTAATACCCATCACCAGGCTAACCCATCCCCCCACCCCCTCCCCTCTAGAACCCTCAGTTTGTTTCTCAGAGTCCATAGTCTCTCATGGTTTATCTCCCCCCTCCGATTTCCTCCCTTTATTTTTCCCTTCCTGCTATCTTCTTCTTTCTTTTTTTTTTAACATATAATGTATTATTTGTTTCAGGGATACAGGTCTGTGATTCAACAGTCTTACACAATTCACAGCGCTCACCAAACACTTTTAAAAAATCAGCCTTATTTTGCATCTTCCCCCAGACACCCAAAACTATACTCCCTTGGTTTTCTTCTTCACCTCAAGTGTCCTGCCCTACATTTTCATCTCTAAAGCATCATGCTTTCTCCTTCCATAGGTTTTTTGCATTTACTCTTCCTTCTGAAATGCTCCTGCATCATTGCTCAGAAGTCAATTCCTACTCTTCCCATCTGAGTTCAAGCTTCTTCAGTTAATACTACTCAGGCAAAAAAAGTTGTGTCTTCTTCCTTCAAAGCATTTATCACAGTTGTAGGCTTACTTTCAATATTAATATAATATTTGGACATTATCAATGTTCTCCAATGAGGCTGTAAACTTAAAGAGAGGAGGAACTGTATTTTTACCTACCAATGAATCTGCAGAACCAACTTACTTCTACTTACTGTCTTTTTAGGGAGTTGGCATGTTAGCGATTGAAAGCAAAGTCTTTTTTTTTTTTTTATTGTTATGTTAATCCCCATACATTACATCATTAGTTTTAGATATAGTGTTCCATGATTCATTGTTTGTGCACAACACCCAGTGCTCCACGCAGAACGTGCCCTCCTCAATACCCATCACCAGGCTAACCTATCCTTCCACCCCCCTCCCCTCTAGAACCCTCAGTTTGTTTTTCAGAGTCCATCGCCTCTCATGGTTCTTCTCCCCCTCCGATTTCCCCCCTTCATTCTTCCCCTCCTGCTACATTCTTCTTCTTCTTTTTTTCTTTCTTAACATATATTGCATTATTTGTTTCAGAGGTACAGATCTGAGATTCAACAGTCTTGCACAATTCACAGCGCTTACCAGAACACATACCCTCCCCAGTGTCCATCACCCAGTCACCCCATCTCTCCCACCCCACCCCCCACTCCAGCAACCCTCAGTTTGTTTCCTGAGATTAAGAATTCCTCATATCAGTGAGGTCATATGATACATGTCTTTCTCTGTTTGACTTATTTCGCTCAGCATAATACCCTCCAGTTCCATCCACGTCGTTGCAAATGGCAAGATCTTATTCCTTTTGAGGGCTGCATAATATTCCATTGTATATATATACCACATCTTCTTTAGCCATTCATCTGTTGATGGACATCTTGGCTCTTTCCACAGTTTGGCTATTGTGGACATTGCTGCTATAAACATCGGGGTGCACGTAGCCTTTCGGGTCCCTACTTTTGTATCTTTGGGGTAAATACCCAGTAGTGCAATTGCTGGATCATATGGTAGCTCTATTTTCAACTTTTTGAGGAACCTCCATACTGTTTTCCAGAGTGGCTGCACCAGCTTGCATTCCCACCAACAGTGTAGGAGGGTTCCCCTTTCTCCGCATCCCCGCCAACATCTGTCATTTCCTGACTTGTTAATTTTAGCCATTCTGACTGGTGTGAGGTGGTATCTCATTGAGGTTTTGATTTGGATTTCCCTGATGCCGAGCGATATTGAACACTTTTTCATGTGTCTGTTGGCCGTTTGGATGTCTTCTTTGGAAAAATGTCTGTTCATGTCTTCTGCCCGTTTCTTGATTGGATTCTTTGTTCTTTGGGTGTTGAGTTTGATGAGTTCTTTATAGATTTTGGATACTAGCCCTTTATCTGATATGTCATTTGCAAATATCTTCTCCCATTCTGTCAGTTGTCTTTTGGTTTTGTTGACTGTTTCCTTTGCTTTGCAAAAGCTTTTTATCTTGATGAAGTCCCAATAGTTGACTTTTGCCCTTGCTTCCCTTGCCTTTGGCGATGTTTCTAGGAAGAAGTTGCTGCGGCTGAGGTCGAAGAGGTTGCTGCCTGTGTTCTCCTTTAGGATTTTGATGGACTCCTGTCTCACATTGAGGTCTTTCAACCATTTGGAGTCTATTTTTGTGTGTGGTGTAAGGAAATGGTCCAGTTTCATTCTTGTGCATGTGGCTGTCCAATTTTCCCAACACCATTTGTTGAAGAGACTGTCTTTTTTCCATTGGACATTCTTTCCTGCTTTGTCAAAGATTAGTTGACCATATAGTTGAGGGTCCATTTCTGGGCTCTCTATTCTGTTCCATTGATCTATGTGTCTGTTTTTGTGCCAGTACCATACTGTCTTGATGATGACAGCTTTGTAGTAGAGCTGGAAGTCCGGAATTGTGATGCCGCCAGCTTTGCTGAAAGCAAAGTCTTTAGAGTCAGAAAGACCTAGCTTCAAATCCCGTTTCCACATTTGGCTAGCCCATACAATTTTGGACTGGTTATTTACGCCCTTAAATCTTAATTTCTTCATTTTTATGGTAGGAATAATAATAACCTAACCCAACCATACCTTAGATTAATTGTGGAGATTTAAAAAATCACAAAGTAGGCAAACATAAATGCATAGTTCCTTCCCAAGGTCCACCAACATTCAAATATACACTTTATATTTGGAAGGAAGGTGAATGATGCTTTAAATTTAATTAAAGAGTCCTGTCAAAATTATTTAAGTATAACCTCTACTATGGATCAGGTACTGTAAAAGGATAAACTCAAATGAAATGTGTTCTCTGATGCAAGAAACCCTGAAGTGTTAGTTGGATGAATAACTGACATGATATAACTTGTGGGGGTAATTAGACAATGACAATCTGGGCTCTAAATTAAAAGATAAATTAAAGACTAAGGGAGAGTCGTTGCATAATTAAGAATGAAATTCTCCCTATAACATAGGTTGAAATTGTAATATAATATCAAAAATGACAGTGGAACAGCACAACTCAGCAACTATAAATTCCACTCTGAGATAACCGAGGGATCAGGCCATATGCACGCCGGCTTCCCTTTAGTATCAATTAAATAGATGCCAAATCTAGCTCTTATACATTTATGCTAATAAAATCTGATGATTTGAAGTAACAGTTATCCAATTTTAATGGCTTCTCTCTTTTAAATTTATCATCTCAATATTAACATAAAGATACATATTATGAATTTATACTCCTTAATATTCTCTTATATGTTAGATCATTGACTTCACTTTAGAAAGAGCAATGGTTATTTTAGATAATCAAACTTTCAGTAATTAAAAAGCAAGGCAATAAAAAGCAAGGAAATAATTTTATTCAGGCACCAAAATTTCCAATAAAAGGATTAATAATGAGATTTATGCTTCATATTTCATTACACATAAATAGTTTTTGTAGGTAACATTATTTACTGACTAAATTTTATTACTATCTTTTGTTGTTTTTCTCCATCTTTCTTTCACTGACTCTAATTATCCTTTTTACCTAGAAAATTTTTAATGTGCATTTGGCAGTCATGCTATTAAATGGCTGAGAATTCGAAAAAGTTCATTCCACAACAGAAACATAACCATACTTCATATGATGTCCTTATTTTACACCACGGGGATGTTTAAGTGAAGAGCCTATAATAGAATAAGAAGCAAAACTCCAGAATCCCGTTCGACTACTTGGAAATTGTCACTACTGCAAACAGTACACATTTTAACTATTACACTGGAATCCTCTATCTTAAACTCAACATAGAGATTAAATATCAGTAGAAAAATAAATATGGGTTGAGAACTAAAGTTGTTTTCTCTTCCACAACATGAGGAGAGTATATATACAACTGACATCAAGAACAAGCTAACCAGAGACTAAACAGATGCAAACAGGATGCCAAGCAAAACTGAGCTTCCTGCCAAAGGTTTTCCCCAAGAGGTGAATAACATTTTCCATAAGTCTATGGAAATTGCAGAATTGGTTTGGTAATGAAATACTCTTAGCCACTTTTTAATGTACGATTTAACATTTCTGTTCTCTACTGAATAGTATAGGTTATATTAATTACATCAGAGGGAAACCCATATTTATTATTCAATGAAAAGAGAACAGTATTTTAATTTACTTGAGAAAGTTTTTCCATATGTAAAAATGAAAACATGCATTTTTAAACTTACTTTTGATGGTTTAAGACTATACAATTATAGTGTAATGCTGCAAGATTGAAATTAAATATAAAATTTTCAGGCAGGAACATTTTGTATTATGTGATGCTAATTGCAAAGTATTATAATTTAAAAAGCCATATTGTAATTTTCATAAAAGCTACGTGTTTGGGTCAATTCATCATTGTAAGGTTAGATAGCCATATAAGGGAAGTTGATTTTTTTTAAATATTTTCTGTCCAATTGTTCATAGTTGCATCATAGGTGATTTTAAAACAACAGACAAATGTAATATAAGAGTAATACCTATTTTTGTCTTTGACCAATCGTCAGTTATCTTCTTCTATTATTACTGGTGCTCAATATGTTTATAAACAGAAGCCAAATGTGGCTAGTGTGCTTACTGTTTTTATTTTACTAGATTATTTCCAGGGATAAGAAAAGCAAACAATCCAACCAAGTCATGAAATATACAAAAATCCTGCAAAATTGTTGTGAGTCAGGCAGTAATGCACCTGACTGGTCTCCAAAGTGTTCAGAGAAACAAAGGCTTTCAGAAGTTTTCAACCACGGCATAAAAGCAAGCTCTACACTAGGCCCCGTGCATTTCAGCACCAGAGCCATGGTCACATGTCACAGACTATCCTACAAAGATACATAAATTGTATCCTTGACTGGGCACCTGTGACTTTGGAAAATTAAATTTCACATTCATCATTTATGAGGTCAGCACAAATCCCTTGATGGAATTTCAGCCTAATTAGGAAGTGTTAAGAAAGGTTTGAATCTCCAAACTAGTTCACATAAACGTTCCACTGGTATAAAAAGTAGATAGCTACCTTCTGACTGAGGACAAGTCATGAATCCACATTATTTACACCCAAGAGCATCTAGAGAAACTCAAATTTGCTTTTCTGTTGCAGTTTTGAGTTTTAAGTGTTCAGGGCTACCTCCAAATTTCTTTCATATCAAAGGAAGCACGAGACAGGAGACCAGATATTTTCCTTTTTTACTCTGCCTTGTGGTACCTCTTTCCTCATCGTCTGTCAGTTCTTCTACTTTACACCTCCTCATGCCTCTTTGCTCTAAGAATTCCACCAGCTTCGGGGCACCTGGGTTAGGCATCTGCCTTCGGCTCCTTAGGCGTCTGCCTTCGGCTCGGGTCATGATCCCAGGGTCCTGGGATGGAGCCCCACATCAGGCTCCCTGCTCCGCGGGAAGTCTGCTTCTCCCTCTCCCACTCCCCCTGCTTGTGTTCCTGCTCTCGCTCTCTCTCTCTCTGTCAAATAAATAAATAAATAAATAAATAAATAAATAAATAAATCTTTAAAAAAATAACAAAAAATAAAATGCACTTGAACCTTATCATAAATAATACATTTAAAAAAAAAAGAATTCCACCAGTTCTAACCCCTTCCCTCTAGTCTCTCCTGGATCCATCTATAAAATCAGGCAAAACTAAAGATTATTTTAAGTAAAATTCATTTGAAACATATATTGTTTTACATATGGATGCTATATGTTGGTTGTTTTTCTACTTTTGCCAGAACCCAAATTTGCTGCCACAAAATTTTCACATGTTTTGTTAAAATACTTCATCATGGTTTCATGTTAGTCGGTCATTCATGTTGAATCAGTCATTCAACTTTTTTACTGGATTTGTCCAGTATTTAGTCCATGACAGAATTCATAAGGGATAAAGGGGCGGCAGGGAACCAGAAGATACTTAAATCTTTCACTGCCCCTAAAATTCTTTAAAAACAAACCAAAAAAAGCAAAAGCATAAATATTTCAATAACAACATTAACATTCAAAACGAGTGCTCCTACTGAGGTAAGATGGCAGCCTGAGCATAAACACTTTCTTTTCCCTTTCAAATCACACTGAAATGAATCTAAAAATGCAGGAAAGGGAATATAATAGCAAAAAGTGAATGAGGTAGGAAAGCAGAGCAAGTAGTGTGTTCTGAGTGGTCTACAATGTTGCATGGATTTAGAGATGACGGGATGTAGATGGGATTACTGGGCTGACGACATGTGTGAAGACAAAGCCAGAGATAGCAGATGAGGCTGCACAGAAGGTAGGTCTATTTTGCCTGAGATGACCCAGAAACACAACCTGGAAGCATGGAACGCAAAAATAGGTTGTACAGTAGTATTGAGGGTATTTGAATAAAGGGTTAACTACTGAACAGCTGGCTAAGACCCTCCTGCTTTCACTTTCAGACAAGTGGCAGAAATACCATACAATTCCTAAAGAATTTAGAGGGTTTTTTTTTCTTGGGAGGCTTACCCTCCAAAGGAAAGCACCAGAACTGTCCATTATATAGTACACATCTTAAATTCAACCCTATCTACGGTCAACATGCCTACTCAAAAGTTTATACTCAGGCAGACATAGAGGTATACAATGGCAAAGGAAAGCTACACCAGTGAGTTATGTTAATAAAACTTCCCAATTAACAAGTAAGAATGATCAACCATGCATCACCAGACATTTGAAGAAAATCAATAGCACAAGAGAAGTCTAAGAAATATTGTAGCCATATAATAAAAATAGACTTCTATGGGGAAAAAAAGGAGTAATTAGAAAAGAAGATTTTAAGGGAAATTAAAAATATAATTACTGAAATGTAACATGTGTCAACTATACTCAAAATTTTTTAAAAAGTATAACTACTGAAATTAAAATTCAATGAAAGAACTACAAGATAAAGTCAAGAAAACATGGAGTAAAAAGAAAAATAATAAATTAAAAGGTTAAGATATATATATAGATGTAGATATTTCAAACTTCATTGTAAAAGATAATAGATAATATACAAGATATAATTTTTTGTAACTACAAAACTTGCAAAGAGACAAGAAACTCAAAATCAAGAGAATACATACATATTTTCCTTGATGGGGTTACATCCCAATAAACCCAGCATACTTTTAAAATATCCTAAGTTGAAAATGCCTTTAATACACCCAACATACCAAATATTGCATCTCAGCCTCGCCTAACTTAAACATGCTCAGAACACATACATTAACCTACAGTTGGGCAAAATCATCTAACACAAAGCCTATTTAACATAAAGTGTTGAATATTTCATGTAATTTACTGAACACCGTACTGAAAGTAAGAAACAGAACAGTTGTGTGGGTACAGAATGATTGTGAGTGTGTGTTGTTTACCCTAGTAATCACGTGGCTGACCGGGAGCTGCCCCTGCGCAGCATCATGGGAGAGTATAATACTGCATATCACTAGCCTGGGAAAAGATCAAAATTCAAAATCCAAAGTATGGTTTCTAGTGACTATGTATCACTTTTGTATCATCATAAAGTTAAAAAAAAAATATGAGTTGAACCATCAAAAGTCAAGAAACATCTATATTCAATACAAGCAAGATACAATGATTGAAAAAATGGAGTACTCAGAAGATAAATAGAAACTCTAAAAAAGAACTAAAGGGAAACTCTAAAACTGAAAAATACCTGAAATTTAAAAATTCTTTGGATGGACTTAACTTCTGGATTACACACTGCAGAAGAAAGAGTACTAAACTTGAAGAGAGGTCAGAAGTAATAAAGTTTAAACTGGGCATAGATAAAAAGCATATGGATAACACTTTAATTATTTTAAACATCACTTTTCACTCTCACAATTATCTTGATTTGGATTTGATGATAAATCATAGTTAGCCTAACTATTACATATAAAGTGGTAGCTTCTGACCTTCCAGATTTGATTTTGCCCAACTGCTATGAATGAGATCATTTATTTCTTTAGAGATAATACATATGTAATTAAGATAAAAACTCAAAAGTGATAGGGGTGTCTGGACTCTAGCATAGCTGTCAGTTTCCCATCGGTGTGATCAGCCAAGAATATGTTAGCTACTCACATATGCTATTTCATAAGACGAACAAGCCCAGTAATTCCTAAAATAGATTCTATTTCAAAGGCTTGACAATTTAGAATAAGCTATAAAAAAAAGAAAAACAGAAACACCTGTTTAAACTAAACTATTTTTCAAGCCTACCAAAGACACAACTATATTGCATTATCCCTGCTACACAGCAAAACACAAAGAAAAAAAGATAAATTTCTGAAAAGAAATATTTCTTTCAATCAAAGAGTTGCTGAATTGCTCTCCTGAATAATTCTGGTATCTCTGCTTTGCTCTTGACAACAATTAGTCTGATAACCCTGATTATTTATTTCCTTAAGTTTAAAATAAAAAATAGTTTAATTAAATTGCTTTCCTCTAGTTAATGGAAGTTTAATGAATAATGTTTAATTGAATTAAACATTTGTTTGCTTATACATTAAACATTTTATAAATAAAATATAATAAGTACCATATATGTTTTATGGCATCTTTCTAATACAGCTTGTCTGTTTTTTTAAGAGTCTACATTCTCTTTCCCCAAATATTAAGATATGTATTACACAAAACATAACACAAATTCCAAGCAAAAATACAAAGCCATTCCTCCATAGTATCCAATAACATTAACTTAAAGGCCTGTATTATAGAAAATGATTCTGGCCCACAATAAGTTCAAAGTTTGTCTTTGTCATTGTCCCACTTGTCTTTCTTAACTCATCTCCTAGCTCCTGTGGCTCACCTTCCCAATCCCAGTATCCCTTACCCTCATGTTGCCCTTGAGATGTCAAGTGAGCCCACTTTAGTGCCCTCTGCTCAGGATTGCCTTACACTGAAGAACCCCAGGGACTTAATTACTTCCTTTTTCTCTCTTTCTGACCCCCATCAAAACTTCCATTAACTAGAGAAAAGCAACTTAATTAAACTAATCCACATTGAATTATGAATGATTGATTAATAGACTACTCGACCCTCCCTGGGATATTTTTATTTAAAAAAAAAGGAGAGGGGCGCCTGGGTGGCTCAGTTGGTTAAGCGACTGCCTTTGGCTCGGGTCACGATCCTGGAGTCCCGGGATCGAGTCCCGCATCGGGCTCCCTGCTCAGCGGGGAGTCTGCTTCTCCCTCTGACCTCCCCCCTCTCATGTGCTCTCCCTCATTCTCTCTCTCAAATAAATAAATAAAAATCTTTAAAAAAAAAAAAAAAGAGACTGAAATCGAAGTAAATCTGTAATAGACAGAATTAGAAACAGTTCAAAAAAGTAGGGGGAAATATATAGGTTTCTTCCAGGGAGATATGTTTTGATAGAAGGGCCTTCTGAGGGTCCCTTAAATTATCCCTGTTGGTGGCCACCTAACTCAGCCTCAGTTCCTGACTGGGAGAATAAAGCATTGACTGAAATGCCCTTTTCCACTTTTATAAGTGAGCAGCAAAGTACTCTCAAAGGAAGACATTTGACTTTGAAACAGACTTCAGAAGTTGAAGTATGGTTTATTACTCCTCCGGGTGAACTGAGAAATATAAATGCTTCTTTTAACTTGGAGTCAAATTCCCAAGAGCCATCCTTAAACAGCAAATATCACTGTGACAAAGGTCAAATCCTCTGTCATGTGGAAATGACCCTACAGATACTCTTTTTAGATTAATCCCATGTTTTTTTAACTTTTAATTGGAGGATGAGAGTGAGCACCAGAAATATATGATATAACCACATATTACAGAGACACAAATGAGAATATAATGGCAGAGGAGCCTCTACAAACTTCAAGGTAAAATTCATCCTCTCACCTCATCTATCCTACCTTCTAGATCATCTACACACATACACACACACACACTCTCAAGTGATGGTAAAAATTACCATTTCCCAAATATTATTTACAGAGTATCCTCTTGAAATTTAGCTAAATATTGCCTAAACAATTTGGAATAACACTGATAATAAAAATGCTAACATATCTTTATTGTGACAAAATAAGTTAGAAGTAATTACAACTCCCTTTTTGCTTTATTTGACAGTGTATTTTTTTCCTGCCTTATCCCAGGTATAAAATACAAAGAGAAGAAACTGTTTCCTTTTTTCCTTCAGTTTGATCTATGTAAATTGAAGCTGATCCTCCACTCTGCCTAATTATAAATTTTGCCCTCCTCTACAACAAGGTGACAACACAGACCTCTGCGGTCATGATAAAGGTCTTTAGCATTTTACTTGCTGTAACAGTTGTAAAAATCAACAACTTGACCCTCATTATGAGTCAACTGCATTAATATCTCTGGGTTCACGATCCTTTCTGCAGAAATGTCAGGCTATACCTATAACCTAGTCCTTGGTGAACTTTTTCACCGCATAAAAATATTATGTTTTGTCTTAATTTTCAAAATTCACACAGTTGGCTTGATAAAAAACTACCACCTGAGAAAGAGATAGTTGCAATACCTATACCCCGAACAAGAAAATTTTAACTGATATTTTTTTACTTTTAGCTCAAAAAGGAAATTCCTCTAAGTAAACTTTCTACACCAAACCCTGTGCACCATTAAAGATCTACCTTCTGAAAGTTTCCTATCCAATTGAATAGAGTGTTCCAGGGCAAGATAGCATATTTAACAAATGTATCTAATTTGTCCTGTTTTTTTAAGACATGAGTCCATAAAGAAGGGGAAGAACAGGAGAGAAAACAACAGCAGCTAAGTTTTGGAAGGTAGAAAGCAGGTCCACGAGCAGTAATTAAATTACCAGACCCGAGAAAGCTCAATCTTAACTGGCAGTGGGAGAAATCAAGAACTACCTAGTTACACAACAGATTCCCCAAAATGTTCAGCATCTGGTAGCACCAGCTTTTCTAGAACTGAGAGTAACGTGGGGGAGGCAGGTGGAAACCTAAAATAAGTAGGATTGGATCAAAGCGATTTGAAAAGTGGTTAGATACCTATATGTCTTCCCCTACTCCACTTTACTAAGTAATGCCCCTCACCCCTGCCCACTGAAGCTTGAAAAGCGTAAAACAGAAGGTCTTTGATTCAACAGTCTTACACAATTCACAGCGTTCATGTACCTCTGAAACAAATAATACATTATATGTTAAAAAAAAAAAAAGAAGAAGAAGATAGCAGGAAGGGAAAAATGAAGGGGGGAAATCAGAGGGGGAGAAGAACCATGAGAGACTATGGACTCTGAGAAACAAACTGAGGGTTCTAGAGGGGTGGGGGTTGGGGGTTGGGTTAGCCTGGTGATGGGTATTAAAGAGGGCATGTACTGAATGGAGCACTGGGTGTTATATGCAAACAGTGAATCGTGGAACACTACATCAAAAACTAATGATGTATGGTGATTAACATAACATAATAAAATTAAATTTAAAAAAAAAAAAACAGAAGGTCTTTAAATCGGGGAAATCCCAAGCAACTGAGGACATGGGAAACTTACTGAAAACAAGGAGATTATGTAACTGTACATATAGATACAAGGTGCTGAGACATCTTCCTTCCACCCCCACAGCCCTTATCCCCAGAACTTTTCCCTCCAGAGAGGAGATTAATTTCTCTAGGGAGTTTGATCAACCCAATCAATGACCCACTCCTGTCTCCCACAGTAAAACTTAAATTTGACATTACTAAAATGCTTGGAGCTTCCAAGAAGCTTTTCAGTCCCCTATTTAGGGAAGACAGACCAAAACAAACATCTTATTTAAGAAGCAACTTGTAGGACACAGAGGTTATTCAGGGAAAAAAAAAAAAACTTTTTTAAAAAATCAGAGCAAGAAGTCAAAATATCTCATCCATGTAACAAGAGATCAAAATGTCACAAATAAGAAACATTCAAAGAACAACCATAAGAAGAACTATTAGAAACTAAAAAGCATGATTTAAAAATCAGTATAAGGGTTAGAAGATAAAATTGGAGCGATCTCCCAGAAAGTAGATCAAAAGGATAAAAAGATGTGAAAAAGAGAGAGAGAGAAGATACAAAAGGTAGGAGACCAGTCTAGGAGGTCAAACGACTATAGAGCAGGATTTCGAGAAAGACAAAACAGAGGAGAGAAAATCATCAACAAAGTAATTTAAGAATTTTTCATCTCTCCAAGCAGACCAATTGAAGCTCGAGAAAGAATTGAGTTGGATGCTGGGTGCTCTCTAGGGCAGTTTCTCCACATTTAATTTTAAGTAGAAAACAAATCTAGATCTAAGCCAAATATCAAATATCTAAGCCGAATAGAACAGTTTTCACTTAAATTATTAGAATCTTATTAAATGATTAGAATCTTATTTGACTCATCTTTATACTGAGCTGGAACAAACTGACCCATCTCTCAATAAGGAATATTGAGAACTCTCAATATTTAAAGAACTCTCATTGGTTAGTCTTCAATAATGTTCTCCTCTCCCTAGAAAAACAAAAAAACCAGCAGGTGGCAAAATTATTATTCCAGAGTCTTTAGCACAGATTGCCTCCTAGATTTTCTCACAACTTGACAAAGTACGAAATCTGCTCTGACCCATTTAGAACCCCAAAGCTTCATTACAAACATCCCCAAAACTGGAAATCTGCAATTCATTAGGAACATGCTGGGATCCAGGGCTCCATGAAGGAGTTGCCTAAATTGTTTGAGGCAGTTGAAAAGAATCTTCTGAATTCCTTCACATTTCTAAAAATAAGCAGGAGACTCTCTGGATAAGCTTAAGATACAGAAAATCAAACAGAGGCTGGGTCCTAGGTTCTTTAATGCTCATCAGAATAAAACATTTTGCACACTACCCAAACTTCTCAAATACAGAGAATTATGTTTAAAAACTGCAAGACATTCCAAGAGGAAATATTGAAAAGCAAATTTCCATCAGATATTGATCACGTAATTTCACTCCAAAATAATTTATGTTGATATTTCCCTATTGTAAGTCATAGTAGAAGCCTATAACTTCCTCCCCTTGAAAACATGGCTATGCTGTCCTGGAAACAGCTCTAGAAAACGATGATCTCTTATCACCAGAACTATATTCACAACCTGTTCCAAAAGAACCACCCGGTCTCTATATCAAGCTAATTGCCTTAGGTTGATAGGGTGAAATACTAAAGATGGACAAAGTGATGTTTTTATACTTTATCACTTCAAAAGTGTAAACATTACATTTTTTAGTACATTTTCAGAACTCCAGGACAGATTTTTTTCATAGCAAATCACAAATACCAACCAGAGGTCTGGAATGGTTACTCTGGTTATTCTAACAATCACTATTCACCTCTGTTCCACTTCACTTAGGAACACTTCAGAATAATTTCTCTGAATGATTTCTCTGATCTATCTCTTTGGTCTACCATTAACATTAGATCCAATGCACAGAGACCATCAATAGTAAAAAAAAAAATGTATAATGCTCACATAGATCCTATATATTAGGACATGGATTGTTTAGTGATGGAACTGACTTTTAAAGGAAAGCGACAAAAATAATAGTGTCCTCTTCTTCAAAAAATGACATAATTTTATTTTCTCAAAGGAGTGTTGGTCTCTGCTGATAACAGTTGTAACAGCTCAGCATTAACACTAAATATATTTAATCTGGCAAAATTCTTTAACTTTTAAGTGAAAATTTTTAAGTACCCCAAACTAGTGAATCAACTCACGAGGCTACATGGGGATATAGTTTATAACTGAGTTGGCATGAAGATGCAATACTACCTAAAATCAGACATTGGCCAGAGGTCTTAATTATCTTCATACACAATATGGCATATTAGTAACCTCCACTTAAAACTTTTTCCTTCTGAGGCCATTTGCTTTCCTTCCTATAAGGCACAAAACTCTGAGAGCTAATTGACAACATTTTTCCATATTATAAAACAGAAAACACTTAATAAATCTCAACATCTCTAAGCAAAAGATTCTATCAATATAATTTTGTCAAATCCTTAAAAAAATGTATTTCTTCAGACAAATTCCATGACAAAAAAAAAGTACTTTGCAGAATAATTTAAAACCTTTTTTAAAAAAAAATAATTAATACTACTTACCCCAATTGACACTGCTTAACTACTTACCTTTTGCCTTAGCTCCAATGAAACTTACAGAAACACTGCCCCAAAGTAATAATGATCTCAGTTGCTTGATAATACCCAACCCCTATATTCTTCCTTTGTTCTTCTTTTAATCTGTAACTATCCAACTTTAAAATTTTTGTTTAAAATTTTTTAAACTAATTCCAAATAAGTCATGAATAATTGAGATAGTTTTCTAGATCCTGACAACCCTGTGGTTATTTCCTACTTCTCCCATATGTCTGTCTTCATTAGACACCCAAAGAATTCTAGAATCAGAATATTTCCTTGTGATGTACTAGATGATAATTGGCTGCTACTATAGAACTACTTATATCAAGATGAGCCCTTCTGTTCCAGACAAGAATACAGGCTAACTTCCTTGGTGAAGAATACCAAATGTGACCACAGAAAAGAGTAAAATGCCTCACAGAAGGAAAACTCCACTTTCAACAAGATTTAAAAGAATCAATAAAAGTTAACTGAAGGACGAACATTCCTTATTTTTCATTTCTTAAAATATTTAACATCATGTAACAGTATAAAATTACAGTTGTCCATGATGATTAAAACTTCAGTATTTATAAATGCCAAGTATTAAATTACATCAAAAAACTTGATCATTCTCAATGCTGTATTCAAATGCAACATCAAATGCAAAATATCAAATGTTACACAGTTGCCAGATCTAGAATATTGAAATAACACTGCAACTATCTCTGACTGGTTTAAACTTGTAAGGGTTAGCTCAACTTGACTGTGCTTAATTAATAGCAAATGGTTTAAATATCGTGCTTTGCATCTTATTTTAATACACACCCCAATGCATACCTTCTCGAGGGTCATTTTTCTCTTTCCTGCAACATGAACATCAAAGAGTGGTCCTCAATCAGGGGTGACTTTTACTCCCAGGGTGGGGGCACATTTGGCAATGGCTGGAGACATTGTTGGTTATCACAACTGGGTGTAGGGCTACCTACATCTACATAGCTACAATGCATAGAACAACTCCCCTGCCCCCCATAATTATCCAGCCCCAAATGACTGTTCTGTGGAGGCTGAGAAACCCAGCTACAAGGGCTAACACTCAAAAGCTCCTATTAGGTGTTATGCCTCAGGTTGCAATAAGGAAGGAGAAAGGAGAACTCGGGCTGACACATAACTCCTTCTATGGTCAGGTTAACCCTGGAATTTATTCTACATTTTGGCACTCAAAGCCCATACCGTAAGTTCTCACTCTAGTCACAGAGAATCTTCTTTATGCCTTTCCAGACCAATGCTAGACGATTCTTCTGTATAATTAAATTTAAGTATAATTTTTAATAAAAGCCCTTACAGTTATGTCTGTGTTTAACAAAAGCTCAGAGAAGCTCAAATAGAATACATCTTACCAATCACTAGTTTTTCAATGTCCTCCCTTTAAACCATTTAACTTTTACTCGCCAAATGAAGTTGATTGCTCATCTATAACTTTCATGTTTTTATTAGAGTTCTGACAGTTCTTAGAAACTTCAGCATTGATCACAGAGAAAGATGCTCTAAATTGCAAATCAAATGTCCTCACTATATTAAAAACTGAATAGTATCACAATAGAAATAACAGAAGTTGAAGTCCTCTGATCAGATGCTACCTATAAAATATGAAATACTAGACAAACTTTAAGCTATGCCTCAAATTTATATGCTTCCAAGCTATTCAAATATAAAACAAGCACTAACAAATGGGCAACCTTGTCCATTGCTAGGCTAATAAATCAAAATCACCAAGGTAAGTTAACTGCATTTCCAGTGGATGCAGATTTATCATCAGAGACCTGATAATCATGCAACCACTAGAAAAAGCAATGTGTTTTCCATGACCTTGGTCATAATTCACCACCAACACTGACTTGTAACTTTTCACTATTATGTCACACTGAGCACACTCTAAAAAAGATTTCAGGATTTTGGGACTTCTGAATGAAGAACATGCATGTGTTCATCTGATTTCTTTTTTACATTAGAACTCAGTATAAAAACTATAAACATCTGATACCTGAAAAATAGAACAGTGGATAAGAAAGCTGCAGAAAAGCAGGACTTAAATGCCTTGGAATTTTTCTGAAAATGAAAGGCTGGCTAGTAGTTTGAGTTAGTCCAAATGCAGAAGCCCCCAAACTTTCACTTTTTCAGCAATAACTATATCTCTTACATCTGGCAATTTCTTTAGTTGAATTCCCCACACCAAACGGGTAATAAAGCAAGCAGGAATGTCATCAAGATTGAAATAAAATCAGAGAAGCTTTCAAGCATTCCATTCTTTATAAGTAGTTTTATTTTGATCTCCACAAGTGGAGAAAGGCCTGGCTGCCACAAATATTTCCAAGACAGGGAAAGTGGTTAAGAGAGGCTGATATCTTTCTAGGCTTTTCAGAGATTAATCAAAAGTATAGCAAATCCCTTCAAGAATACAAGATGGAGGAAACAGGGAATAAGTTGTTACAACACTGGGCAACAAGTCAAGGTAATATATTTACCAAACTTGTACCTTGGCTTCCAAGCTTAGAATGAGAGAGAATAGAAATGATGAGATTTTTTTAAGTATTTAAATAGAGAGGTTTTTGTTTTGTTTACTTTTTGTCTTAGGACAATGGACCAAGTATCCAGAGGATAAAATGATGAAGAAGCACACTATTTGAAGAGTTGCTTAAAACTGAAAGCCTGAATTGGAATCCTGATTGGAATTCTTGCTGGATGCATAACTTTAGGCTAGCTTGTAATCACTCAGAGCCACTGGTTTTTGCTGTTGTTTGGTTTTTTTTGTTTGTTTTGTTTTAATTTTGGTTTTGGTTTTGGTTTTAAGCTATAAAATAGAGATTATAAAATCTATCTTTCAGAAGGATTATTTGGGCCAATATATGTAAATAGTCTGAAACATGTGTTATATAAGAAAGTGTACGGCATTATTAACTCTCTACAAAGTTAATTAGGGGTCTCTGTGTCAGAAGACAAAAAGCAAAGACAGAAGGTGGGCAGGTGCCAGCATATTGGGTCCCACATGCCTTGCTGGCCCTGAGTTTTGATGAGAGCCCAGACAGCAACTACTATGGAGCTTTTCTGACTGCTGGGTGGGAAATGAGTCTATTGGAAAACTCAAGATTCTAACACTAGTAGCTAATATGCCAGACATAACAATCCAGTTAAGGTGGTTTTATCACTACCTATTAGAATTCTCATTTTACAGCTGCAGGAACTAAAGGTCAAAGAAATTTAAGAACTTGCCGAGGTTACAGGCAGCAAATTGGAGGCATGGAACCTAGAGATGTACTAGAAACAAAATTAAGCCCGAGAGTAAGCATCAATGGGCATACACTGGGTTTTATCCATAATGAGTCCTGAATGCTGGCTTCCCATTAAGAGCTTGAAAGGTGGGGTTAACCATTCTTCTAGACACACCTTCCCTTTGGCACCTTACCCTCCCTCACTGGGTCAGTATCTGATTCTCCAAGCAGAGCTGTGGGAGAAGACCAAAGTTTTCACAAGGAAGCAAAGATGAACAGCAGAATTAGGTTTCAGGAGAGTCAAGTTTGAATAAGTGAGATGGCCAAAGCAAGTATACAACACCGAGACAATATCTGAAATTATTTTTGTTTTTGTTTTTTTCCATAATATCTGAGAGTGGAAAGAATTAAAACTGAAGAAGCCAATTTTCACATCAGCAGGACAAGAAACCACAAGGGCTGGAAACCTCAGGCAAAGCCCAGAAATCAGGAACTAAATACACTCGGGTATGAATTAGAAAACCAGAAGCAAAAGCAAAGTGAGAAGGTCCAGACAGTTTCCCCTGAACAGGGGGATTCAGACACACTGATGAGTGGAGAGGAGTCAACATCCTGGACATCAACTCTCAACCAGTGGATAATGGAAGCCCATGTCACTGTAAATGACATCAGAGCCCAGGCCCAATATGGTTAGTGTATATAATCTACTTAGCTTTGCACTGACTAGCAGATAAAAAAGAGAGAATCATTGTGGCTTCTTTTGTAATCCTGCAATTTGTGTATTATTGCAATAAAATAGAATTTGTGGTTCTATCGCAATAACAGGATCTTTCCCGGAGACAGAAGGCCTTCTCAAAATTGGCAAGCCCTTGGATAGGAAATTCTTTTGGGACAAACATGAGGGAGACTGGCAAAATAGAGGCATTGGAATGGAAGGAGGAAAATAGATATAGAGCTCTATGGATCTGATGACCAAGTTCTGTCCTCAGGAGCACTGCAAATGCCATCAAGAATAACATAATTTAAAAAAACAGATATATGAAAAAAAAATTGCAATGTCCAAAGACAAGAGATTGGTTAAATAAATTATTATGGTAAAAAAAAAAAAAAAAAAGAGTCCAGGCCTAAAACCTCCCAGTTTGCAGAAAGTCGAGGTAGAGAAAATGCACTGGGATGAGTCGTATCAGAAGGCTTCCTCTGAGCTTGCCTCACCTTGGCCTTCTGCTGAGTGGTGGTAGACCCTCTCCTCTAGGAATCATGGGCACCCCTAAGTGCTGTTCAACAGCAGTGGCAGACTCGGCAGAAGGGACAGGAGATGGATAGACTGTCAGGTCAAGGAGAACTCTACCTACTTAAAATTGTCCAGCCAGAGGATTCCCTCACAGTCCGAACTCTGGCATCTGGGATTCTGCACGAGAATATTGGCATGGCATCTATGATCTCCTAAGTATACCTGCTGCAAACATATTCTGTGTATATCTTTATAAATTTCTTCAAATGCAGTAAGTATTTATCAAATTTTTAAGCATCTTAAACTATACCTATCAAATATTTTATTACATTTGCAGTAATTTATAAAGATATATATGGTAAAAGGACAAAAATGAGAGGAAATCAGGGTAGAGCATAAAATGGAAGACAATAAGACAAAACAAATGTAATAGATAAACCACCAGCTAGCGTAATATTTTTAAGGGAGAAAGGGAATATCCACAAAATTAGGGACAAGTAATAATAATAATATAAACATTTGTGGAGTATTTATAAATGCCACTGTTCTAAGCACTTTTCACATATATTGCCTCATTTCATCTTCACCACAACCCTATGAGGTAGGAACTATTTTTCTCCCCATTTTATAGTTGGAGAGGCAGGAGAAATAAAGTAATTTACCTGAGGTCACACAGCTTATAAACAGTGAAGCTAGGATTCAAGTCCAGGCAGTGTGGCCCCTATGTCCATACTCTTTATCTATTAACATGCTGTCTGCTGACCCAGAAAGGGAAGGAATAAGAAACACAAAGGTTTTGAAAAAAAAGTGTAAGAGGCTACTTTGAACAATACCATGCTAACAATTTGAAAACCTAGGGCTATTCTTACAGGAAAATGCACACTACTAATATTGACCACATAAAGGAGAAAAAAAAAAAACTAAAACCATGGGGAAAAGATGAGGAAATTGTCACATACCTAGATTCAAAAAACTGCCAGACCAGTGCTTTCTTACATTAATTATTTCAATTTTTCAAGGAAGATACAATTAAGATATTATTTTAAAAATTCCGGGGCATAGAAGAAAAAAAAACAAAGGAAAAACGTATGTAAATGTATTTTCTGAGTCAGGCATAAACTTGTGGGGGGCGGGGCTGGGTGGCTCAGTCTGTTAAGCATCTGCCTTCAGCTCAGGCCATGATCCCAGGGTCCTGGGCTTAAGCCCCACATAGGGCTCCCTGCTCAGCAGGGAACCTGCTTCTTCCTCTCCCACTATCCCTCCACCCTGCTCGTGCTCTCTCTCTCTCAAATAAATAAATAAAATCCTAAAAAAAAAACTTGGTATCAAAACCTGACAAAAAGATGACAAAGGCAGAAAACAATGTGTCAGTTTTGCTTAGAAATATAAATGCAAGCCTCTTATGTATAATATTAAAAATTTATATCCAGCAACTTATGAATAACATTAAAACATCTAGTCTTTATACTAAGAGTGCAAAAAAGATTGAACAGTAGGCTATCTATCGATAAAAATTATTATGGTGCAAGACTAAATAAGAACAATAATTGGGTCATTCTAATAGATCCTGAAAAATGCATTTGAAAAAAAAAATTGACATCCACAACGATATACTGTTTAAAGATTTCATTAAAGGTAGAAATTCCTTCAACATGATCAAAACATTTTCAAATAAACACAAAAACAAATATCCTTAATGACGAAGCACTAGACTCATTCTCATAAGAGATGGAAGTGATCAAATCTTCTCTTATTCTATTGTAAACATATAAATGAAGGAGAACAGAAAATCTAGATATATTGGAGAACTAAGTGGAAGATAAAAGGATAATTTCAAATAAGTGGGAATGAATTATAAAACAATTATAATTATGACAATTACCCTCTATTTAGAAAAAAAAGAAATACTACCTCACACCATAATACACAAAAATAAATTCCAGAAGCAATAAAGTTTTATGTGTTAAATCCAATAGCATATTTTAAAAACTACAATATGGGGGCACCTGGCTGGCTCAGTTAGTGGATCATGCAACTCAATCTCTGGGTTATAGGTCTGGACCCCATGTTGAGTGTAGAAATTACTTAAAAAAAAAATCTTAGAAAAAAAATTTTAAATAATAGAAACTACAATATTTTTATTTGACACTGTTCTTTCTAAGCATGAACTGAAATTGAGAAATCATAAAGGAAAATATTAAAAGATTTTACATGTAGGGAGGCGTTCCTGGGTGGCTCAGTAGGTTAAGCACCTGACTATTGATTTCAGCTCAGGTCATGGTTTCAGGGTTGTAAGATCCAGCCCTGCGTCAGGTTCCACACTGGGTGTGGAGCCTGCTTAAGATTCTCTCTCTCCCTCTCCCTCTCCCCCTGCCCCTCCCTACTCCCTCTCTCTCTCCCTCTCTAAAAAAAATTTCTTTTACATGTAAAAATTACAATTTCTGTTCAAGAAAATACACCATAGTGTGCCTGGGTGGCTCAGTCAGTTAAGTGTCTGCCTTTGGCTCAGGTCATGATCTCAGGGTCCTGGGATCGAGCCCCACATCAGGCTCTCTGCTCAGCAGAGAGTCTGCTTCTCCCTCTCTCTGCTCATGCTCTCTCTCTCTCTCTCATTCTCTCTCAAATAAATAAAGTCTTTCTAAAAAAAAGAAAAAAGAAAATACATCATAAACAAAATTAAAAAATAGAAAATATTAGGGAAAATATTGTAGTACACAGAACAAAATGTTAATATCTTTAACCAATAGAGTATTTTAAATCTATTTAAAAAGATGAACACTACAGTTTAAAGATTAAAAGACATAAAGAAACAATTCATGCAAGAAAAGCAAATGACCAAAAACTATACGAAAAGCTATTCGATCTCACTAATGATCGAAAGATAATGATTAAAACAATCTGATAATCACCTATCTGTAAAAACTCAATACAACTGCCAATGCACAGTGTTGGTGGGGAAGCTTATAGACTGATAATGGGCGTGTAAATTGGTACAACCTTTCTGGAAAGAAATCTGGCAATCTGTATCAAATTCAAAAATGTGCATGCCTTCAAACATGGCAATTCTGCTAAGAATGTTTCTAAGGAACTAATCTAACAAGCATTCAATGAATTATATACAAAGGTATTCCTGAAGAATTACAATGGCTTTTTAAATGTAATTTAATTTGTTCTCAGCTTTACGGAGATATTGACATATCACATATGTAAGTTTGAGATGTTCAATATGATGATTAGATACATGTATATATTGCAAAATGATTACAATAAGATTAGTTAATATCTCCATCTCTATTCCTTTACATAATTACAATTCTGTGTGTGTGTATATGTGTGTGTGTGGTGACAATATTTTAAGATCTATTCTTTAAAAAATTTTTCAAGTATATAATACAGTATTGTTAATTATCATCATCATGCTCTGCCAAACAATGGCATATTTAAAACAATATAAATGGCCCTCAATTTATTGGTCAAATTATAGTGTTTCCATAGTACGAAATGTTATTCATTTGTTTGGAAAAATAAAGTGGATCCAGGGATGCCTGGGTGGCTCAGTCGGTTAAGCGTCTGCCTTCGGCTCAGGTCATGATCCCGGGGTCCTGGGATCGAGTCCCGCATCAGGCTCCCTGCTCAGCAGGGAGTCTGCTTCTCCCTCTGCCTGCTCTGCCTGCCGCTCCCCCTGCTTGTGCTTGTGCTCTCTCTCTCTGACAAATAAATAAAAATTAAAAAAAAAAAATAGAAAAATAAAGTGGATCCAAATTTAGAAATATGTTCATGACATACTTGATTAAAGTAGGCTAGGAAATAATTATTAATAACGTAATACATTTTATATGTAACTAAAATGCATTTTTTAAAAGTCTGGAATGGTGCAACCAAAAAAGAAGAAAAGAGCTTGGAAGAATGTAAACCAAGGTTTATATAAGCATGGTTGTCTATAAATGGTTGGATTATGAATATTTTTTGTTTTCTTCCTTTTGTTTCCATAGTTCCTGATTTGTCTTTAATAAATGTGTTTTGCCCTTGTAATAATTATTTAAATTTCTTACAATGAAAGAATCTAGATTAAAATATCAACCTATTTTAATAGACCCATAAACAATTACAGAAAACCAATCTGTTTTTATAGCAGAATACTGGGGGTGTTTTGCTATTATAACAAAATACACCTACCTTCCTAGTATTTTTTCGCATTTAGGATAATTGATTAGTCACTTTTAAAAATGTAAAATCAAGGGATACAGTTAATACAAAATACTTAACCTAGCCCTTGTAATTTTAGGTTTTCTCCAAAGTAAAATTAAAAGTTTCTTCACACATCAACTTGATTTTCAAGTGACATGGGTAACTCAGTGTTGGTCTCTGCCATATGCTGGTGATGGGCTGACTCATGTTCTACCAGTGTAGAAAAGTGTCATTATCTACTGACACACTAAAATATGAGGGCAAATTAATTATTTACTGGATGAACTATAATTACAGAAAACAAAAATAAACAGGGGGAAAATAAAGGATCCTGAAATGGACCACATCAAGAACTTTGTGTAAATGTGGAAGACAATAGGTTTTTCTGTTCACAGATAATAGCTGGATACCTCTGCAATTAATTTTTAAAGTCTCAAATCATGTTCTGGAATCACTCAATATCAAAACAAATTTGTTATTTTAGTCTCCACACTCATTGAGTCTTTCTCCAAAGAAGCTGCCAAACCCAGCACCAGCTGGCCCCTTGGGAACAAGATGAGGCTAGCTACAGATATTTCTTTTTGAACTCAAAATAGATATTAAAAGACAGCATTGAACTAATCAAACCTGTTCATCTAAACTAAACTAATCTAACAAAGGTTTACCATCAAGAGAGTTTGAATTGTACAGTGAATATTTAAAACATTTCCATTTTCTTCCCCATAAATCGTTATCTCTTTTAAGTGTTCTGGTTTTTCTTAAACATTAATTGTAGATAAGGGGCCCAGCAATTCTCCCGCTACCCTCTGCCTGGCTCTCCTCATGTCATCAGAGGGGTTCTTGGAAGCATTAGTGAAACCTGGATAAAACAGACACAGTAGCTCATCTTGTGGTACACAAGCTTCCTTCCTATCTTGCCACTTCCTTACCTATCTTGCTGGACTCCGTCTACAATGAAATTTACAGAGATTCAAGTTAATAGAGAGAAAATAGTAAAAGTATATGATTGCTAGAATGCTAGGGAGAATATAAATTGGCCCAACCACTCCACAGAGCAACACTCTCTAAAATCTTCATGCCCTTTGATCTGGTAATTCCCCAGAACTATTTATATTCAACTAGGCTCAGCACAGCATTATTTGAGTCATAACACACTCATTCTTTTGCCAGATCTTTTCTAACTTTGATCAGGTGGTACTCTCATCCAAAATATACTCACTCGTCCAGAAGCAACAATGTTCGATCCACAGTAGACTGAGCAATGCTTCAGCCTAGTGATCTCCTATGATCCTCAACCAGGGTCCCAGGGGTTGTTTGGAAATGTGGAGAATGTCTGAGCTATGCAATGCCTGGGCTATTTGTACCTAACAAAGAATTGTTCTGCCCAAAGTACTAGTAGTAGAAGCTGGTATTCTGCCCAGAACCTCTCTTCAAGGCCAATCTCTCAGTGGCTGGGAATATTGTCTGCTTATGGTTCACAGCTATGCTCCTCATTGAGCATTGCTCAAGGTTACTGCACCTCCCGGGGGAACCCACAGATGATACCTGGCAGATAAAGGCATGCAAAGGCCTGCTTCCACTTGGGACAATCCCATAGGGCCTCTCTTTCCCTGTGGCTCCCTGTAGGATTGGCTGAGACCTCAGCTGGCTATCCTGCTGCAACTCAGCTTCTCCCTCTGCCCCATCCTGCCATCCTAACTTCATCCCAGGAGTATCTTTTGCAAACATCTACCAGTAAATCTTGTGCACTCAAGTCTCCCTCTCAGAGTCTGCCTGCACAAAACCTGATTTATGATAATCCCCACTGAGATACACTGCTTTAGTTCATCTCCTTATTTTCCAGATGAGTAAAGAAGGGTCGAGGAAAGGGTAAAAATCATGTTCAAAGTGCAGAAGTGGCTAGTTCAGCACTCACTGCACATACTACACATTAAAAACTGTGAGAAGCTTGAGAAATTGGGAGAGAACAGAAAGAGAAGGAAAAAAGACATTAAAATCTGTACTGTGGGTGGGACATCTGGCTGGCTCAGTCAGAAGAGTGTGTGACTCTTGATCTCAGGGTCATGAGTTTGAGCCCCACATTGACTGTACAGATAACTTAAAAAAAATTTTTTTAATCTAAAAAAAAAATCTTTATTGTGGAAAATCTTAAACAAGAATTTTAAAAAGCAATTAGATTAAACTATATGGAGGGGCTCAATTGGTTAAGCATCCGACTCTTGATTTCAGCTCATGATCTCAGGGTCCTGAGATTGAGCCCCACGTTGGGCTCAGTGCTTAGCAGGGAGTCTGCTTGAGATTCTTTCTCTCTCCCTCTGCCCCTCCCCATCCCCACATGCTCTCTCTAAATAAATAAACAAATCTTTAAAAAAATACTTAGACTTAACTATATGGAGAAATGCTTAATAATGACAGAGTCTGAGAATCAATATTTCTAATTCACTGCAATAACAGAAATCAAAAGAAGACTGCCCAAATATCTCAATTTGGGGAAAACAATTTACTGGATTCCCTAACTACTATTAGTCTGCCTAAACTGTTCATATTTAGTGTGCATCACTGTTATAGAGCCAAAAAATGATAATTAGAAATTTTCCTCTTAAAAGGAAACAGTTGGAAAGATACGGAGAGTATCCATGGAGGTGAGAGTGAAAAAACATCCCCTTCATATCCAACTCTTACTCCTCTTCCCTCTGAAAACGTAGCTAGTTCTAGACACCCACTATCCACCAAAAAAAAAGTCTTTGATTTCCCCAGTGCTCTCTTCTAAGCCATCTGTCAATCTTGAAAGACATGTCTCTACCATAGCCAATTCCTCCACTCCTATATTAACATAGTTTTTAAGTATGGCATTATAATATCTTCACCCTGCAACTTTTACACTTACAACATCTTTGTTCTGTTCCCAGGGAAGAAATTTCCCCTATTATTTTCAAGAATCATGTAGACAGAATGGTAATATTGCTTAAAGTTCCAGTCATAGCCTAACAATTACCTGCTAACCCCCACAAAAAAAAGAAAAACAAAACATACAGGTTTTGAAAGATCTTTTTTAATGTAAACCCATACTTGGAATGCAAAACTAAGTTGAAAATTACTAAGATTTTTTAATTTTTGAGTAAAAGAAAAAAATCTCTTTATCACACATTTTTTTAATTTTCTCAGAATCAAAATTAGTATTTAAAAAGGCAGGAAATAGGGGCACCTGGATGGCTCGGTCAGTTAAACGTCCAACTCTTGATTTTGGCTCAGGTCATGATCTCAGGGTCATCAGATCGAGCTCCATGTGGAGCTCCACACTGGGATGGAGCCTGCCTAAGATTCTCTCTCTCTCTCCCTCTGCCCCTCCCCCCCACCCCACACATGCGTGCTTGCTCTCTCTCAATCAAACAAATAAATAAATAGGCAGGAAATAAAGCACACTGAATGAATGGAATTATTACCAAAGCCAATATGACCAAAATAATTTTCCTCAAACCTCCATTTGAAAAGAATTTGATATTTTAATGCAAAAACTCACAGAAGTCCTTGTGTTTAACTAAGCATCTCAAAATATTGTGCCAAATATTTAACACTTATTTTAAAACATTTTGAATGGTACTTTTACCACATACATGTCCCAAAATAATCCTGAAAATGATATTTTTTCTAACATATAATAAAAAACTTCCTGGCTTTCAAAGTCTGAGAGGCAGCCTGCATAATATACTAGATTCCTGTTTATTAGCTCATGATATGAAAAGAATTTTGTCCAATAGCTTCAGAGAAAATTACTAACTAGAATTTACTATTAATAATGTTCTCATTGTCTTGGTCATCTACACGAAGTACAAAAGGAAGCAGTTTAGACTTACTCTTTAAAGCTGAAAAATGACAGGAGTTATTGCCAGACCCCACTCTGCTACATAAACTCTGGTTTCACATCAAAGAGCACCATGATATTATTTTAGTCATCCTCCGATTCAACGGCCATATTCTCTTCATATTGCATAGAACAATCATATGTTTAATTAAATCGGGAAAAGTAATAAGCATTCCACATTTGGGGGTTAGGAATATGGGCCTCCTCCTGTGTTAAACATGTCCCAGTTTATAGCTCAGTTGACAATTCAAAGGCTAAACCAGAAAAGTCAGGACAGCTTGACTTTGTTGGTTTCCCAATTGTACAGCTTGCAATCTCTCTATTTCATTGAGGTAGCAGGGCACCATAACAGGAACAGATTGTTCTATCAGCAGAACAAAAACTGAACTGACAGCAGCTTTCTCCAAAACTGTGACTGTTTTCCAAATGTGCATGCTCTAGTTAGGGCTAAGGTTATTTATTCAAATGCTAATAGAAATTATTGTGGCCACTAGCTTTCTAAGTTGAATTTAGAAACCATTGCTTTTCTCTCCTGCCTAAGAGATCTGGTCACATTCCTAGATCTTTTTCCTGGCTGTTAGGTCCTGAACCAAATATCCTCTTGTAGCTGTGCAAAATTGCGATCTGATGTTGATCACTGTTTAGTTTGGCATCATTCCACAAACACTCATAGTTAGAAAATAACTTCTTTGATATCTTTATAATTATGATTTAGTTCTTCTTTACTAGGTCACTTTTAAGACCAGTTCTAAGATGAAAGCAACAAAAAAAAAACTGGAAAACTTTGGATCATGGAAACAGCTTTCTGATAGATATTCTTTGTTAAGTCTCTATTAAATCATCCCTGGCTTTCCATTGTCCTTGTGATAAAATCCAAACTACTTAATTTAGCTTACAAGCTCTCCACCATCTGCCTTCTGTTACTCTTCCAAGGCCTCATTTCCCCCCTTGAACTCTAGCCTCAGCTTCAGGAAACGTCTTCCCATTCTGGAATGTACCATATTCCTTCCTGCCTTAGAATCTGCAGACACTCTTCTCTCCACCTAAACACTCTTGCTGGAAGTACTCCCACCCCTTTTGCCTAACTACCTCCTTTCTCATCCTATTTCTCTCTCTCTCTCTTTGATATGTGTGTGTGTGTGTGTGTGTGTGTGTGTGTGTGTGTGGAATTTATATATATTTATGGAATTAATCAATTTCTGAAAGAATCAGTGATGCCATCAAGAGACTTACCTGTCTCAAAACATTTCTCTTCCTAAACATTCTCATAAAGATGCAAATACAAATTTTTAGAGAATTAACAAAGAATTATTTGCCTCTAATCAATTTAGTACAGTTAATAATGTGATGTGCTTTGTGAATATGACAGGCAGAGAACAAAGCTTCAAGGTAAGAAGTGGGGCCTGGATAGGGAGCCCCCTTAGAGGCCCTGATCAGCTATATCAGCACTATCAAACAGGGGACTATAGACTGGTGCTTGTCTGTGAACTCTTGGCTATAGGATAGTGAGGAGATAGGAGCTTGCACTAGAGTGTAAATCAACACATTGCTTCCTTCATTGAGAAAGTCTTGCTGCCAAAAAAAAAAAAAAAAGCTGAATTAAACAGTGTGTTTATGGTATGATCGACAGCAAAATCTGAAGGTCCTAGAAACAAGAACTAAACATAATAGAAAGAACCATAAAAGCAAGAATAGATTTATTAAATAAAAGTTTTCCGTCTGTCAATTCTATTTAATGCCAGGTTTTAAATTATATCCATAACTGCATTCTTTGTTTTCTCTTACCTCTGGCACACTAGACCTAGCTCTGATACTAACTAGGTAAATGAGGAAAAGTTTAATTCAGAAAACATCAGTAACTCCCCCACCCTCAGGTAGCTTTGGCAATATTGAGAATTTTTTATTGTCACAGCTGAAACTGGGTGGGGGGGTGGCAGGCGGATGGACTTTTTTAAGTGGATAGGATTTAAGTGGATAGCGACTAGGGGTACTGGTAAATGCCCTACAAAGCACAAGACGGTACTTCCCCAAACAAAAAAACCATCCAGTCCAAAATGTTACTATTTTTGAAGCTAAGAAACCTTGCACAGTAGATGGTCTCTAAAGTCCCCTTCATCCCTCACATTCTCTGATTATTTTGATGTTCACAAGAATTGTATTCATATTAGTGACCTAATTACAGAGGGCAAAAGTGACTTCTTTATCTAATGTCATTTCTGCAGTGAAATATATTTAGGCTATAGAGAGAATAGGATAATCTAACTTCAGTACACATTCAAAAACGGAAATAGTTATAATGCTCAGCAAATTTCCATAATGTTATTTATTCTAATTGAATAAAAAAAATAACAAGGGGGAAAACTGCCAGAAACTTCTGCCTAAAATGACTTAATTTTCTCTATCAGCTATTTGCTCAATCCAGCTGTATTAAGAAGTTGAAAAACATTTAAGAAACCTAGATTCAGTCAGCACCTCTGTCCTGCTCTGTTACGAAGCCTTAAGCAGGGTTCTATATTCCGGGCTTTAGTTTTTGTTTTTACTGGAAAACAGAGATACTGCTTAAAGGCTAAAACCAAGAATGTTTGGCACAAAAATAACATGGTTTGTTGTATTCCTTGAGGCCTTTGTTTAAATTTTTCCACAGTTAAAAAAATAACTACCATGAAATAAGTTTTACTCTGACATTCTTATGAGTACCCTGCACTCTAACTCTAAATAGAATGACTATTCCTTTTAGATACATTTTCTAGTGTATGGTAAATTTTCCTTTTTTTTTATTAAGTTAAAACACTATGTTCAAAAGAACATATATCTTATTGCATATAAAAATTATTTCCTGATGATTTCTAGTGCCTGCTTGCTTAAAGATATCATGTCTGTAAGATTCACCAGACGTCAGATTTAGAGCCACTATGTTTTGGTGAAAGACCAAAGATTCTCACAAAGGAGTCAGTTGTGCCCCTGGAATTACACCCTTCTATTTGATCTGTTCCAGCTTTCTCAGCTGGCACGTGCATACTTGAAAAGAAAAAAAAAAAAAGAAAACCTCAAGTTCCCAGGATGGTCTTTTGTCTTTGGTCTTTTTTTGCAGAGAGAAGTAATCTTGTCTCCGCAGCTTCCACTATAGTTTTGTCGAGTGTTTCCAAAAGCACTTATCCCTAAATATTTGGATACTGCTCTTAAGTGTTCTTCAAAGTCATTAGATCTTTTATGTTCACAGCCATAAACAGATAGGGTTTCGTAAGCCTTATATAAATATTAATGACTACATGCTAAGCATCAAATGCAAAACGGGCAATCAGGATTTTTACTTAAATTTAAAGGTGCAGGATAGAAATGTCAAGCCCACAAGCAAAAACTGCAGACCAGATCTCAAAAGGCAATATGGATTACTGGAACGGTAACAGATAAGTTTCCAAGTATATCAGAATGAATAATGAAATCCAAATAAAATAATACTGACATACTTTACAAAACAATAACCTCATTTTGACCTATTAATAGAATGTATTTCACAGCAAAGTCTCTGACGCCCCAGCTCTGCCTGTGAGATACGTGAGTAACTTGAACTCTGTATATTTTGATTTCCTTATCTGTAAAACAGGATTTTAAAAGTACTTACATCATAGAGTTAGTGTGAGTATTGAATGAGTCCACATGTTAACGTGTTTGCCCAGTGCCTGACACACAGCATGCAGTTGATGTACATTAACTATTATTCAGAAAAATGATATAGAAATTACTCAAAGATCTAGATCAGGGGTTGGCAAACTACAGCCTGGCTCACAAGCCAAGTCCAGCTGGCCACCTGTTTTTGTAACCAGTTTTCTTGGAACACAGCCATGCCCCATTCATTTATGTATTGTCTAGGGCTGCTTTCACCCAACAACAGCAAAGCTGAATCCTTGTGACAGAAACCATATGGCCTGCAAAGCCTAAAATATTTATTCTTTAGACCTTACTATGTCTAAAGATCTATTGCCCTGAAAAAAAATGACAATGAACATGCTGATAATCATCAAGAAGCTGCACACAGGTCCCCTCTGCTTAAACATGACCAAAGCTTTTTGGAAGTTCTACCCCTAAAGGGTTTTGATTCGAAAGGGGAAGCAGGGATGGGACTGGTGAGGGAGAGAGAACAAGGACATCCTACACAGATTTCTTCTTCCAATACTGGATTCTTGAGATTGAAAACCACTGTCAATCGCTTCTCGGCCTTTTGGCTAAGATCAAGTGAAAGCCACTATCGGGGCTGTTGTCTCTTTTAAGTGTTTAAAATAAGAACCTTGTGAAAGTAAAGTGTTCTTTAGAAACTACATAGAGTTGTGGTTAAGAGCACAAACACTGGAGCTAGGGTTCAAAGTCTGGTTCTACCATTAACTAGCTGTGTGACATTGGCAAATTAATTAATCTCTCTGTGGTAAGGATTAAATAAATTACTAAAAGCACCCCCTACTTAACATCCGTAGTCCATTCCTAAAATTGAATGCTGTATTGCACAAATGCTCACCAGACTGCATTATTTTTAAATGAGAAAATCCCTATGTGTGTCCCACCTCACACACCTCACCCACTATACACACCTACACAACGACTATGTTCTGGCTCCACAATAACCAGTTACATACAACACTAAGCCTTCCTCTGCGTGTGCCAGTCCTAGCTAGGGCTTTTGGCACAATGCTGTCACCTTCTTAAAAAGAAACTAAAGCCGTAAAACTGCCTATTCATAATTATCAAAATATCACTTAGAATTTAGACGTTCAAAACATCTTTCTGATCACTAAACATCATTCACAATTTGTTTAAAAAAAAAAAACAGTTGGCTTTGTAGGAAGTAACATCTTCTTTTCCATTTAATTGCTTTTCTCCGTTGCTCCGTTATTTCACTATTTTCTTCAACACTCTCTCATTGCACAGTTTTAGGCAAGGCCTCAATACAAAAGGCACTGTGGAAAATTTGTTCGGGACCAGAACACAGTGACAGGATCGCACTGCGCACGAGGCGGTGAGGCCCCTCCTGGAACCTGCAGCATCCTAGATGCCCAACATTTCCGCTGTGCAAGACGTCTGCTCAAATTTCTGATTTTCTATCACTTTGGATTAACTCCAGACTTTTTCTGCACATCCTTTTGTTTAAAATGTGAGTTTTGTAAATATAAATATAATTTTTCCCATATAAATGCTGCCTGAAAAGTATACCCACTCTACCAAATTTAAGTATTAAAAACCAAACCATATGACCCCAAACCACCCCATGCCCCCAACTCTCGCCCAAACCCTCCTGCAACGGGGGCGCACTCACCAGGGAGTCCTGATGCTCTGCTAGACAGACCGCGGGCCTCCTGGGCGCTGGGCGCCTTCAGCTTCCGGTCTGACCAAGCCCCGCCCCCAGCACACCCTCTTCCCTTCGCCCCCTCCCTCCCTCCCCCCACCTCGGACCTCCACTCCTGCGGCTGTGTCCGCAGGGTGGTGCATTGTGTGCCCTGTGGTGTGCCATGTGGTGGCGCTTCCCAGAGCTCGCTCAAGCCCACCTCCCCACCCCTACCCTCCCCCATTAGGTCATCTTAATACATTATATTTCTGTCATATCAGATTGTTTAAAAATATCGTTTACATGTCTCTGCTTTAGTGGTTTTGGTTCTTCCCATTTTTAATTTCTTCTTGAGGTCACTTCATATAATCAGGAGGCTGACATCAGTCACCTGCTGCCGTTTTAGTGGACATGCCTCAGTGACCAACTCCTCAGTGATTGGAGAGTTGGGAGAACAGACACCTTTTCTCATTGCTCTGGGTACTCCAAGTTCCAGTTTTTCAGAGCGTATTCTCAGTCCCCCCTCACACATCCCACCTGCTACAGACAGACATCAACACATCCTCTATAGCCTCAGTCCACAATAACCAGTTACATATATACTCACCCTTCCTTACGTGTGTGTCAGTCTCCACTGGGGCCTCAGCACAGTACTTTCGCCTAAAAAATAACCTAACAGTTTTGTTTATTAAGTAGTTAGGTCTAAACAACTTAACAGGCCCTTATATACTACGGACTTAGTAGCCTCTGAAAAAATAATGAACATTAATTGAAAGAAAATATTATTTCATTCTTAAATTACAGCAATTGCTAACGGGATGTATGAACCTTTGGGGCACACTAGATTCTCAAATCTTAGAATCAGATTGTACATCACACCTTCCTTTCCTATTCCATATTGATTTTTCTGTGGTAATTTTTTTTCCTCAAAGGAACCACCAAAAACCCAGGGTTGTAAAGATATGCATCACTGAAAGGAATGTAGCAGTAATATTGAAACTGTAAACTACTTCAAGCTAATAGTCTGAAATTTCTGATAGATGATAAGTATCATTGTGTTTCCTTGGATATTTTAAATATTCTGCAATGACCTTGTGAGTTCTTTCCAGTGCTTCAAGGTATGTCAGCACATGGTTTGAGAACCATGGGTTTAAATTCTGTGTAATGAAGCATAATGTCATGACACTGTGAACCAATTTATGGAGCAGGAGAGTATGTGTGCATAAGAGTGTTTGCAGTTACATTTATGTTTACATGGGTGCCATGTGATTATGGGAGCAATTCTTACAACCTTATAATAAGTTGACACTCTCAGAGTAAAATGTCCATCATGCCACTACAATGCATACATGTTTTAGATTTAAGATTTTTTTTATTCCTCCAAGCAGGCACATTTTCTAGGTCCCAGGTTTCATTTTCTAACTCTCTCAGTTAACTTAAGGAGAAGAATATGAAGGAAAGATATTATTAATTACTAGATACAAGATTACTCCTTGCATATACCTAGAATGTGGGATTGTTTTGTCATTTGTGCCAATCAATCTGAATTATCAAATTAAAACAATGTTATGATGTCAAAAGCTGATTTTAGAACTCTATTACAATTTATTTTTAAGAGAACCATGAAAGTAGAATAAATATATAAACATATTTACTAATTCTGAATTATATACATCCCAGATGCATATGCAATTATGTAAGTTTGAGTGTCTCATGCATAAAAAAGAAAGATCAAATTTCTTTTCAATTGTACCTCAAAGGATAACATGCAGTAGTTCTTCAGGCTGTGATCATTCACTACTCAAAAAAATGCATTACTCCTTTTTAGAGATACCAAGTATATTTAAATTAAACATGTCTATATTATGACTGGATCATTTGTGGTAAAATATAAAGCTAAGTCATAAGTAATTCAAAGTGGGTCTAAGTTTCATGTCTCTGAGTTGATCCAAACAAGCACAACTATATTTTAATAAATAAGACTTTACACAACTGTGCTAAAAGACTTGTATTTCTTCTCATTCTTCCAAATGATCTTTTGAAGAATTTGCTGGTTGATATAGCAAACAGATTTTATATTTGTAATTTCACTTCAGTTCAGGCTTGAACATGATTATTTTTCTGTTTACTCTCCAATATTACTCTAGCTCACTGGTACTAACTCTTTGAACAAGTAAAAAATCCGATTATGTAAGTATCAGTTATCTATATGTAGAAAAATATGACAGAATTTAATTTGTCCTACTGTATGCAGTTATGAAATCTGACATCAGTAGAATCTATATTTTTAAGCAATTTATAGAAGATAGGTGAAGGAATGTTTACTAATATGATCCTTCTTGCTGTAACCATCTTTAAGCCCTTTGAGATTTCGTTCTGAGCTTTATTTTTGCCTCCAAAACTACTGCATGTTGAACTTGTCTGTCTCACACTAGTCAGGAACTGGAGGCCTCTCAGAGACTGTGCTACAAAAGAATGGCAACGGGTTTTCAGCTCAATCCTATTTTATTTCTAACATAAAATCAGAAGTGCAAAATGAATTTGGAAGATTCCCTAAGCACATTCCCTTTCTTAAATTAAAAAAAAAGTAGAGAGCAACAACAACAATCAAAAAAAACAAAACAAAACAGGGGCGCCTGGGTGGCTCAGTCGTTAAGCGTCTGCCTTCGGCTCAGGTCGTGGTCCCAGGGTCCTGGGATCGGGCCCCGCATCGGGCTCCCTGCTCAGCGGGAAGCCTGCTTCTCCCTCTCCCATTCCCCTTGCTTGTGTTCCCTCTCTCGCTATGTCTCTCTCTGTCAAATAAATAAATAAAATCTTTAAAAAAAATTTAAAAAAAAAAAAAACAAACAAACAAAAGCAAGCAAACAAGAGGTGTTCTGCCTATAAATGCTCAAGAGGGAGACTTTCTATAAAGTTCTTAGAACAGTGTCTGGCACTATGTAGCTATTAGTTATGATTCATTATTTTTTATTATGAGTATTGCTGGCTCAATTCTTCCTCCCATCATTGCATGAAAGGCTGAGATGGCAAGAATTAAGAGAAATGGAAAATATCTGAAATTGTTTCAAAATAGCATCCCTGCTATGCAGATAATGGTGGATGGAAGATAAGAGTAAGCTAGGAAAGAAAGTTGTTCCATATACGCTCTCCCTCTGATAACATACTTATATTCCTTTATAAAGTTCACTGTCTGTTCAAATAATTATTTGGCAGAGGCTAAGGAAGAGCACAATCATTCAGTTGATATACCTGTATATTTCTACAGAGATGGGACCCAAGAAGCTGTCTCACCATGAATCCAGCTTTTTTGTATTGCTTCCATCCCTAGCACCTCGGTCATAACATGAGATGAAAAACAGATCCATATCTCACCCTGTGTCTTCCCACAATCTTTCCACCGTCATCCCCACCTGGAGAGTATTCGGCTCATTCCCCAAAGTCCTCTTCAGAGTAAGAGTTTCCCTCTGTATTTCACGGTGACTTCTTTATCTACAGGTTAGAAGTCCTTCACATACCTTCAAGATCAAAGGACACTGTATTAGACTTGCAGAAATACACAGGACAACTTTGCTGCATGAGATGTTAGTGGGCCCATCCTCATCCCCTGAATCACCACCTCACTGTCCTGTCTTTCCCATACGCTCAGGAGTACTGCCCAGCAAATCTCACCTGCGTAGGGGCATTCTTATCCAGCTCTGATTCCTATCAACTAAGATCAGGAGTAGAAAGTCAACAGTTGACAGTGATTATTTTAGCAAGTCACCTAGATTTGTTTTGTCTTGTTTTGGGCACTGTCTTTAGTGGTGGGTGGTAATAGAAAAGTAGCATTCCACTACTTTACTGGGTAGGCCTAAAATCACAAATGCTGTTTGTCCCCTTCTTATAGCTATTAGCAAAATACTCTATATCTGAATGGTGATTTGCCTGTCCATATCATGTGAGAAACACTAATGTCTAACACAGTGGTTCCCCACCTTTTGGTATTAAGAGCTCTTTATACTCTTTAAAAGTATTGTGTAGGGCGCCTGGGTGGCTCAGTTGGTTAAGCGACTGCCTTCGGCTCAGGTCATGGTCCCGGAGTCCCTGGATCAAGTCCCACATCGGGCTCCCTGCTTGGCAGGGAGTCTGCTTCTCCCTCTGACCCTTCCCCCTCTCATGTGCTCTCTCTCATTCTCTCTCTCTCAAATAAATAAATAAAATCTTTAAAAAAATAAAAATTAAAAAAAAGTAAATAAAAGTATTGTGTACTCCCAAGACTTTTACTTACGTGGCTTATATCTGTGATATTATCATATTACTAATTAAAACTGAGAACTTCTTGAAACACAATAAAACACAAGCATACATTCCATTAGCCACCACGACAATGACATTATCACTGTACACTTAAGAAGAAAGTCACTGGAGTTTTAGGAGTGCTCCCATACCTAAAACTTTGACACATCCCCTATAAGGCACAAAAAGGGTTGGTCTTTTTAGAAATCTTCGGACTAAATATAAACATAAAATCACTTTCCATGTATCCCCCCTCTTCTAATGTATGTTGAGGAATTATGGAGAAATTATGATGTGTGGAAAATTCCAGTAGGACTACAAACTTAGGGCTCTTCCCTCATGACTAGTTGCTTCCCAGAAGCTGGAAGCCCACCTGCAAAAATCTCTCCAAATCCAACTTTTATCTCAATTTGTTGGTATTTATCAAGCCAGACATGATCTCTAAAAATCCCCATCCATATTTCATGAGCCAGTTCTCTAACAAAGACACTGACATTGTCCCAATTTTAGGCCTTCTCCCAGTATTTCCAGGGCCTGCGGTAAAAGGATATCTGGAGATGCTAGTTCCATGGCCCACTGCCCTTCTCTTCCCTCTTACAGCTTTTTCTTGCAATGTATGGAGCCTCAAATACATCCATATGCATGCTCCAACCTGCAAAGCCAACCTTCATCCATACCTCTCTAGACAACCATCTTTTATGGTCACCCCTTGGGGCTAGGGGTGTACACGCAGTAGCATGCTCTACCCTTAGGACACCCAGGTCAAAGAAGACTATACTGGCTCTGGAAGCAGGTTTGGGGTCATTTGGGCAAGGAGTTCCAGGATTACTCAAGTGTAGTGTAGAGTGGAGGACACAGGCTCTAGTTAGGCACAAGTCCTCTGTGGGGAGGGCCCACGGAGGAGGACCTGAATGGGGTCCCCCAAATCTTGAGGCCTTGAGCAAGGGCCCGGTTGCCCAGCTTTAAGGATAATTCTGCTAAAGAACAATAGTTCTACTTTTCTTAGTGGGAGTACTGGTTGTGGATATATATTGCATAAGGATTATAAAAATCCTGGAAGAGATCCCAAAAATTAATGAAAGCATCCTTAAAGCTCTGTTCACTCTTAAAGACCATATTTTGGTAATGTTATTTCTCAATAAACTAGTGGAAACTAGTTATTCCCAAAATGTCCTTCAGTTTTTCTGGAGTTCACAAAAAGATTGCCTCATATATGCCCACAAATCCATTTGTCACTAGAATTACCATTCTGTCTCCAACTGGACAATGTCCACTACCCATTAAGCCAGGAAGAGAGGTTCCATTGTTCACACTGTCTGCCTTTGGAACTTCAAGGTCCAAGCCAAGGGTGCTGACTACAGAAACTTCTAACACTTCTAAACCTTTGGGATCTCAAATGTGTTTTGGGATCCTTTTAAAAGACAAGACAATGACATCTTGTCCAACTTTTTGTCACCTTTTGTCTCTCGCATAACCCAACAGCTCTGTTTATGCCCTGAATCTCAAAAAAGCCTCTCTTGTATAGTTCCGCAAATTTCTTCACCTCTCTTCTCTGACCAAAGAGCTCAAACCTAATGCCACACATTAAAATAGGAGCAGAAACCATACTACATGCCTCAAGCCATTCATTTTAACCCCTCATGTCTCTTATAAAGAAAAACCTGCATTCATGTGAATGGACATAAACATATATAAGGTTCAAGGAGTAAGGTAAACAGCTGTGTGCCCTGTTATGAAGGTATTAAGGAACACAATTTAAAGCCTGGTTTTGGATAAATTAAACTATTACAATATATAATAACAACAAAATAAAAGTCACAGTGTCCAAGTATTTTAGGCTTGAAGAGGTAAGAATGTCCAGATGTGAAGAGACAGCTAACCAAATAGCTCCTGGGGTTTCTTTTTTGTATCCAAATTCTATCACTTCTATGTCTGTTAGTACTCCTGTCACCACAGATTCCAGGGATATTAACTCCCCCTGAAAATACCCTGGCCCACAAGTGAGCAAAACCACATGTGGACAAAACCTTCAGAAGTACATGCCAAGACATGACTAGATACGCAAGAGATTTACTGGGGGAAACACTGGTGAGGAAAAATGGAAAGGGTCTTGAAAGAGGCCAGGAGAGCTTCAGATACAGGTTTGACTGCTGTGAAGGAGAGCAGGAAGGAACAAGGGAATTACTCTACCTCAAACCACTTCCTCATGCCTCCCCATCCCCAGGCATATAATATTACTAATGGAGCCTGACCATTTTTTTATTCAGTCTTGTCTCTGTAGATGGATTCTCTTATATCTATACCCTGACATTTATTTTCTCCTCTAGAACCTTCACTTTTGGTCACTTTGCTAACTCCTGGCTCGGATTTAGAGAAAAATCTACAAATCTTTCTCTGTAGCAGGGGAAGAAAAAACATGGATATTTTCAATACAGGAAAATAGAATGAGACAGACAAATTTACTTCCAACCACAAAATGACAAACAACTTACTAATACCACTTTAAGTCACTTTCGGATGGATCTCAGATTTAGATTATGTAAGACTCTATCTCCTTCCCATTTCCAATAATAAAACAGCTAATTAGAGAAAATATAATAAAATGTCCCGAGTCTCCTTTACACTAGACTGAATGCTCCATATAGTATGATCACTGATGGTTAGTACATTGGAATCAATATGGTAATTAAAACTTAGAACCATTTAATATAATGTATGTCAAGGTAAGAACAGTAATCAGCAGTGAATCACTGGTTCTGAATCAGAGAAAACCAAATTATAATGCTGCTAGATTTTCAGTGCTTTGACTAAAGCCAAAAATTCAAAAGTGTCATTTATGGTGAAATAGCAAGTAGAGTATAGTGCTTGGTTACTCTTTAACAGATTGGCAGCTTTTGTTATCAGAAAAATCAGGTCACTGGGACACCTGGGTGGCTCAGTCGGTTGAATGTCCAACTTTTGGTTTAGGCTCAGGTCATGATCCCAGGGTCCTGAGATCGAACCCCACATCATCAGGCTCCCCGCTCTGTGGGGAGTCTGCTTCCCCTCTCTTTCTCTCTCTCCCTCTGACCCTCCCCCACTCTCTCTCACTCTTTAGGCTTGAAGAGGTAAAGCCTAAAGAGTGAGAGAACCATTTTAAGTCACTTTCGGATGGATCTCACTCTCTCAAATAAATAAATCTTTAAAAAAAAAAAAGAAAAATCAAGTCACCTGAGCATTTCATAATGTATAGATTTGTTAAATCACTGTGTCGTATACCTGAAACTAATATAATATTGCATCAACTATACTTCAATAAAAAAGAAAAGACAAAAAGAAAGATCAAGTCATCTTAGAGAAAACAGCACATAAGTTCTAGAAAAGTCCTGGACGTAAAGATCTTGGATCTACTTCTTTTATATGAACTTGCAGAGCCCTTTTTAAAGAAAATGAATTAAAATGACCGTGAAGAGGTAGAAAAATGGAAAATTTCTGTTAAACTGTACAATTTGCCTATTACCATAAGTGAACATCAAAAAAATTACATCTCTCAACAGTGATTATAAAACAAAAATGAAAGAGAGATGAACAAGCCACACATTTTTAACAGCCAGGAAAAAAAACAACAACACTTCTTACACCTGAATTTGGATGTAGTAAAGTCACTGTTTTACTACACAAGGTGGAAAGAAAATCCAAAGTGAAAACTTTTGGTTCTGTAAAACATGCTGTGTTGGTTTTTTTTTTTAAGATTTTATTTATTTATTTATTTATTTGACAGAGAGAATGAGAGAGAGAGCATGGGGGGGAGGGTCAGAGGGAGAAGCAGACTCCCTGCTGAGCAGGGACACTGATGCGGGACTTGATCCTGGGGACTCCAGGATCATGACCTGAGCTGAAGGCAGTTGCTTAACCAACTGAGCCACCCAGGTGCCCCTGGAAAACAGGTTCTTAATGCTTTTTGCAACAGAGTAAAAGATTCTTGTATTTACTCATGTGTTGAGGCACATATAGATGTTTTCTTCATCTGAATATCGTCATCTTTATTTTTGTACAACTTTTAATACATTGACTTGAACAATAAGCAATAATACCTACAAAATGTCTATAAATCTTTGCATTTTTTAAAATAATTTAGCATTTCAATAACAAGTAGCTTTTTGGGGTCCCTCAGTGGCTCAGTCAGTTAAGGATCCAACTCTTGATTTCAGCTCAGGTCATGATCTCAGGGTTGTGAGATCAAGCCCCACGACGGACTCCTCGCTCATCACAGAGTCTGCTTGAGATTCTCTCTCTCCCTCTCCCTTTGCCCTTCCCCCCCTAAAAAAAAATAGATTTTCATGAACCACTTAAAACTCTTAAAATATAAACAGTGAATCTACTTTACACTTATAATTTTTACCATTCCATCATACAACCAATTCCTCAGGGAAAAAAATTAACTATATACTTTCATTTTACTATTTCATTAAGGTTTACTTTTTCCACTTATAAACTCTTGCATATTATTTTTTTCCTCTAATTCTGACTTACTCCATAACCTTACAGCTACTCTAATACTTGCAGTGACAGGGCCCTGTTGATCAGCATAAGTTCCTGAAAGCCTTTCCAGGTAACTCTGAATCTATAAAGCTTAAGAGGAACCAAAAGTAGCCTCAAAAGATAAAAGTCAGAGGACTCCCAGCTTTAAGATAGCAGAACAAAAACATCATTGAGGCTGTTTTCCTCTGAAACCACCTGCAAACGACAAAGAATGAGAAACAGAAATAGATGGGAAATGCCACAGTATATTTGAATAAGTGTTGCAGTAAAATTAGCCCAAAATACAAAAGGATGCTGAGAAAGGACACATAAAATCTATGTGAAAATACTGAAAGAAAAAGGAGGAAAGAAATGTGCATAAGTAGAAGGTGGACTAAGAATACACACAAGAAAAATTTTCCCATGAAACAGGTGAACATCCTGCCAAACCATTCTTTAGCAGATATAAATATTAGAAATGGCCTCTATGAAATAAGAGTTCAAAGCACATAGAAGGATTCAAGGGAGAAATAAGAAGACAAAAGAAGGGTTTTTTTTTTTTTCTTAATAAGCTAAAATAACTCATGGGAAAGAAAAATATCATCATAGAATTTAAAGCCACAAGATATGAAAACATAAAATAAATTGATTAGAATGGTTTGATAATGGAATGTATGGACAGTCCAGAAAGAGACCCAGATATATCAGTTGTTTATTATTCAATAAAATGGCATTTCAAATTAGTAGGAAAAGAGGGATTATTTAATAAATGCTGTTGAGGGGCGCCTGGGTGGCTCAGTCATTAAGCATCCGCCTTTGGTTCAGGTCATGATCCCAGGGTCCTGGGATTGAGTCCCGCATCAGGCTCCCTGCTGAGCAGGGAGCCCGCTTCTCCCTCTCCCGCTCCCCCTGCTTGTGTTCCCTCTCTCGCTGTCTCTCTCTCTGTCAATAAATAAAATCTTTAAAAAAAAATAGAATAAAAAAATAAATGGTATTGAAAAAAACTGGATAGTCATCTGAAAAAAAAATACTGTATCCTTACCTCACTCTTTATACTATAATATAATAGGTCAACTGTTGAAGCACAAAACTAAAGTAAAAACCATGCATTTACCAGAAGAGAAAATATCTTTTTAAAGATTGTTTATTTATTTATTTATTTAAGAAAGAGAGAGAGCACGAGCAGGGTGAGAGGCAGAGGGAGCAGGGAGCCCGATGCAAGGCTCGATCCTGGGACCTGGGATCATGACCTGAGCAGAAGGCAGACGCTTAACCAACTGAGCCACCCAGGGGCCCAGATTAAATAGTTATTTATTGAGCATTTGCCATCTACCAGGAAATACTCTACTGGGAAACATTCTTTGCTATGAAAAATAACATGTATCGCTCTCAATTTGTCATCTAAAGAAGAGATAGATGTTAATAAAATAATTATATAAATCAATGTAAAATCGCAACTGTGATAGTGCTGGGAAGCAGAGATGTGTCTTAATTGAGAGACTCTAATCCAGTCAGGGACGGCAGAAAGAGATTCTTGGGGGTATGAAGATCTGTAGGACATATGATAAACAGGCATTAATTAGACAAGGAAGAGAGGGAATGATATCTCATCAGAGGGACAATTTGTGAAAAGACCTTTGGTGGGAGGGAACATGGCACAGTGAAGGAATTAAAGGAGGAAAGCATGGCCAAGGTGTAGAATGTGTGTGAGCTGTTGCTAGACAATAAGGGGACAGGGGCACATAAGCCACATAAGGCATTTGTCTTTATTCCAGGAGCACCGCTAATGTTCCTACATTGGAATGTAGCATCCCTGGTGTTTATACTGAACAGATCACTAGCTTCTGGATGAGACTGGATTGGAGAGGCTGGTGAGAGCGGATGGAGGTTAGCAGGCTCCTGGAATCGTCCATATGAGAGACAAGGGTGTCGTGGCATTCTTTGGCTGCGGTGGAGATAGGAAGGAGCGGACATATTTAAGACATTCAAGAGGTTAAGTAGACATGATTTTGTGATGGATTCAGGGATGGAGAGGAAAGCATCAAAGATGATTCTGAGGTATCTGGCTTTTGCCGTGGATAAATTATGGTAGCACTTAGTAACATAGGGAACACTGGAAATGAAGCCTAGATTTTTGGGGAAGATTATGAGGTAATTTTGGACATGCTGAATTTGAAGTGCTTTTAAAACTTCCAAAAGATGGTGGTCAAGGAGAGGTGCTGGTCAATTAGGGAGCTGAATGGGCCAGGCATGTAGGAGTCTCATTAGGCTGTGGAGGATGACGGACACTGTAGTGTATTTTCGCCTAGGAAGAGAGTAGAATGAGGACAGGAGATGGCCTAAAACTGAGACTTGAGGAACTCTAAGATCTAATTGCCAAGCAGAAGGCAAAAATAAAAGGTTATCAAAGTAGAAGAAAAACCAGGAATGCCTTCCATCACAGAACTCAGGGAGAGCATGCTGCATGGTAAACAAGACAAACAAAGAAGATCACTGGTTGGAGAAAAAACTTCATATGTGTCCAGTCATATGAACGATATTGATGATTTTATTGAGGGCTGTTTTGTTGAAAGGATGAGAACAAAAACAGATGAGAGGGTTGAAGAACGGGTTCTGGTTGAGGAAGTATATGAACTCTCTTGAGAAGTTTATGCATGTATGAGAAGAGAGAGATAGGGTTTCCAATGAAGAGCAATGAAGGGTGAATGAGGGATATTTTTTCTTTCTTTTTTTTAATGGGAGAGAGGGTTTGGACATAGTAGCATGGAACAGTTTGAGAAATACAAGCAGAAAGTAAGGTATCTGAAATATGGAGGAAGGTTTATGTAGTTGTTAAAATGAATAAATGAATAAAATGAATATCCAGATCTGTATATCCTAAAAGGAAACAATCTCCAAGATAACATTTTAAGAAAAACAGTAATATGCAGAACACTATTATAGATACTACCATTTGTATAGGAACATGACATTTAGATTGTTTCCAAACCTTTTTCCTTTTTTTTTTTTAAGATTGATTTATTTACTTTTAGAGAGAGAGTGAGAGAGAGAGAGCACGCACATGTGCCAGGGAGGAGTAGAGGGACAGGGAGAGGGAGAATCTCCAGCAGATTCCCCGCTGAGTGCTGAGCCTGGTGTGGGGCTCAATCTCAGGGTCCTGAGATCACGACCTGAGCCAAAATCAAGAGTCAGACGCTTAACCAACTGTGCCACCTAGGGGCCCCTCCAAACCTTTTTCTTAAAACTGTGAACAATTTTGCAGTGAATACCCTTGTTTATATCTTTGCAAACACAGATGTGCATATCTGTAAGATAAGGTTAGGGTTAGACTTGTGGGGGATTATTTTTGTTGTGTTAAAAATTTAAAGCTTATTTTATAAAGTAATGTTTATGAGTTTTGTATATTACCCTCCTCTGAAACAGTTTAAAAATATTTTTTCTTGGGGCACCTGGGTGGCTCAGTCAGTCAAACCTCTGCCTTCGGCTCAGGTCATGATCCCAGAGTCCCTCCCCCTGCTCACGCACTCTCTCTCTCTCTCCCTCAAATAAATAAATAAATAATCTTTTTTTAAAAAACCTAATTTACAAATAAATAAACGACTGTTTAATGAATCCTGGAAATCAGTTATGCACAAAAAAGCAGCAGTCACTATAATTCAGTTCTACTGAATTGGAGAAAGAATGTGATTCACAAAAATAGTGAGATTTTTCTGGATATGAGGAGCAATGTCTCTGAAAGAGTCAAAGACTTCTTGAATTTTTCAAGGATGAGTGACCAGAGAAAGAATGGTGCCAGTAATTGATAAATGGATATTTGGGGTTATCAAGTTAAAATAAGAAAATGAGTTTTAGTTTGTTGAGTTAGATGTTGTGGTGACATCTCCCACAGCTGACACTTTCAGAGATTAATACCCCTAGCTGCTTCTAAGGAACTGCTCAAGCTGCAAGCCACAATTTCTAATGGCTCTGATTACAACATGCCTACCTCTCAGTCTTAATTGCAAGTCCTGGCTAGCTCTTCTGTAATTCATTCAGCATGCCTTCATTCCCACTCTTTTTCAACCTCACAAGCTTCCAGATACATTTCACATTTTACTTACATTCTTTTCTGTTCTTAGAGTCTTAAGGGGATCACCACTCTTAATTCTTCCAACCCATAGGCACAGCACAGGTTAGCATTCAATCTTAATTAGGAATGCACAGGACAGGCAAGTGGAGATGTCTAGCTGCCTGGTGATATGACATTCACCAGCAGAAAGATTTATTTGGTAACTGAGATTGTGGAAAGGGCTGAGTTTGCCAAAAGTACAGAACACAAAACCAGAGGTCAGACAACTCAACCTTCGGAAATAACTACTTTCAGGGATTAAGTAGAAGATAGACAGCCATTGTCTATAAACTCATTCTCTATGCAGATAGCAAACAAGTCAGTCTCTGGAAAAGAATTCAATTCATCAAACATTTTGAGTCCCTACTATGTAACTGATGAGGACCACCTATATTAAAGAAGATGAGAATAAGTCATAGTCATTCAATATTTGGTGTTTTTAAGTTGAGTTCCTTGGGAAACAGACTCTGAGATGGAGATGTATGGAGAAGGTATATTGGGGAGTGTTATTTAGAATGGTACCTGTAAAAGAGTCAGGGAAACTGAGCTGTGATACAGTTCCAGTTGATCTCAGGAGTAGCTCTGGAGCTGAGATGACCCTTCAGAGGTGTCCTCAATGGAAGAAGAGGGATCTGGCCTTTGGACACCCACATTGCTCCATCGTGGGATGTGGACTGTGGTTGGGATGAGGTGTACCCTCAACTGAAGGCAATTCCCAGACAGAGACTTTTGCTGTGAGCCACCAGTCGTCCACACCCTGAGCAGCTGGGAGAATAAATCCTTCAGTCTTTCAAGTGTGGTTCTGAGTAGTGCATCTCAGCATCCACCACAGAGAATATTCAGTGGTATCTTTTCTTTTCTTTCTTGGTGGGGAACAACTGAATCCCTTTAACAGCAGAGTGGAGGTTTTGTTTTTGTTCTTTTAAAACAGCATTATTGAAATATAATTCACGTACCATACAATTCACCACTTTAAAATGTACAATTCAGTGGCTTTTAATACATTAACAGAGTTGTGCATCCATCACCACAGTCAATTTTAGAACATTTTTATTACCCCAAAAAGAAACCCCATACTCCTTAGCCATCACCCTTCCAGTCACCCGCTGTCTCCCCCAGTTGTTGCCCAGTGCTAGGCAACCACTACTTCCTGTTGCTATAGATTTGCCTATTCTAAACATTTCATGTAAATGGAAGCATACAATATTTGGTCCTTTGTGAATGGCTTCTATCACTTAGCATAATGTTTTCAATGTTAATCTATGTTTTAGCATGTATCAGTATTTCAATTCTTCTTATTGTCAAATGATATTCTATTTTACAGATATATCACATTTTATTTGTCCACTCATCAGTTGATTGACACTGGGGCTGTTTCCATTTTTTGGCTATTATGATTAATGCTGCTAAGAATATTCATGTATAATTGTTTCTATGAAACTATTTCTCATAGATATATACCTAGGAGTAGAATTTCTGGATCATATGGTAACTCTATGTTTAAACATTTGAGAAACTGCCAAACTATTTTCAAAACAGCTGCACCATGTTACAGTCCCATTAACAGTGTGTGAGGGTTCCAGTTTCTCCACATTCTTGCCAACACTTGTTATTATCTCTTTTTATTGCATATAGCCATTTCAGTGGCTAAGTGGGTGTGAAGTCATATCTCATTGTTGTTTTGGTTTGCACTCCTTGATGACTAATGATGTTGAGCATCTCTTCATATGCCATTTGTATATCTTCTTTGGAGAAATGTTTAGTCAAATCTTTTCAGTTGTGTTATTTGTCTTTTTATTATTGAGTTGTAAGCATCTTTTATGTGTTTTAGATACAAATCCTTATCAGATATGATTTTCAAAAAAAATCTCCCATTCTGTGGATTGCCTCACTTTTTGATGGCATCCTTTGAAGCACACAGGTTTTTAATTTTGCTGATGTCCAGTTGATTTATTTTTTCTTTTGTTGCTTGTGTTTTGGTGTCATATCTAAGAAACCATTACCTAACTAAAGATCACAAAGATTACAATAGCACCTTTTTAAACAGAGATATAAGGTGGTAGAGAGGGAAGTGTAGCCAGTGGGTAAGATGCAGTCTAGATGGAGAAAATCCAAAATTCCACTTGGGAAGTTTTACCTCAAGTCAAATCATTTAAACACGCATTTTATTTTATGGCCACAAGAGCTCATTATTAAGTAACAGAGATACATATATACTCATGAAACATTTTAAAAATGGGTTCATAATTAAAGAGCTCAACTATTAGAAGAGGTCAGATAGAAGAGGCAATACAATGGAACTAGAAGTTGATAAAGGTTTAAAAACTAGAGCTTGAGCTAGATCTAGTCAGGTATGTAGGATCTAGAATATAGAGGGGGAAAAAAGCCCTTTCCAAATCAGGTGAATAGCAAGAAAAAGAAAAATCACAGAGGAGAGAACGGTCATATCAAGTGAGAAGATCGGCCAGGTTGGAAGAGGAGGTGGGAGAAAAGAGATACTACAAAACCTAAAAATGAGTTTGCAACACAGAATGCAAGAGCAAAACAAACTTACATATTGTTCAGGCAGAACTCAGAACTAAAATTAATCCACAGGACAAGACATGGTGACAAGAGTCTCTGGTAGTTCCGTGAGAATCAATGAGAATTGTGTGTGGTTCTGGGAGACCTATCCATTTACCAAAGGGGGGGAAAAAACCTGTACCTAAGACTAAGTAATACCACCGTCCAAGGTAACAAGAGTAGGAAGAACTATGTGGATTGGAGATCAGAGCAGCATCCTCAATCCTCAAAGGAAACAATGGTATCATGCAAAATAATTGGCTGGTGTGTGGCATGGGGTGGAGCTAGAAACCCAGTCCAAGGTGCAATGCTGTGATGCCAGGGATCATTAAGGAAGTTTGGACTTAATTCTTTTTTTAATTTCAGCTTTATTGAGGTATAATTGACAAATACAATTGTAAGATGTTTAAAGTGTACATCACGGTGATTTGATACACACAATAAGACTTAATCCTAAACCCCATCTGATGATGGTGCTGAAACTGCTGGTAGACCTATAGGCCACATCAGGTCTGTATAATATGTGGAATAGCCTTCATCCCACTGATGGATACATCCACAGGGGCTGAACAAAAGGGAAACAGGAGAACAACCTTTAGGCACTAGGAGCACAAAGTGAGAAATATGGTTAGATGGGGCCATATCCTGGAGGATTTTGAGAAGTAGGCCAAGAAGTTCTGACTTGACTCAGGATTAAAGAGTCATTAAATGTTAATAATCCTAACAGCACTATGGTACCATAACGATATGACGGAACCAGCATCCAACAGGATTAATTTCAGAGTTTCATTCCACTATTTCACATTTTAATTATTCACTCTTAAGTGCTCTTTAAAGTGAAAATACCCATTCCCTTAGCTATCACACCCATGCATATTCCCCTACCATATTCCTTTTTTCCTTCTGTTTCTTTAGAAGCACAGTCGCCTACCTAATTAAGATAAAATCACCTAGCTCCCAAATCTAAGAGGGTATTTCTTACTTAAATAGGCCAATTACAGCAAAACCGTAATGACATCAGAGAATTCATTTGATTCAAGGTCCCAAGAGTTTCAAACTGACCTCTTTGCTACAGCTGGCTGCTGCTTTGTATGAGGTGATGTATTAAGGAGCTTGAAAAGTTCAAGTTCTGTCCATCACCAGCCTAATCTCTAAATATCTGCTACAGCAGATCTGCTGACTACTCGGGGAAAGCACTTCTGCCTCTGACATCAGCAATGGTGACATTTGTGCCTTAGTTAGAATTCTAGATTTCTTTTCCTTCTCAAGTCTTCACTATCACAGTAAATAATACCATTTTTCACCTGGTAAGCAGGACAAAAATGTGGAAACCATCTCTGACTATTTGTCACCTCTGTCATCTCACAATAAATCCATTATCAAGGTCTTGTTGGCTCTTCCCTTTTAATATCATAAATCTGACGACTTCTTACTACCCCTGTCTCTATTACCCTAGTCTAAGTTCCATCATCTCTCCATGATTCCCGAAATAGCCTGCAAACCTGACCCTTATGGTAGTAGACACCGCTAGTTGTCTATGCAGTATCCATTCCCCACCTTCTTTCTTACTAATGGAGCCCTGATTTTGTTTGGAGATGCACAGTAAGCAGCTCAGTACTCGCCTTCTGAGCTGCTCTCATACTTAAAGGTGGCCATTTGACCCAGTTCTGGCCAAAGAGAAGTAATCAGAATAATCCTGAGTAGAATTTCCAAAAGAGCTTTCAGAAAGGGCAGACTAATAACCACACACTTTCAGCCCTTTGCTCTCCTCTTTCTGCCAAGACTGTGGTTATATCCAAACATGAAACAGCCATATTGCAACCAAGATATAAAAGCCATATGCTAAGGATGGAGCACAGGAAAGTGGAAGAAGCCTAGATCCTCACTGATATCACTGAACCAGATTTGGACTGACAATGTACAGTGTTCTTATTGTGTGAGACAAATAAAACCCTGGCTTATTTTAGGCACTATTTGTAGGGTTCTCTGTTGTTTTCAGCTGAATGCATTCTCTTTTTTTATGATGACAAAATATCTTATTTATTTTTTAAAAATATGTCATGCAGAGACACTTTGATATTATTCTGAAACTCTTAAGATCAAAAAAGATTTTATTTTATTTTATTCTATGATTGATTGATAGATTGCTTTATAGTGAGGTAAAGTTGGCATATAACGTTATATTAGTTTCAGGTGTACAACATAGTAATTCTACATTTGCATATAATACAAAGTGATCACCACAGTAAGTCTAGCTACCATTGTCACCATACAGTTGACTTCCTTTACCCATCCTCTCTTCTAATTTAAGCATCTAAAGCTATAAATTATCTTCTTTTTTAAAACACTTTTATTTTATTTAAATTCAATTAATTAGCATAGAGTGTATTATCAGTTTCAGAGGTAGAGTTCAGTGATTCATCAGCCTTATATAATACCCAGTGCTCATTACATCACATGCCCTCCTTAATGTCCATCCCCCAGTTACCCCATCCCCCCACCCATCTCCCCTCCAGCAACCCTCAGTTTGTCTCCTATGGTTAAGAGCTGAATGCATTCTTAATAGATAAACCCCCTTGCATTGAAGTTTCTAGGTAATAGCCAAAATGAGCTTTGCAAAGACTGGCTTTCCATCAAAGTCAGAAAAAAATCCAAATTACTTACGTGGTCTGAAAGGCCCTTTATGATTTGTCTCCTGCCTAGCTTTCTAAACTCATCTCCTATCACTCCTCACTTTGGCACACTAGACTTTCTGCCGGTTAAACAATGTATAGAAATACATTGTTTTAGGGATGCCTGGGTGGCTCAGTCATTAAGCGTCTGCCTTCAGCTCAGGTCATGATCCCAGGGTCCTAGGATCAAGTCCTGCATCAGGCTCCTTGCTTAGCAGGGAGCCTGCTTCTCTCTCTGCCTGCCCCTCCCCGTTGCTTGTGCTTGCTCTCGCACTCTCTCTCTGACAAGTAAATAAAATCTTTAAAAAAAAGAAAAGAAATACCTTGTTTTATTGCACTTCACAGATACTGCATTTTTTACAAATCGAAGTTTTGTGGTAACTTTGCATTGAGCAAGTTTATCGGCACCATTTTTCTAACAGCATTCACCCACATCATGTCTCTGTGTCACATTTTGGTAATTTCCGCAACATTCCAAACTTTTTCATTGTTCTTATATTTGTTACAGTGATCTGTGAGCAGTGATCTCTGATGTTACTATTGTAGTTGTTTTGGGGTACCGTGAACCACACCCATGTAAGATGGTGAACTTAACAGATAAATGTTGTGTTCTGACTGCTCTAGCAACCAATCATTCCTCCTTGTCTCTCTCCCTCTCCTCAAGCCTCCCTATTCCCTGAGACACAACAATACCAGAATTAGGCCAATTAACAACTCTGCAATGGCCTCTAAGCATTCAAGTGAAAGGAAGAGTCACAGATCTCTCATTTTCAATCAAAAGCTAGAAATGATTAAGCTCAGTGAGGAAGGCATGTGAACAGCCAACACAGGTGGAAAGCTAGACCTCTTGCACCAGTTAGCCAAGTTGTGAGTGCCAAGGAAAAGTTCTTGAAGGAAATTAAAAGTGCAACTCCGGTGAACTCACAAATGACAAGAAAGAAAAACAGCCTTACTACTGATAGGGAGAAAGTTTGAGTGGTCTGGACAGAAGATGAAACCAGCCACAACATTCTCTTAAGCCAAAGCCTAATCCAGACCAAGGCTCCAACTCTCTTGAGTTCTGTGAAGGCTGAGAGAGGTGAGGAAGCTGCAGAAAAGTTGGAAGCTATCAGAGGTTTGTTCATGAGATTTAAGGAAAGAAGCTGTCTCCATCACATAAAAGTGTAAGGTGAAGCAGCAAGTGCTGATGTAGAAGCCGCAGCAAGTTCTCCAGAAGATCCAGCTAAGATAATTGAGGAAGGTGGCTAGAATGACCAACAGATTTTCAATGTAGATGAAACAGCCTTCTACCAGAAAGAAGATGCCATCTAGTACTTTCATAGCTAGAGAGGAGAAATCAATGCCTGGCTTCAAAGTTTCAAAGGTCAGACTGAGTTTCTTGTTAGGAGCTAATGCAGCTGGTGATTTTAAGTTAAAGCCAATGCTCATTTACCATTCCTAGGGCTCTTGAAAATTATGCAAAGAATTATGCAAAATCTACTCGGCCTGTGCTCTATAAATGGAACAATAAGTCTTGGATGACAGTATATCCATATACAACATGGTTTACTGAATATTTTAAGCCCACTGTTGAGACCTGCTGCTCAGAAATAAAGATTTCTTTCAAAATATGACTGCTCTTTGACAATGCACCAAGAGCTCTAATGGAGATGGACAATGAGATTATGTTTTTTCCATGCCTACTAACACAACATCCATTCTGCAGCCCATGGATCAGTGAGTAATTCTGACTTTCAAATCTTATTAATTAAGAAATACATTTCATAAAGCTATAGCTGCCATAGATAGTGATTCTTCTGATGGGTAAACCTTCTAGAAAGGATTCACCATTCTAGATGCCATTACAAACATTCATGATTCATGGGGAGAGGTCAGAATACCAACATTAACAGTAGTTTGGTAGAAATGGTCTCGAACCCTCAAGGATGACTGTGAGGAGTTCAAGACTTCAGTGGAGGAAGTAATAGCGATGTGGTGGGGATAGCAAGAGAACCAGAATTAGAAGTGGAGCCTGAAGGTGGGACTGAATTGCTGCGATCTCATGGTAAATCTTGAACAGATGAGGATTTGGTTCTTACGGGTGAGCAAAGAAAGTGGTTCTGGAGATGGAATCTACCCCTGGTGAGGATGCTGTGAAGAACGTTGAAATGGCAACAAAAGATTTAGAGTATTATACGAATTTAGCTGATAAAGCAGTTGCAGGGTTTGAAAGGATCAACTCCAACTGTGAAAGAAGTTCTGTGAGTAAAATGCTATCAAATAGCATCACATGCTCCCGAGAAATTGTTCTCGAACAGAAGAGTCAACTGACATGGCAAACCTCATTGTTGTCTTATTTTAAGAAATTGCCGCAGCCACCACCCTGGTCAGTCAGCAGCCATCAACACTGAGGCAAGACCCTCCACCAGTAAAAATATTATGACTCACTGAAAGCTCAGATGATGGTTGGCATTTTTAGCAATAAAGTATTTTTAATTAAGGTATGTACATTTTTTCTAAAACATAATGCTATTACACACTTAGTAGATGACAGTATAGTGTAAACATAACTTATTTATGCACTGAGAAAACAAAACATTCATTTGACTCACTTTATTGCAATATTCCAGCTACCCAATATCTTAACATATTTAACTATATGAAATGCAGGGCATCTCTGCATGACTTCATGCATTTAGCCTCCTATCCCAATCTTTCCACCATTTGTTTCAAGTTAGACCTAGATCACTAAGGACTTAATCTTTGGCAGAATTAACATTTGTCCCATACTCCACGTGGACTCTCTGTCTACCAGCAGTGAAATGAACAGCATGAAATTGCATCTAGGGGTTGATTTACAGTGTCAATAAATTTGTTATCTCCAGGGAACTCCTGACTACAAAATCATTATCTAATTTAATTAAAGGGTGAAAGCACAAAAGTCTTCCTAATTCAGGTCACAATAATCCCAGCAATGAAGAGAGCAATGGCGGTCCATTAACTATCTTACCAGGAAAAAAAAAAGCCAAACCTTAGGTCGTTGGCTGCTTTGATGAGATAGCCCTAAAGCCCTTAGTATATTGTTGTGGGCTTATAATTTTTGCTTCTTAATGTAGGAAAGATTTTATTTCCAAAACAACCCATCAAAATATGAATAATTAAATTTCCACCTGAAAAATTTATTTGAAAAGTTTTTGTTGCCTTTCACAATAGAAGGGACATTTCCTCAGATACAGAAATTCTGAAAGCCCTGTTTTAAAATGTTAATTTAGAAACTTAAAAGACCTAAATCTTTAAGTATGTACATGGACATCAACTTACATGCTTATACTCTCTAAGCATGAAGTATATATACAAAAGAGTTTGGTTCATGACTTATTTTACATCATAAGATCTTAAAAAGACATAATATATTATTCTGTTAAAAATTATAAACACAGTTTCCTTAAGGAAATCTATAAAATTCTGATCAAGTATTTGCAAAGGAGAGACAAAATTAAAGTGAATTAATGCATTTAAAGGGAGGACTTTAAATCATAATTTATTTAAAACTTAACACATGGAAAACTCTAATTCTTTTGAGAAATTTCATTTTAAAACTTTGCTACTGCATTCTGATGAGATAAAATAATACAAAGCCAAGGAAATTACAGTACCACTATGAACATAACACAAATTTTTACTAGTATACACTGACAAAAGTTAAGAAAAACTTTTTAAATATATACCAGGATGATAACAGCTTACTTGTGAAAGCTGCCAAACAAATCTCTCTATAGTGTTAGTTTTCAAAAACCTCTAGAGACATCAAGCAGAGAAAATCTTTTAAAATTAAACACAACACATAGCTAGGAATCATTTGTGATGTGTCAGTTATGGCCCTTAAAAATAAAAGAGAGAGTATAGAATGAATTTGCCAGTTGTGCTAAGAGAATCTGGTAAAATAATCCTAATTATCTTGATAATAATTCATAGGGGTTATACCAATAGTTACCTGGAACATCTACATTTTCAGGAGAGATTTTTCTGAAAAACAAATGTGAATACATCACATTTCTGGAGTCAAATGGCTTCTAGCAACCAATTTTGTATAATAGGTTTAACCTATCCATGTTTGTTTGTGATTTGAAGAGCACACAGGCCAGTTCCAAGTGGAATGAAGGATTTTTTTAATGCTTTTGGAAGCGTTTGCCTGGCGATAATTTTAACATCTTGGAAAAGAATAATTACTGATTCCACTTACCTTCCCCAGGATCACCATAATCATAAGTCATTCACATGGGAAGTACCTAGAACAGTGCCTAGGACAAAAGAGAGACTCGATAAATATGTTTTCCCCCTTGTCCCTCACCCCTCCTCCTTCCATACCACATGCTATGCAGTGGTTTCCCTGTGGTGCTTCAGGAGCCGCAGCCAGTGACAAAGCAAGATCAGGAGGAGGTCATCTCTGTCCTTCAGAAGTGAAATTCTGTCCCAAGCTTTCTATTTCCAGGGTGATCCCATGTCCTCCTATAGTTTCAACTCCCTCTATACAGTGATGCCCAGATCACTATCCCAACTCATTATCCCCAGTACCCAATCAGTCAGAAAGTCCTGTGAATCCTAAATATCTCTTGCTCTACTTCAATCCTACCACGACTGCTTTACTTCAGGTCCAGATTATTTCTGTGTATTAGTGGAATAGAGAATTCACTTCAGCAGTGATATGTAGGCTGTACTGGGAGGCAGCAGTCCAGACATGAGGTGCTGAAGACTTAGATCAGAGGGTAGCAATGAGCAGGAAGGGCTGAGTGTGAAAGATACCACAAAGGAAGATCCAAAAGATTTGTTTACTGAGTAATTATGAGGGGAAGAGAGAGAGCAAGGAGGCAAGTCACTCTAAAACTCCTAAATTAAGTAAATTGGAAAATGCCTACAGAAAGTAGATTATAGAAGAAAGTAGAGTCATTAAAGAAGATTCAGAAAATTGACTAAAAAATAGAAGGAGAACCAGAATTTCACAGTTCTAAGAATTAAAATAGCAATAAGTATTGTTAAAAGTATATATTATATAATTTGTAATTATGTTTATCAATAATAATTTTATTAATCATTATTACTATTATTGTTCCTACAAAGAAACACAAAGGCCATGGGAAAATGATCAATAACATGAAATGATGGAGACATTAGAAAGACACGAATACAGAGAAATGTTCACTGGCTTTGCCAATGAAGAGACCATCAGTGACCCCAGAGAGGGGAGTGGGAATGGAAGCCAGCCAGGCTACGAGGAACTGACATGAGTGGGTGATGAGAAATGCAGGCAGTAATAGATTTAAGAAGGATGACAGAGAAAGGAAGTTTGACAAAGGAAAATATTAGGATAAGATGAATGCTTAAAGGGATTATGAGCCATGTGAAGTTCGCAACCATTTAGAAGGGAGAATAGAAAAGAACTATTCATTTTACAAAGCAAGAAATTTTGCCTCCAGTGTTCCTTTATAAATAAGTCACAACAGGAGACAGCATGCTTTCATATCCAAGAAGATATGTAGAGATCTCTGCACTGATGTGACATAGACCATATTCTTTAGCTTTTGAAAAGCCATCTCTGAGTCACCGGCCAAGAGGGCAAGGGCAGGGATATTGCAAAGCTATCCATTGCCTTACTAAACAACACAAATAATGACACAGGTCTGCTACCTTTCAAGGTAATATTTTCCTCCATACTTTCAATTTAACATTTTAACATCTTTTTCAAAAAATAGATTCTATATGAAGTTATTGGATGATACAAAATATTTAGAATATGACCTATATTTAGCCAAAAGTCAGTCAAACTTTAGTCACTAAAATGGCCAGATGACAGACAGCATATCTGCCATTCAGCATTCATGATGTTATCTCCATAAAAAGAATTCACACTCTTAAACTCAGCGGCAGTCAAAATGAAATTAGAATAAAGTATAATAATCCCAAACACATGCAGTTTACTGACTGGCCCTCACCATTTCATAAATAGAGGGTGCTTGAAACCTGCCCTTCAGTTCTTAATAATAGCCTGCCAAGAGCTTCTAAAGCAAGTAGGAAGGAATGGGGGAGTGAACTTGTGATCTGAGGAGGAGATACTGTATATTTGGAAAATTCCATTTAAATAACCCAATTGTAACAAATCCCCTTCCCAGATCCCCATTCTAGGAGACTGAAAAGCAGTAATTAGAATGGGTGGGCTGAGAAAGTCAACTAAACACAGATTGACAGATAGGCCTACCAGAAGAGGCATCCCATGAACTTCATTATTCCAACAAGAATGTCTTTATTTACATAGCAAAGTGGGTATAGTGTTCAGCAAAGCTTTTCAATAAGCAGAAACATGCTGCTAAAAGAATAGCCCACCACCGCCGAGAACTTCTAATTTAAAGATACAAAAACCAGTGTGACAATTATTTCTGTAATCCCCACAGAAAACAGTGAAATAGCTTTCTTCATGAGCCTTGCAAATCACAACCACAGCAACTTAACATGTGCAGTCCCATATGGGTCCACTGCTTCCCAAAATGAGGCCAAGAACTTGGGAATTCAAACTTTCACATCAGAACTAGAGAAAAACTGGACACTAAATAGTTTTGTATTGAAGTTAAATTTTGGAAATTCTAAAAGCAAATATCAAGTAATAATCATGTATATTCTTGCATTTTGTTATACTGTTTATATGGGTGTAGTTGGATTTTCTGGCCTGTTCTATATTCCCGCAATGATCAAAGGGACTCACTTTGATTGAGAATGGTCTTTGCAAGTGCGTGTGTGATTATGTGTGGGTATGTGTGTTTTATTTGAGATTTTTTTTTCTGATTCTGAATTAAAGAGAATTTTCAAAAGAAAATTTCTCTTGCCATGAACAGCCACTGAATAAGGCTAACACTGGCTATGGGAAAGGACTATTTCCAATGGTCCACCGGTTTACAACACATACCCTGAATAAATCAAAAAGTGCTGATGTACAACCAGAAGCCAAAAATGTAGGACTGGGTCCCTTGTAATTAAGACCCTTGATGGGTCTTAGCTTTCTCATACATCATATGAACAGACTAAACTAGACAGGTCCAAATCCTGGTTCTACCACTTAATTTCTATACTTCTTTTAAAATTTCTATACTTTTAAACAAATTACTTCTCTATGCCTCAGTTTCCTCATCTGTAAAATGAGGGACAATAATAGTGCATACCTCATGGAATGAATTAATATATGAAAGCAACTAAAACAGTACCTGTCTGGTAGTAACTGTTCAATAACTGTTCTCTGTAACGTGTTCTGTGTTGATCAAGAGAACACTCTATAGCACTTCCCAGCTCCCAGGCCTGTAATTGCATGAAAAGTGTGCCAATGTGTTGTGTTGCCTTTATTGAAGAATTAAATAATTAAGTATTAGGGCTAAAAAGGAGATCATTCTGATGAAATATCACTTTCTAAATATTTAGTTCCAACCTATTGGAAAGACCAAATAAATTAGAATATTTATCTGGTATTTTTAAATCAGTACCTTGTGATCACAATTATACTCTTAAAATAAGCTCAAATGTTATTTCCATTAGGAAAAAAAAAAGAGCCATATTTGTAGTTTACCTTTCTTCCTTATCACTACCCTTTTGTTGTTTGTATCTCTTTTCTGAGTTTCCATAACTGGAACTACTAGAGTCGTTCAAGAGTATAAAATGGGAACATCCTGTAAATGATTACTCAAAGACATAAGAATGTCGACAAAGGAATTAGGGTAAATAACCTAGCAGATGAGCCTCTTTTAAGGGCCCCAACACTTTTAGGGGAAAAAAAAAAAAGAGAAACATTTTTATGCATTTCTAATTAATCCACACATTTATTCATTGAATAGATATCTTTTGAAAATGCTACGCACTATTCTAGAAACCACAGGTACATATGTAAATACACAGTCCTTGCCCTTAAGGAGCTTGTAGTTTAGTGGAAAGACAGTCTGGTAAAACAATTACAATACAGTATGACAACAGAAGTATTAGAAGTATGTACAAGATACAATGAGAACATGAAAGAAACAGGACCCAATGTCTGCCTGGAGGTGTCAGACAAAAATTCACAAAGGAAAAAATGAATGGAAAAGAGATTTTTCTTAGCCTGGGAAGGATGAGAGGGCATTCCAGGCAAATGGAATGGCATCTGCCCAAATCCAGGAGCATGAAAATGCCTTCTTGACGTGCTTCAAAGAGATTGATGTTGCTAAAGGGTGAAATATGAGTGGAGAGTCAGAGAGCTAGGAGAGAAAATGCGGCCAGTTGGTAGGAAACAGATCAGTCATGTCTGGCTACAGAATTCAGTCTTTATTCTACAGTTGATACACAAAGAACCAGGACAAAGGGACCAATACTAATTTCAAGTTTGGAAAGGTCACTGTAGCCATAAAACAAAGCCTGGAGCAGAGTAAAAGCAGAGTAAGAACCCCAGGCTGGAGATGGTAAGTGCCTAACATAAATCAGTAGTCACAATAAATAGAAATGCGGGTATGCTCAAATACACATTTAGGAGCACAAACTTACAGAATTTGGTAATTGATAGGATAAAGCATGAGAAAGAGGCAGGAAACAAGAATAATGTCAAAGTTTCCATCTTGATTAAAACAGATGAAATATCAGGGCAGAAAGAGGAGATTTGTGACTTCAGATTAGGACACATGAGGTGTCTGTGGAATTTGCAGGTACAGATGTTAGATCTGGAGGTCAGGAGAGAGATTTGGGCTAAAGATAGAGATTTGGTTATGAAGAAGACAGAATGCACAGTTCAAGCAATGGACATAAATGAGTTTGCCTAGCTAGAGGGTATATGAGAGAAGAAAGGACCCAGAAGTCTGTCATATGAGAGGTGAGCTAAATCAGCAGAATTCCAAAGGAGAAACCGGAGGCTATAGACCACAGAGAGGGGGAGCAATTGATTGTTGGTACCAAATATTACTGCCAGGACATGAAAAAACACAGGAAAAAGAAAAGTCTACTGGATTAGATAACTAAGGAGCCATTAGTGACTTTAAGGGGAGTGTGGAGGTAGAGAAGCTGGGTTGTGTGGGTTGAGGATTAAGTAGGATGTGAGCAAAGAGAGTAGGCAGACCCAGCTCTCTCTAGATGAACACACATGTGGCTTATCTTATGCACATGACAAATACACAGTCACACTTTCAGCCCACTTGTTAAAACCATGCTGGTCTTGCATAGATGTTTATGGTAAGCTGCTATCTATGTGTTATGCCAAGAAGTCCCTTTTCCCCTGCAAACACCTTTCCATCCATTGACTAATGCCTGAAAATCTGATAGAACACAAAGCCTTTCTTTCATACAACAATTAGAAACAAAACTTATAAATTCCTTTAGAAGCAGTAAAACATGGGCAAATTTCAATTTAAGCTGAACATCACCTTTGCTGACCCTTCTCTAAGGGAAGGTTTGGGCAGGGCAAGGAGCCAGGAAGAATCTGAGAGCCCTGAGAAAGAGGACAGAAAGTAAGACCTGAAGGTACTGAAAACAAATTTTGCCTTGTCCAAAACTGTATTTAGTGCTACCCTGTCTTCCACGGTTTTAGAGGTCACATTGTTGTAAGCACAAACACACAGATTCCTAACCACTGGGAGAAGAATTCTTTCCCCTGATTGCCAAAGGAGAGAATTACACTGATTAGTAATTTCACATTGTCTAAATTCTAGATAGCTTTAAATAAAAGTCTACCCTTATTCTCCAACCCACATACTCATTTTCAGCTTCTACCTAATAATCTTGACACATTTCACTTGGTTTTAGGGGTTTTTTTTTATATCTCTTTAGTACTAGTTAATTTTTTAATTGCCAAGAAAAGTTTTTAAAATCTATTATGGGTATTATGATATGGAACTATTAAGTTTGAACATATATACTGACTTTCAGGTATTTTTGAAACCTGTCATAAAGTCTTAACTTTTATAAATACTCTGCTACTTTCACGAGCCTTCTAAAAAACCACTCATCAGAGCCATTTAGAAAAAAATATGACATTAAAAGGAGGTAAATTTTCCATGTATTATACTGCGATTTAGTAGTGCTCTCCCATTAACTCTAAATCTGTCTTCCAACCAGTGTGAGGTAGTCATGGTTTATTTGAGCCTGATGGAAAAGGCCTATTAAAACAATAACTTGAAAATAGTCTTCATAGCTAACGTGTCAGTGATCGAAGAGATCAGGGCAAGAATTCCACAGAAGGCTGTGAGTCCGTCTGTATCACGGAAATGAACAACCAACGGGACTACAGATGTCCGACTCTTCATGCACGGAGAACCTCACTCTCAGAGGCTCTCAGAGAACTGGGGAGACTTGGAAACAGTCCAGGGAAGAGAAGTTCGCAGAGCCTGTGCCTGCCACAGGCTGTGAACTGTCCTCCTAAGAAATGTTTGCAGTTGGATAAGAAAAACAAAAGGAACAGCTTTAAATTCTTTAAAATAATATCCAGCAGAGTTGCCTATAATTCAGCTTGCTGGCAAACAGATTTAGACATTCCGAATATCAAATTCATGTCCCCCAAATCATAACTTTTACATTAGTTCAAGCGCAGGAAGACACAGCTATAAGGTAGGTTTTCACTATGACTACATCTTCCAAACTCTCTCGTAGCCTTTGCAAGGTTAAGGCTTTTGGTATTTTGAGTCCACCCAGTCCTTTCACCAGATGTCGTCCTTTTCTATTGCTGTACACCTATTTTATCACCAAACTTCTGAGAGGCAAGTTCTATCTTCACTATCTACTTTTTCTCAGTATAAGTATAGTCCTCAATTCATTGCCTCACTAGCCCCCTGAAATTGCTCTAATTAAAATAACCAGTCACCTTCCAGTTGCTAAATCCAACTCTATTTCTCTTTGCCTTTCCTGCTCCCCTGCAGCATTTATGATGTTGATTGTCTCTTTCATTGCTCTTCAGAACCCCATTTGATCCTGCTTCTCCTCCTCCCGCTCTGATCATTTTCTCTCCTAACTGACCTCTACCTCTACTCTTAGCAGTTCTCAGTGTTTACATATTGAGTCCTCTTCTCCATTCACACCACCTCCTCTCCCTTTATGATCTCAGCTACCATCTACACAGAGCATGAGTTCCAAATCTTCATCTCTAGCCCCAGTCTCTCTCAAGATCCAGACACAAAGGTCCATCTTTATGTTTCACAGGTTCTTCTCACATACTGTGACTAAAACTTATTTTAGTTTTGTCCCACCCCACTCCTCTTCAAAACCTATTCTGTTTTTCTTTATCTCAATTAATGGTGGTACTCCAAATGTAAAATCCTGGGAATATTCTGTGCTTCCTCCCTTTCTCTCACCTCTGACACCCCAGTGAGTCACCAAAACTCATTAGTTCTAACACAGGAAAGTTTCAGAAATCAAATCTCACCTGTAGTGCTGCCTCTGCCTTAGACCAACCACTCCTTATCTCGAAATAACCTCTGAACTGGTCTTCTACCCTCAGTTGCTCCCCATCCTGCAAGCATTCACATACCTGACCCTATTCATATACCTGACCCAAAAGCAACTTTTGGTCCCGTCACCCCCCAGTATAAAGATCCTCACTGCTGCACCTCAGCTGCCTTCAGATGTAGTTCAAGCTCCTTAAAGAGGCATACAAGACCCTCAGTCTGGCCCCACCCTACGTCTCCAGTCTTAACTACTGAAGCTCTTCTCACAAAGTATCTACATGTAGTCATGTAGGCCTTCTCATTTATTCCCTCTGAAATCTTAAATAAATTCTTTTACTGAATGACCAACACTTCCTAACTGTCCAACTTATTCACTACCTTGGCATAGTGTATCTAATTCTTTACATCACTGAAACCTCTTGTCCCTCCATAACACCCCCTCCCCATTTATTTCCAATCTGTTTAGCCTTTTGAGCTAAAGGCTCATCCCTATATGCCTTCAGTTAGATCCTCAATATTTCCTCACCTCTCTTGTCTTCCTGGTCTTCTTATTTATTCTACAAAACCCAACTCTGGATCAATCCAAATATGTGAATTCTTTGCTCTTATTCTCTAGGAGTAATCACCTTTATTAGTTCTGTTCTCAGAAATAAGTCCATTAAATTTTATGGAAATACCTTATAATAGCAATAGGTGTCATTCTACTGCATGAGAAATTAATGAAATGGATGATACTCAGAATATTCTCTGATGCTGCCACAAGAGTTTGAGCTTTTTGGTGGGGAAAAAAAGCACAGATGATTTCTTTGTCCAGGAGAAGCTTTGTCTTAGTTAATGAAAAGTTTGAGCCCAGAATCAGTATTTTAAGTGAGTTGGAGCATCATCCTATGGTTCTCTTTCCAGCCAGCCTATATGGAAGTCTCATTAGATCAAATCCTATTTACCAGCCTTTTCAGATGAGTTTCTGACTAATTAATTGATTGGAGAATCACTAAATAATAGAAAGTTACATTCTTCTTTTGGTTCTCTGGTATGGACATAAAAAACATCATTCTTTGAATAGCAAATTAACTTACAGAGAAAGAGGACTGGCTTCCTTTCTTTTATGTGGGTGGTATCTTGTTAAGATTCACCTTTGTACTAGACCACTCACTGACCCATACTTGACAATTTCCCTTCTCACTTCCTTCCCTTTCAAAGTATCTGTCCTTTCTCTTATTCCCTGAAGACCAGGTGTCTTCTAAGGAACTGATACATTCATTCAAGGAATATGTTAACTAATAAAAGCTTAATGCTTTAATGTATTGTAACCACCCAGCCATCATTTACATGTTAATATCCAGGTACATTGTAGTAGCTCAAGGGATTCAAGTGTAGGGAATTTCAAGCCTCAGGCTAGCCAATGAAGCACACTTTAGAGGCTTGGAGGCTTTTTTTTTTTTTTTTTTAAGATTTTATTTATTTATTTGAGAGAGAGAGAATGAGAGAGACAGCACATGAGAGGGGGGAGGGTCACAGGGAGAAGCAGACTCCCCGCCAAGCAGGGAGCCCGATGTGGGACTCGATCCAGGGACTCCAGGATCATGACCTGAGCCGAAGGCAGTCGCTTAACCAACTGAGCCACCCAGGCGCCCTTGGAGGCTTTTTAATCAGAAATTTTAGAGTTAGGCCACTACCTTCTTCCCCCAAACCTGGCCTCTAAAGTGAAATGCGGTGTCAATCAATCTGTATTTCTTGACTACCTATAGGGTGCTCAGCACCGTGCTAGCACTCTGGAGAGATGAGAGGTGAAAATGAAAGATTTCAGACACCATTCCTCACTTTAAGTTGCTCACATAATATTCATGAATTAAACAAGTTGGTATCCAATAACCTACTAGAGATTGACTCTTTGATGAACTCCTGAAACCACGTCAGACTCAACATTTCCTCCCTTCTCCAATAAAAGCTCCTCATACATGACAACCTGCAGATGAGTTTTGGCTCATGAACACCATCCTCCCAATAACCTAGACACAGCAACACCTCTGCCCTTTTCTCAGCCAGTCAGTTGTCTGGTCCTGTCAGTTCTAGCTCAACCATGTCAACCAACCATCCCACTCTTTTCTTTTCCCACTTGCTGCTGTTGTGATCTTCTCTTCACTCAATTGTTGCCCTGAACTCCTCCTTTACAGTCTCTTTCCCTCTTAATCATCCTGCCTACACGCTGGTTTAGTTTAATCTTCCTTAAGTGCATCTCTGTCCGTGTCACTCCTCTCATGAAATGTTTAAGCAGCAAACTAAATTCCGTGGCCTGGTCCTCTGAACCCTTCATGATTTGGCCCAGGCCTATCTTTCCAGTCCTAGCTCCCATTCACTTCCCTTTGATAAACGTTGTTACACTGTATTCATTGAGCCAACTTCTGTTTCTTACAGGAATTCCTGCTCGCATGCCTCAGTCTATCTCTTACCCTGCAAGCCCTTCTTTCCTCCTCCTCTCCACCACCCACCCCCAAATTGTGTCCATTCCTGAAGGGCCCACGGTGAAGGAGTCAGAAGCTACTGCTCAGTCTCTAAATGCTCACAGGACTTTATGTGATTATCTAAAAGGATATACCAATCAACCACTACTCAGCATGATAGTTACTAGCATGTATGTCTTATCTTCTTGCTGGCCTGGAAGCTCCTTGAAATGCAAGACTAACATTTAATGCAGAGAGAGTCAAAATGCTTTGGTGGTGGAGAGAAGACAGATACTGCTTTCTATCTGGAGAAGTCAGGGACAGAAATAAAGAAGGGGTAACCTTTGAACTGATCCTTAAAGAATGAGGAAAATTTGAATGTGTGAAGACTGAACAGGTCTGTTCAAGAGAAGGGGCAGTGGGGTCAGGGAGGAATTTTGAAATAAAGCTAAATTATAAGGGATGTTTATAAAGAAAAGGGGGTTGTCCAATGTGGTCAAAGTTCTGAGTTTATGAAAATTTGCTTTCTAGTTCACCAGATAAAGTGCTATCAGAATACTTTTCCTTAAGTATAAAATTTTAACTTGCATTGCCTTTAAACACATAAACTAGACAAACACCTCAGACGAAGCACTTGGACTAGTGATCTGTAGAATATGTTGTGCCTCTCACACTTTTCAAGATTGGCCTGGAGAAGAAAAAGGAAAGGAGTGAGAATAGCCAGCACGTCCTCGCAACACTGTCTAGCGACTTGCCAGCCAAATAATCCTTGCAGTCTCCTAGAAGAAACAGTGAACAAAGAAAAATAAACTCATCAATGAGAAGGTGCAAAAAGATCTAAACTGGCCTTGATCTGCATCTGAAGATTCCATTATTAAGCCTGTACAGAGGTTATTAACACATGTCTTATATTGCCACATATTTTTCTGTAGATTGTCTTTGGTTGCATTATAAACACAAAGAATCTTCATGAAATATTTTTAAAACATCCACCGTGTTTTAAAAGCATGTATGTTGCCTCACTGCATTGGTGTTACTTCTATTATTTCAAATAAAATCAAAGAAGAAACATGTTCTGTTTGGAAAATTCCACTGAGGAAATTCAATCATATCTTCATTCAACAAACATTTATTGCACACTTCCTTTGTATCAGGCACTACTTTTCTAGGCACTGAAAATGCAGCAATTAATAAAACAGACAAAAATTCCTGCCCGGATAGAGTTTCCATTCTAGTATAGAGAGACAAGCAATAAACAAAATCAATAGGTAAGTTATGTAGTTATTAAAAGGTGGTTAGCACTATGGAGAATAATAAAATGGAAAAAGGGGAGGGAATAGCAATTCCCAATAGGATGATGAGGGAGGTCCTCACAGAGAGTCACATTAGACCAAAAAAGATTTGGGAGCACTAAGCAAATTAGGCATGTGATTATCAGAAGGTGAACATTCCAGACAGAGGGAACAACAGTTATAAAAATCTTGACATGTCCAGTTATGAAATGAATAAGTCTTAAGGATGTAATATATACAGCATGGTGACTATAGTTAATAATACTGTATCTATTGCATTTTTGAAAGTCACTAAGAGAGTGGATCTTGAAAGTTCTTATCACAAGAAAAAAATTGTAACGATGTATTGGGATGGATGTTACCGGACTTATTATGGTGATTGTTTTGTAATATATACAAATACTGCTTCATCACGTTGTATACCTGAAATTAATGTTATCTCAAGTATACCCCAACTAAAAAAAAATCCTGAGACAAAAGCAGATAATGGAGGAAAGACAAGAAGGTCACCATGACTTGTTGCTGCCATTGCGGATTTGAGGCAGTAAGGGGTGCTCCTGATACCATATAGAAAGATACCACAGATAGTGGAATAGGTAGTTTAGACTGGTGGGATTGGGGATGGAAAAACCAAGGTATAATGATATGGAGAGACTCTTTCTATAAAATAATAGCCTAAGAGAGGAGTTGGCCTCATGAAGGAGGACAGTGTTACCTAAACTGAAATTGCAGCCTTCCTGCTACAAGAGCTACAGTAATTGGGGAGCAGGTTGACAAGCATCGAGGGTGGCAGCCCAGCAGTACAAGGGCGGAAGCCTTTGATTTCCACCCCTGGAGAGGCCCTCCTACTCTCCCACACTGGTCTCTCCCTTTTGCGTGTGAGCTTCATGGAAATTACACACGCCGAGGCACAGACTCCTCTGGGGAAGGGTTTTTATAAGAGTGTTAGCATTAACATATAATCTGCATGCTTCATCTTTAGCATGGCTGGTTCTGTTTTCTCTTACTTTAATCTTTTTCAAAAACTTTTAGAAGGACAGAAAGACAATTTGGGTTGGAAGATTGTTCCATATAGAAGATATTCCAAGAAATGCTGAGAGGAAAGGGGTATCCCAATAAAAGGTAGTATACCTAATCTAGGAACCTGAGGGGCCCTGAGAGAAGACTGTACCTGACCCAAGTAAAATATATTAAAACAGCATGGACAAAATCTTGACTTTACAAATGCCCTTACAATCGGCTGCTTTCTTGAACAATATTCTTCTAGTATGTTGATAAATAAACAACAGATCACAAACTTAACTTCATATCTTAAGCCCAGTATAAGCATTTAACTCTTATTAAATATTTTAAGATAGAACAAAGACTGAATTATTAAATTCCATTACCAAGTGTTAAAGATAATTTGTCTAAAGCCCATTAAAATATATATGCTTGAATGCTCCTTCATTTCAAAAAGTTGGAAAACAAAAAAAAATGAAAAACTTTGCTTCACTAAAAATATCCATGCCAAATTACAAATATGTATGGGGAAGTTGTCACTTAATAATAGGCAAAAGCTTTCAAAATACCAGAAACCAATATAACAATAATTATTATTCACTTGAAAGCTCTGAGCTTAGCATGACTTCTATATTTGTGTGAGAGTTAGGTGATCACATTTGATTCTGTCGCATTTCACAGTAAAGCAATGTCATGTATAATGATGTTATCAACCTCAGAAAAACATAACTATTGTAACAGGATATCTTAATCCTGCTAAATTAGTGGTTTGTCACTAATTTGCTACAGCACTAATTTTATCAAAGTACAAACACCTTGTATAGCAATCCACCTGCATTTACTAGGATTAAAATCTAACCCTTTTCTTCAACAACACTGCCACCTTCTGTTTAGTGTGAACATTACTTTTATTTCTATGCTTTAAAGAGTCATGAAATTTACCTTAGATTCATATATACTTAACCATAAAGAGACCGTAAAAAATATCTAATTGAGTCCCCACATTCTATAGATGAGGTAACTGAGGCCCTGAAGTAGTAAGTCTTACAACCATTTTGCCCAAATTGGAACTCACAGGTTATTGATTCTCTCTGGTTCTCTTTGCATGGACTATTACTAAATCAGAGTGGAGATGTGTTTTTGATTTGTTTTGTTTTGTTTTTATTCATTTTTTATTAACATATAATGTATTGTTTGTTTCAAGGGTACAGGTCTGTGATTCATCAGTCTTACACAATTCACAACGCTCACCATAAAACATAACCTCCCCAATGTCCATCACCCAGCTACCCCATCCCTCCCACTCCCCTCCACTCCAGCAACCCTCAGTTTGTTTCCTGAGATTAAGAGTCTCTTATGGTTTGTCTCCCTCTCTGGTTTCGTCTTGTTTCATTTCCCCCGCCCTTCCCCTACGATCCTCTGTCTTGTTTCTCAAATTCTTCATATCAGTGAGATCATATGATAATTGTCTTTCTCTGATTGACTTATTTCACTTAGCATAATACCCTCTAGTTCCATCCATGTTGTTGCAAATGGCAACATTTCATTTTTTTTAATGTCTGCATAATATTCCATTGTATATATATATACCACATCTTCTTTATCCATTCAACTGTTGATGGACATCTAGGCTCTTTCCATAGTTTGGTTATTGTGGACATTCCTGCTATAAACATTGGGGTGCACATGCCCCTTTGGATCTACTTTTGTATCTTTAGGATAAATACCCAGTAGTGCAATTGCTGGGTCATAGGGTAGCTCTATTTTCAACTTTCTGAGTAACCTCCATACTGTTTTCCAGAGTGGCTGCACCAGCTTGCATTCCCACCAACAGTGTAAGGGGGTTCCCCTTTCTCCACTTCCTCGCCAACATCTGTCATTTCCTGACTTGTAATTTTAGCCACTCTGACTGGTGTGAGGTGATATCTCATTCAGGTTTTGATTTGTATTTCCCTGATGCCAAGTGATGTTGAGCACTTTTTCATGTGTCTGTTGGCCATCTGGATGTCTTCTTTGCAGAATGTCTGTTCATGTCTTCTGCCCATTTCTTGATTGGATCATTTGTTCTTTGGGTGTTGAGTTTGATAAGTTCTTTATAGATTTTGGATACTAGCCCTTTATCCAATATGTCATTTGCAAATATCTTCTCCCATTCTGTCAGCTGTCTTTTGGTTTTATTGACTGTTTCCTTTGCTGTGCAAAAGCTTTTTATCTTGATGAAATCCCAATAGTTCATTTTTGCCTTTGTTTCACTTGCCTTTGGCGATGTGTCTAGGAAGAAGTTGCTGCGGCCGAGGTCGAAGAGGTTGCTGCCTGTGTTCTCAAGGATTTTGATGGATTCCTGTCTCACATTTAGGTCTTTCATCCATTTGGAGTCTATTTTTGTGTGTGGTGTAAGGAAATGGTCCAGTTTCATTCTTCTGCATGTGGCTGTCCAATTTTCCCAACACCATTTGTTGAGGAGACTGTCTTTTTTCCATTGGATGTTCTTTCCAGCTTTGTCGAAGATTAGTTGACCATAGAGTTGAGGGCCCATTTCTGGGTTCTCTATTCTGTTCCATTGATCTATGTGTCTGTTTTTGTGCCAGTACCATACTGTCTTGATGATTACAGCTTTGTAATAGAGCTTGAAGTCTGGCATTGTGATGCAGCCAGCTTTGCTTTTCTTTTACAACATTCCTCTAGCTATTCAGGGTCTTTTCTGGTTCCATAAAAATTTTAGGATTATTTGTTCCAGCTCTGTGAAAAATGTTGATGGTATTTTGATAGGGATTGCATTAAATGTGTAGATTGCTCTAGGTAGCGTTGACATCTTCACAATATTTGTTCTTCCAATCCATGAGCATGGAACGTTTTTCCATTTCTTTGTGTCTTCCTCAATTTCTTTCATGAGTATTCTATAGTTTTCTGAGTACAGATCCTTAGCCTCTTTGGTTAGATTTATTCCTAGGTATCTTATGGTTTTGGGTGCAATTGTAAATGGGATCGACTCCTTAATTTCTCCCTCTTCTGTCTTGTTGATGTATAGAAATGCAATTGATTTCTGTGCATTGATTATATATCCTGCCACTTGACTGAATTCCTGTATGAGTTCTAGCAGTTTTGGGGTGGAGTCTTTTGGGTTTTCCACATAAAGTATCATATCATCTGCAAAGAATGAGAGTTTGACTTCTTCTTTGCCGATTCGGATGCCTTTTATTTCTTTTTGTTGTCTGATTGCTGTGGCTAGGACTTCTAATACTATGTTGAACAGCAGTGGTGATAGTGGACATCCCTGCCATGTTCCTGACCTTAGGGGGAAAGTTCTCAGCTTTTCCCCATTGAGAATGATCCTCGCTGTGGGTTTTTCATAGATGGCTTGTATGATATTGAGGTATGTTCCTTCTATCCCTACACTGTGAAGAGGCTTAATCAAGAAAGGATGCTGTACTTTGTCAAGTGCTTTTTCTGCATCTATTGAGAGGATCATATGGTTCTTGTTCTTTCTTTTATTAATGTATTGTATCACATAATCAGATTTGCAGATGTTGAACCAAACTTGCAGCCCAGGAATAAATCCCACTTGGTCGTGGTGAATAATCTTTTTAATGTACTGTTGGGTCCTATTGGCTAGTATTTTGGTGAGAATTTTTGCATCCATGTTCATCAGGGATATCGGTCTGTAGTTCTCCTTTTTGATGGGGTATTTGTCTGGTTTTGGGATCCAGGTAATGCTGGCCTCATAAAACGAGTTTGGAAGTTTTCCTTCCATTTCTATTTTTTGGAATAGTTTCAGAAGAATAGGTATTAATTCTTCTTTAAATATTTGGTAGAATTTCCCTGGGAAGCCATTTGGCCCTGGGCTTTTGTTATCAATTGGCTTATATAACTGGCTGCTCCCATGTTTAAATAGATATTTAAATTTGTTAGATCTTCTTGTTGGATAGACCCTTTAAAAATGATGTAGTGTCCTTCCTCATCTCTTATTATAATCTTTGGTTTAAAAATCTAATTTGTCTGATACAAGGATTGCCACCCCAGCTTTCTTTTGATGTCCATTAGCATGATAAATGGTTTTCCACCCCCTCACTTTAAATCTAGAGGTGTCTTTGGGTCTAAAATGAGTCTCTTGCAGGCAGCATATCAATGGGTCTTATTTTTTTTTATCCAATCTGATACACTGTGTCTTTTGATTGGGGCATTTAGCCCATTTACATTCAGGGTAACCATTGAAAGATATGAATTTAGTGCCATTGTATTGCTGGTAAGGTGACTGTTACTGTATATTGTCTGTGTTTCTTTCTGGTCTATGTTACTTTTAGGCTCTGTCTTTGCTTAGAGGACCCCTTTCAATATTTCTTGTAGGGCTGGTTTCGTGTTTGCAAATTCTTTTGGTTTTTGTTTGTCCTGGAAGCTTATTATCTCTCCTATTTTCAATGACAGCCCAGCTGGACATAGTATTCTTGGCTGCATATTTTTCTCGTTTAGTGCTCTGAATATATCATGCCAGTCCTTTCTGGCCTGCCAGGTCTCTGTGGATAGGTCTGCTGCCAATCTAATGTTTCTACCATGGTAGGTTACAGACCTCTTGTCCCGAGCTGCTTTCAGGATTTTCTCTTTATCTCTTTAGACTTGTGAGTTTCAGTATTAGATGTCAGGTGTTGACCTATTTTTATTGATTTTGAGGGGGGTTCTCTGTGCCTCTTGGATTTTGATGCCTGTTTCCTTCCCCAAATTAGGGAAGTTCTCTGCTATAATTTGCTCCAATATACCTTCTGCTCCTCTTTCTCCTTCTTCTTCTTCTGGGATCCCAATTGTTGTTTCACTTTATGGTATCACTTATCTCTCGAATTCTCCCCTTGTGATCCAGTAGTTGTTTATCTCTCTTTTTCTCAGCTTCTTTATTCTCCATCATTGGGTTTTCTATATCACTAATTCTCTCTTCTGCCTCATTTATCCTAGCAGTTAGAGCCTCCATTTTTTATTGCATCTCATTAATAGCCTTTTTGATTTCAACTTGGTTAGATTTTAGTTCTTTCATTTCTCCAGAAAGGGATTCTCTAGTATCATCTGTGCTTTTTTCAAGCCCAGCTAGTATCTTTATAATAGTCATTCTGAACTCTAGTTCCGATGTCTTACTAATGTCTGTATTGATTAGGTCCCTGGCAGTCGGTACTGCCTCTTGTTCTTTTTTTTGAGGTGAGTTTTTCCATCTTGTCATTTTGTCCAGAGGAGAATAGATGAATGAGAGAACAAAATGCTAAAAGGGTAACAACGACCCAGAAAAATATACAATAAACAAATCAGAAGAGTCCTGAAACTGGGGGGGGGGGGGGGGAAGAAAGAAAAAAAAAAAAAGAATATGCTCAGGCTGGTGAAGAGAACAGAGCCCACACTAGATTTTGGGCATATTTTGGTCTGTTAGAAGAAATTGTCTCCCAAAATTTTAAAGAAAGAAAAAACTTATATATATATATATGTATATGTGTGTATATATATATGTATATGTATATATATATACACAAAAATAAGGGTAAATATGATGAAGGAATATGACTGTAAAGATGAAAATTAAAAAAGATTTTAAGAAAGGAATCGTAACATAAGAAGTTGGTTGAAAAAAGAATGGAAAAAAAAAGAGAATGTGATCGGGCAGGAGACTAGGACAAAGTCATACACTAGATTTAGGGTATATTTTAGTCTGTTAGAAGAAGCTGTATCCCAAAATTTTAAAGAAAGAAAAATTTATATAGATACAAAAAATAAGGTTAAATACAATGAAGGGATAGACTATGACTGTAAAAATGAAAATTAAAAAGATTTTTAAAAAGGAATTGATGTTTGTTGAAAAAGGGAAGAAGAAAAATTCAACTAAAAAAATAGAAAAAGAAAATTTTAAAAATTAACTTTGAAAGACTAAAGAATCATAAGGGAAAAGCCATGAATTCTATTTGCTGTATTCCCTTAGCGCTGGAGTTCTGCTGTTCTCATTGATCGATAAACTTGGTCTTGGCTGGCTGTTCTTGCCAAACTTCTGGGGGAGGGGCCTGTTGCCGTGGTTCCCAAATGTCTTTGCCTGAGGTGGAATTGCCCCGCCCTTGCTGGGTCTGGGCTAAGTAATCTGCTCAGGTTTGCTCTCGGGAGCTTTTGCTCCCTGCAAGCTTTCCGTACAGCTTGGGAGGCCGAGAGTGAAAATCGCTGCCTCCCAATCTCCACCCTGGAGGAGCCAAGAACTCGGGGCCCCGCTCCTCAGTGCGCCCCCAGAGAAAAGCAGTCAGTCACTCCCGTCTCCCCAGTCTCCGGCCGCACTCCGTGCTCACCCAGCCTGTGACGGAGCATTTCTATCTCTGGCACCCGATCCGGTGTGGAGTCTCCAAACCCAGCAGATCCCTGCAGTGCACTCCCGCACCTCTCCTCCCGGGGGAGGAAGGGGAGTCTCCCTGGATCTGCCGCTTGTTGGGTCCCTGCTGGAGGAGCAGTGGCCCGACTGTGCCGCGGATCACGGTTTATGGCAACCCCGAGCTGAGAGCCCGCGCCTCAGCTCCATCTCTGCAGCCGCTTCCCCGCTCCGATACCTGGGAGCTCTGCCACACTCAGGCACCCCCGGTCTTTCTGTGACCCCGAGGGTCCTGAGACCACACTTTCCCAATGAGTGTTTCACCCCCGCTTAGCCACTGGAGGGACGTCCCTCAGCGGAGCCAACTTCTAAAGGTTCCGATTTTGTGCTCCGCTGCTCTATCACTTGCCAGAAGCGGCCAACAGAGGCCCCCTCCCCTGCCATCTATCTTCCCTAATTATCGCTCAGATTCACTTCTCCGCACGTCCTACCTTCCAGAAAGTGGTCACTTTTCTGTTCATAGAGTTGCTGCTATTCTTTTCTTCGATCTCCTGTTGAATTCGTAGGTGTTCGGAATGGTTTGATCCCTATCCAGCTGAATTCCTGGGACCAGATGAAATTTAGGTCTCCTACTTCTCTGCCATCTTGCTCCTCCCCCTCTGGAGATGTTTTATCAGGACCTTAATAATGGTTTTCTCCAAGCATGGGTTTGGCTTATTTATATTACATAAATTTTGTACCATGAACAAACCTTATGCTTTCAATTTTAAAAGATTTGTGATTTTTCAGTGTCTGGCCTTAAATAGAAAAGTTATTCTAAGCCGGGAAAGCAGGTGATAACTAAAATAATTTTTTTACTCTTTACTTTCCTTCACTTCTCAGTTATGAAAACTTTTGTCAAATAGGGCACAATTCCAATGTACTGAAAATGTTCTAGAAAAACAAGGGACAGGAAATATATATACTTAGGAATAACTAAACAAGAATTGTGTTATATTTTATAAGTTGGTAAACCTATAGATATATTTAAAAGTAGGTAATTTTATATTTAACAAACTCTCAGCAGGGTTGTTTTTTTTCTTAAGTTTCGTACAAACTTAAACGTCTCATTTAGCTAGGTTGGGTGTAAATAGGATTAGCATTTCCCGTATTACCCCACTGAGTGACTCTAGCATATTACTTATTTATTAATATTTTATTAAAGATTTTTGCATTTGTGCTCATGAAAGGATATTGATCAGTTTTCTTTCCTTGTAATGTTGTCTGGTTTTGATATCAGAGTACTGTTGGCCTCATAAAAGGAGTTTAGCCTCCTCTTCTGTTTTCCAAAAGAGTTTTTGCAAGATTTGGAATATTTCCTTCACAGGTTTTATAGGATTCACCAGTGAGACTATCTGGGTCTGAAGTTTTTTCTGAAGCGAGGTTTCTGTTTATGAATTCACGTTCTTTGATAGATTTAGATATAGATCTATTTTGATTTTCTATTTCTTTTTTAGTTCATTTTAGTAATTGGTATCTTTCAAGGATTCAGCCATTGCATCTAAGTTGTCACATCTATTGGCACAAAATTGCTCATAAGTATCCTCTGTTATCTTCTCAAAGTCTATAGAATCTGCAGTACTATCCTCTCTTTCAATCTTGTTATTGGTGATTTATCTCACTTTTTTATAGTCTGGTCAGAGGTTTATTGATTGTATTGGTCTTTTCAAAAAACTAGATTTCTGTTTTATTGATTTTATCTAATGCTTGTCTGATTTTTATTTTATTAATTTCTTCTCATTATTTTCTTCCTTCTACTTACTTTTTGTCGTTCTTTTTCTAGCTTCTAATGGTGGAAATAGAGATCACTGAATTTAAATCTCTTTAAATATTACTGTTTAAAGGTAAATGTATGTCTAAGCCCTGCTTAGCTGCATTTCACAAATTTTGATATATTGTATTTTCCTTAACATTTCAGTTCTATTTGCTGATTTCCCTTGTTTTTTCTTCTTGGACCCATGTGGTTTTTAGAGTATATGGTTTAATTTCTAAATATTTTAGGATTCTTAAGATGTTTTTGTTATTGATAACTTATTTAATTCAGTTGTCATCATAGAACAAACTGCATAATTTTAATCCTTTAAAAGTAGTTGAGAATTGTCTTATAGTTCAGCATATGGCCTCTTAGAGAATGTTCCATGTGCACTTGAAAAGAATGCAAGTACTCCCATTGTTTAAAGTATTCTGTTAATGACATTTAGATCAAGTTGGTTTACTTATTTTTTCTATCAACCAACCCAAAACTCAAGGATATATTTACTTTTCAAATTTTGTTTTCATAATTTTTAGATCACTGGACTCACCCTGGAATGTTACCATATCAGAACTGAATATCACTGCCTAAGGCAATACATTAGTTTGAAAGCTAAAGACTACATGATTTCCTAATGTCCCTTACTGTTCTGAAATTTTATGATTAAGCTTAACACTAGAAAATGTAGATTAGATATCTTTATTGAATGAAACTGGAAATTTGTTATAAAATATAAGATTAATAAAACCTAAAAGGTAAAACTAAGAATAATTTTATTTATAATCTTAATTATTTATAACTTTAATTATTTATACTTTTATAAGAAGTATTTATAATTTTAATTATAACTATAATTAAAGTAGAATAAAATTGAACTTGTATAGTGGTCAATGCATTTAGCCTTATGGGCTTCATTCTAATTAACCTAAGTTTCATGAAAAAAAATTAAAGAGTCTTTGCCCCCAAACCAATGGATTATTGTGTTGGTTTGCTTCATTTTCCTAAAGCCTACTGATTTTTAATTTCCTTATTTATGCTGTAGTTTCTTGCATAGTGTATGCCATAAAATCTAGACTGTAAATAGGATTAGAAGATAATATAGAAACTGATCTGGGTATCCCACTGGCAAAATTCCTTCATTTCAAGGTCACAGCTTTACTCAGCTGTTCTAATTTACTTCCTTTTCTAAAGTCACCAATCATGGCAGGAAGGCCTAAAATAGCAAATACTCATGCTCCTTTTCTTACATTCAAAGCCAAGACCTTTGAGAGTCCTTTAACAGCCCAAAAGGCGATAGCTAAGTTACTTTTCCATCTCATCCTTCCTCACCAGCCCACACTGACTGCACCTGCTGGAATACTGAAACTATCATTTAAAAGCTGAAGAAATCATCATTAATTGAGAAACATAGAGGAGGGGAAAAATATCACAGAGGAGTCAAAGTAAAGCAGCATCATGTCATCAAAAGATTATGAACTTCGGACATGAATCAAAAAATCACACCTGGCTTTGAATTCTAGGTCTTTCATTTAGGAATTGTGTGACATTAGGCAGTATTTAAGGCAACTTTCTCATTGAAAATGAGCATACTAAATGTTTCACATATATAGCACACTGCATGGTACACAGTAGGTGATTAATAGTGATTCCCTTCTAACCACTCTCTAGCCCACCAGTCCAATTCTCCAACTGGATATAATTTGTTGGTGTTTAAGAACATCTCTGTCATATAGTTTATCTTCCAAACTATGAAAACAAAGATCAGAAAGAGTAGCTGTATTTCCCAAACAGACTTAAGTAATTCATTTTGACCAACTCAAAGTACCCAAAATCACTCAAAAAAGGTTTTTGTATTATTACCTGAATTCTACAATGCAGTCCTAAGTCCTATAGTTTCCATTGCTCTTTCAGCAACCAGTCACTGTGCAATTTAGACTTATGGTGATGTTACAGGGGACAGTAGTCAGTAAATACTAGTTAAAGTGAAGAAGGTAAGTGTGTCTTACAGTAGTAAGAATTGAAAAGTATTTACTTCTAGACTTTAATTGCATTATGATCAAATTATTTGCACATTAATGAATCATGACCCAATCAAGGTATTCTTCCTACTTGTATGATTTTATTTCTAAAGGGAAGTTCCTCATTGCTTAATAGATCAACATTTTGCTGGAAAGCTTTTACCTCCTAATATATAATGATGGACACAATTTGATATTTGCAGATCAACAGAAATTGTTACTGGCTCTTACCAGCAATTCAAAGGGGGGGGGAAAAAAACCATATGCACAGTAAAGATCCATAAGACAATATGTAGCAGCTTTTGCCATCCATTATTTCACAGCTGAGGGAGCAAAGCAGGGAGGGAGGGAACTTGTCTCCAAACCTCCAAGATTTCTCAGTACAGCAATAATCACTTTTTGTTGGGAATTGGTGTGTCCTAATTAATAGAAATAGTTTGGGGTAATTAAGACTTACCACATAATGATGTAGAGAAATTACCAACTTTTAAACTATTAGAATACAATAAAATACACTTAATACCAAAATTCTTCTGAACATAATTTAATTTTTTTTTCTGGATGTTGAGGAGCTTCAGATCTTGTGCTTCTAGGTCATGGTTATGAAAGCAGTAATTATTAGATTATACATAAAGGAGGGATTAGAGATTCTATAGTAACTCAATTTGTTAATCATGCTACCTGCCATGCCAGCAGCCCCTTCAAATGGAAAGTGCCCATTCCCACAGCCTCTGCACAGTGACAGCCTAAGGCGGCTATGTTTCTTTTTTTTTTTTTAACTTAAATTTTGTTAGTTAACATTTAGTGCAGGATTGGTTTCTAGAGTAGAATTCAATGATTCATCACTCATATACAACACCCAGTGCTCATAGCAACAAGTGCCCTCCTTAATACCCATCACCCATCTAGCCCATTCCCCACCACCTCCCTCCATCAACCCTCAGTTTGTTCTCCATCATTAAGAGTCACCAATGGCTTGTTTCCCTCTCCTGTTTTTCTTTTTCCCCCCCTCCTATATGTTCATCTGTTTTCTTTCTTAAATTCCACATACGAGTGAGATCATATGGTATTTGTCTTTCTCTGACTGACTTATTTCACTTAGCATAAAACACTCTAGCTTCATCTGCATTGTTGCAAATGGCAAGGTGTCATTCTTTTTGATGGATGAGTAATATTCATTCATATATATATAACATCTTCTTTATCTATTCATTAGTCAGTGGACAATTGGGCTCTCTCCATAATTTGGCTGTTGTTGATAATGCTGCTATATATATCAGGGTACATATACCCTTTTGAATCTGTATTGTTGTATCCTTTGGTTAAATACCTAGTGGTGCAATTGCTAGACCGTAAGGAAGTTCTATTTTTAACTTTTTGAGGAGCCTCCAAACTTTTCCCCAGAGTGACTGCACCAGTTTGCATTCCCACCAACAGTGCAAGAGGGTTTCCCTTTCTCCACATCCTCGCCAACACCTGTTGTTTCTTGTGTTGTTAATTTTAGCTGTTCTGACAGGTGTGAGGTGGTATCTCATCATGATTTTGATTTATATTTCCCTGATGATGAATGATGTTGAGCTTCTTTTCATGTGTCTGTTAGCCATCTGGATGTCTTCTTTGGAAAATTGTCTATTCATGTCTTCTGCCCATTTCTTCACGGGGGTGTTGAGTTTGGCAAGTTTTTTAATAGATTTTGGATACTAACCTTTTATCAGATATGTCATTTCAAATATCTTCTCCCATTCCATAGGCTGCCTTTTAGTTTTGTTGGTTATTTCCTTTGCTGTGCAGAAGCTTTTTATCTTAATGAAGTCCAATAGTTCATTTTTGCTTTTGTTTCCCTTGCTTCCAGCGACGTGTCTAGTAAGAATTTGCTACGGCTAAGGTCAAAGAGGTTGCTGCCTGTGTTCTCCTCTAGGATTTTGATGGATTCTTGTCTCGCATTTAGATCTTTCATCCATTTTGAATTCATTTCTGTATATGGCATAAGAAAGTGGTCCAATTTCATTCTTCTGCTTGTTGCTGTCCAGTTTTCTCAACACCATTTGTTGAAGAGCCTATCTTTTTTCCGTTGGATATTTTTTCCTGCTTTGTCAAAGATTAGTTGACCATAGAGTTGTGGGGTCCATTTCTGGGTTCTCTATCCTGTTCCATTGATCTATGGGTCTCTTGTTGTGCCAGTACCATACTCTCTTGATGGCCATAGCTTTGTAATATAACTTGAAATCCAGAATTGTGACACCTCCAGTTTTGTTTTCCTTTTTCAGAATTGCTTTGGCTATTCAGGGTCTTTTGTGGGTCCACACAAATTTTAGGATTGTTTGGTCTACCTCCGTGAAAAACACTGGTGGGATTTTGATAAAGATTGCATTAAATGTGTAGATTGCTTTGGGCAGTTTAAGCATTTTGACGATGTTTGTTCTTCCAGTCCATGAGCATGGAATGTTTTTCCATTTCTTTGTGTCCTCTTCAACTTCTTTCATAAGTGTTCTATAGTTTTCAGAGTTCAGATCTTTTACTTCTTTAGTTAGATTTATTCCTAGGTATCTTACTGGGGGTTTTTTCGATGCAATTGCAAATGGGATTGATTCCTTGATTTCTTTTTCTGCTGCTTCATTATTGGTGTATAGAAATGCAACAGATGTCTCCACATTGATTTTATATTCTGCAACTTTGCTGGATTCATGTATGAGTTGTGGCAATTTTTTGGTGGAGTCTTCATATTTTCTACATAGAGACTCATGTCATCTGCAAGTAGTGAAAGCTTGACTTCTTCCTAAGGCAGCTATGTTTCAAATTTAGGGCAACACCTGCTCATTGAACCAAAGTGATCATTTATTTGACCCATAAGAAGCCAATCCACAGTCTAGCCTGCAATCTATAATGTGTTTTGACATGAAAAAATCAGCCTCTATCTTAGGGAATTTAAGCTTCTAAAAATATATATATTATAGCGTCAGAGAAAGCCAGTGAAGACTCATGGAAAAATATAGGGTGTAGGGAACTGACAGCCCAATTTATGAGTAAACCAAAATCATGAGTAAGCAAAAGGTAGAGAAAAAATATACAGAGAATAGAGAGTGAATAATGTAGCCAAGAGAGTGAGCAGAATTGAGCAGACATATGAAAAATAACTGAATCTCACTAATAGTGGGTCTTTGACTCAAAATCATTAGATTCCTATTGTCCAAATCCTTGGAACTGCCTGGAATTCTGAGCTGACATCTAGTTCTGGTTTCCTTTCCATTCTTTTTCTTTTTTTTTTTTTTTAAGGGACCAAAGTAAAACAAATTTCTTTTGGGGAATAATTCCCTTTAAAAGTAGATCTCTATCTTTAGGAGACAAAAGGAGACTGTGCTGAACTCATGTTCCCTGGTCTGGAGGGCACCTATACTCTGCTGTGGGCTCTGGCCTCAGTAGCCAGACTGAGGTAAACCTAGAAGAAAGATGAGCCCACAGACACACAGTGCCATCAGAGATGACACCCTGTGAGAAGGCTCTTTTCTGTGTCATCTCCTCACTGCAAGGTAAGGCAGGTTCACCCAACCAAACTTTTGATTCTCATATATTATTTGTGTCCTAACCTCATCTCAAATTACCTGAAATAAATTGATTTTCAAATCTTTTCAATCAAATCAGTATGCAAAAATAAAAAGATTAAACTGTCTACTGCTTCCCTGGCATTCTTAATTGCCTTGAATAATCCTCTGATGGTAATTTATCTATTGAGGGTATCTATTGATATTTCTCTCATAGAAGATTAGTAAAGTAATAGAAATAACATTTGTTTTTGTTACTGTTTTGGGGGATTTCATTTTAAGTAGCATGTAGACTCTCTGTGAAGGGCAGATTGAATCCAGAAATACAGAATGTAGACTGAGAATCAAGGTTAAACTCTCCATGTAGACCAAAGCCAACTCCACAAAGGGAAGAATACCAGGTACTATTATTAAAACTATTTTGAAAAATTCAGGTACCATTGGTCTTAGATTCCCAGAAAAAAAAAAAAGAAATAAAATTTGCATCGAGTTTCATACATAGTTGTATGTTAAGTTCACAAATCCCTAATTCCAGTATATAAAATAAAAATGGAGAAATCTAATGAAATTGGATACAGGTACAATACCTGAATTACCAAATTTGAGAAATAAATTAGATAAACTAAATATAGCACAAATGCCAAGAGAGGAGAGAGAAGGGGGAGAAAGAACAATGGAGAGAAGAAATTCTAGAGGTTAAAATTTATGGTCCAAAATCTATATACAAATACGTTTTAGAGTCCACAAGGAAAACTGGGTAGTTAGACCTAGAGAAAAGGCAGGCTGAAGAAAGGAGAAGACTAATGTTTCGTTCATCTTTAGCCTCTCGGCCTTCTTTATGAATAGGGCAGTAAAAGTTTGTGTTCTTTAGTGCAATGTTATAATAGATTTGGCTATAAAGAGAAATTAAAGGGGCTTTTATAGTCAATGTTGAAAATAGAAACATGTTACTCAGGAAACCCTAACTACATTTTTGTTAAATTATGTTAAGTCACTTACATATTTACTGTATATCTAAGAATCCTTGACCTATATTATACTCTCTTCTAATTCTCACAACAACTGGAGGTTCCCATGTGGCTTTGGTTTTTTCCAAAGATTATCCTATTTCCCCAAGATATGTGACGTTATGCACTCCATATACATAACAAGTAAAATCACCTCGACGTTATATGTAGCTAGTTATGACTAATTCGGATTCTGACTCTAGGTGGTCTTCACCACTCTCCCTTCACAGTGGAGTCCAAGGTCATTCAGTAGGGAGATGTCACTTATAGGCCTTGCCCACCCTACCTCATAACCACCATAACTACCAGATCTCAAAAGGTAGTGCTCATATAAGCAACATTATCGATGGCTGTTAGACACGATGATATAGCACTGACATTAGGACTGAAATAGGCTTTAATGGAACATAACCACCACCCACTTTATTGCTATTATGAGGAAATGCATTCTAGATCCTAGTCAATGAGCCAACATTTTAACTTCTGAAAGGCACAAGTTGGGGACTGCATGCATATGGCCATATGTGTGTAATATGTAAGAAAGACCAAGATTTTCTCAGGGAATATAAGCAGAGTTTTAAAAAACTTAAAGGGGGAAAACATTAATATGTTTAGCTTTTTTTCATTTAGAAACATTGCATTAACACATTTGTTTTGAGAAGTCAAAGATTTTACCACAGTCAGAGAAACACTGTCTTTACACATTGCCTTAAGGTAAGTCCAAAATAAAAAAGTGCCAACTGTTCGTGTCATTTTAAATGTTAAAAGTTTTTGTAATCTATTATAAAGTTTAAATGACAGGGTAAATAAATTTTTTTAATGGCAACAGAGAAAAAACTGAATTCACTTTTTGGGAGCCTATTAAATTAAAGTGATTTTTAGCACACTCTGCATTCTCCTTGCTTCAAAGAGAAATAAAAATTCAGAGACCAGCCCTTTTTTATTCCTCTGAGAGGCATAAAGAACAATGACTGAAATGACTTTGAGAGAAGAAAAAGAACTGACAGCCAGCAGGGAGAATGGATACTGCTGTGAAAAAAAGGAGTTGGAAGGAAAAAATATATCTTCAGTAAAGGAGTCAAAGTCTAGTGGAAAATGGAGAAACAAGCACAAAAGAATGGATGGGTCAGGGGAAATCAGAAATACAAAAACAAAAGTTTTGCATTCAAAACATAAAATATAATAGGCACAATACTGGCCAGAAATAAAGTCTCAAAAAAAAAAAAAACTCACCAAAACTTACATTACTTCTAGTGCCTATAAAATATGTTCATATTATGAAATTCTGTTTTATTAGTATACCAATTATTTCCAAATCTAGAATCATGGCTAAATAAATTGTCACATTTGCTGTATTTATCACTTATTCTTTTACTAAAAGCTCCATGTTGCATTTCATTAAGGGAAAGTAATTAAATGGGAAACAATTCTGGACTTCTTTAAGAAAACATACTTCCTTCCTTTTTCCATTGCACTGCAAGAATAATTTCATGAGCAAATCATCAAACCTTATAAGTTTCTTTTTTAAACTTCTTTAATATTACAGCTGATGTCCAAAGAAAAATTTGGAAGTTAATTAGCTGCCCTCATCTGAAACATGTTTCTCCTTTTTTATGAAGTAAACTGAGAACAGCAAATATCAAGTACAAGTTTTGTAAAATACAATCTTAACAAGCCCCATTATATATACTAACAGGAATCCCAAAACTTGGCCCAATGATACAGTAAATCTTTTACTAATTTTAAAGGAAGTGTATCTTCATTGGAATGACTTCTTTCTTTCCTCAGAATCTTATAATGCAGGTACCTGTTTGCAGCATTAAACACCATCGTACTACATAAATCGAGAGAAGCACCATTCACTTTGAAGCCCATATCGATGGTGCCCTCTGGAGTTGTGCAGTGTATAGGCTATTAGACAGTACATGAAAGTTCTAGCAGTATTTATATTTACCATAGTCAATTTTCTTAGAAGCTTGTATCATGAATCTCAATTTCAAAAAATAACATCAATAAAATTTACTACTTGTTGTCAAAATTGATTCTCAGTCCTTATTACACATTTCCCAGTAAGATGTAAAAATAAAAAAAAAAAACACCACCTTTCTTTCCCTCAGACACATGTAATTTAAATCTCAAATCTGCCACTCACTACTCAAGAGATTTTATACACGTTATCTAGCCCCTAGGCTTTACTCAGGTGTAATGGGATTAGCCAACTCTCATGGGATTACTATAGGCATTGAATATAAAAACATAAGTCAACTTCCTGACACAGAATAGGTGACAATAAATATTAGTTGTTGTTATCATGTCACCAACATGCTAAATCTGACATGTTTCGATAATAAAATATTCCAAAACTTAAGGGGTTCAATATTTACATAAGCGCATAGAATTTAATATTATGCCCCTGGTTAGATAATTGTCATAAATAATATGTACGGCATTACATTTTTTTATATGTTAGAGTTGTGTCATGAAGAGATTGGTACATTTTCATAATCACACAAATAAGTCTCTGTAACACATAAAAATTTAAATGAAAGGACATTAGTAAATATAACAACAGTTATTAAAAGATTATGTTCAATCACAAAAAAATACAACTCTGCGCTCAGATGCCTTTACAAGGGAGAGGTAAGTTACACCAAACATTCATAGAACAGATATTCTAATTCTATACAAATTGTTTTACTAATTGAAGAGGGGAGTGGTAGTGCTGGTACTTAAGTCATTTAATGAAGCTAACAGTAACTTTGATACAAAAATCAAGATATTTTAAAAAACTAAAATTACAGATTAATCTCACTTATAAGCATGGACACAAAATCCTAAACAAAATATCAATCCAAATCTAGCAGTGTATTTTTTTTCAGTGTATTTTAAAAAAAACAAAAACAGGGCGCCTGGGTGGCTCAGTTGGTTAAGCGACTGCCTTCGGCTCAGGTCATGATCCTGGAGTCCCGGGATCGAGTCCCGCATCGGGCTCCCTGCTCAGCAGGGAGTCTGCTTCTCCCTCTGACCCTCCCCCCTCTCATGTGCTCTCTCTCATTCTCTCTCTCTCAAATAAATAAATAAAATCTTTAAAAATAAAAAAATAAAAAAATAAAAAAAACAAAAACATAATTGTCATGCAAGGATGATAATGCAATGCAAGGATGATTAAATGTGATAAAAATGCATTTATGTAATTGACTACTTTATTAGATTAAAAGAGAAGTTATATGGGGGGGCGCCTGGCTGGCTCAGTCGGTAGAGCATGCAACTCTTGATCTCGGGGTCATGAGTTTGAACCCCACCTTGGGCATGGAGCCTACTTAAAAAGGGTAAATAAACAAATACAAAAAAAAATTTTAGGGGCGCCTGGGTGGCTCAGTCGTTAAGCGTCTGCCTTCGGCTCAGGTCATGATCACAGGGTCCTGGGATCGAGCCCCGCATCGGGCTCCCTGCTCAGCGGGAAGCCTGCTTCTCCCTCTCCCGCTCCCCCTGCTTGTGTTCCCTCTCTCGCTGTGTCTCTCTCTGTCAAATAAATAAATAAAATCTAAAAAAAAAAAAAATTTTTTTTTAAAGAGAAGGTATGTGATCATCTCAGTAGGTAGAGAAGGATGAAGCATTAGATAACATTCATCCTATCCATGATAAAAAAAATTAAAAAATAAAAAACCAGCCTCAGCAAAATAGTGCTATTAAAAAAAAAAAAAAAACCTTTGCTAACCCAAAAAGGATACATACAAAAAACCTGGACCGACCATTACACTCACTAATGGGAAGCTGAAGTTTTCCCTTTAAAGTCAAACATGGGACAGTGATGTTTCTATCAAACTGGTTCTACTTAGCCATGTTCTGGAAGTCTTAACCAATCAGTAAAAGAAAACAAAACAAAGGGGGCGCCTGGGTGTCCCAGTCGTTAAGTGTCTGCCTTCGGCTCAGGTCATGATACCAGGGTCCTGGGATCGAGCCCCGCATGGGGCTCCCTGCTCAGCGGGAAGTCTGCTTCTCCCTCTCCCGCTCCCCCTGCTTGTGTTCCCTCTCTCGCTGTGTCTCTTTGTCAATTAAATAAATAAAATCTTTAAAGAAAAAAAAGAAAGATTTAAGGATTTGGAAAGAAATAAGCATAGGCGTCACTACTTTACAGATAATAGGATTTTCAGCCTAGAAAACTCCAAAAGAATCTATAGACAAATTATAATAGAGAGTTCAGCAGAATTGTGAGGTGAAAAGAACTATATATAATCTATAGCACCCCCACATACCAGAAACAATTAGAAAGTAATTTTTAAAAGACCCCATCTACAACAACAAACAAAAACTGCAAAATAAATAGGGATAAATGTTTTTAATTGGGTAGCATTTATATGGAGAAAATTTCCAAAACCTTATTGGAAAGTAGAAAAGGTTGGCAAAAATGAAGAAATATGTGATGTTCACGGATAGAAAGAATCAAACTATAAAGATTTCATCTTGCTCAAACTCACAAATAAATTAATGTAATTCCAATAGAAATACCAACAGATATTTCTGTAGAACTTGAAAAACTGATTCTAAAATTTGGAAAAGCAATGGAACAATAAGTCTGAGGCAATTTTGGAAACAAAGAACAAGCTGGGGTAACTTGACAGAGTCATAAGTAATCAACACTCATTGCAAAACTCTAATAGTTAAGACAATGGGTTCTTGGCAAATTAGCCCAATAGAAAATAAATAAATTGGGCTACCATTTACAAAGGTTGTTTGTAGTTTAAAAGATCAAAACAATTGAAAAACAAAAATGTAAAACATTTATAAGAAGGGGCAATAATCTTTATGTCTGCAGGGTAGAAAACAATTTCTGAAACAAGATGCCAAAGTAAAAACAAAGAAAGAACTTATACTACTAACTACATTTTTTTTTAAAGATTTTATTTATTTATTTGACAGAGAGAGACACAGCAAGAGAGGGAACACAAGCAAGGGGAGTGGGAGTGGGAGAAGCAGGCTTCCCGCTGAGCAGGGAGCCCGATGCGGGGCTTGATCCCAGGACCTTGGATCATGACCTGAGCCGAAGGCAGATGCTTAATGACTGAGCCACCCAGGCGCCCCTACTAACTACATTTTAAAAATAAAACTTGCACACAGCAAAAGACAACTTAAAAAGAAAAGACAAACTACAGACCAGGAGAAGATACTTACAACAAAAATAACTACCAATGGATGGTATCCAGAATTTACCAAGAACTCTGAAAACTAAGAAGGAAAAAAAAAGCTCAATAGAAAAACAGCCAAAGGATATAAAGAGGCAAGCTTTTCAAAGAGGAAGAAATATGAATGACTAAGGAAGAAATGAAAAGATGTTCATCCTAACCAGTAATCTGGAAAATGCAAATTAAAACCACAGTGTGGGGGGTTCCGGGATGGTGCAGTCAGTTGAGCCTCTGATTCTTGGTTTTGGCTCAGGTCGTGATCTCAGGGTCATGGAGCTCCATGCTCAACATGGAGTCTGCTTGGGTTTCTCTTTCCCTCTCCCTTGGCCCCTCCCCTCCCTTTCTCAAATAGATAAATAAATATTTTTTAAAATAAATAAATAAAATAAAATAAATAAAAAACCACAGTGTGGGACTCTTTCATACCCATCAGGTTAACAGTAAATTTAAAGTACCAGGTGTTGGCAAGAATATGGAGCAATGAACTCTCATAAACTACCGAAGGAGGTAGTTACAAATTAGTATGCTCTTTGAGAAAATTTGACCATATCTAAAAGGATTGAAGATAAGCTTATGTTTCTGTTTCTGCAGTTCCACTCCTAGGTTTATATACTAAAGAAACTCTTATAAGATAGCTGAAGATACTTGCATGCAATATTCTTTGTACTGCTACCTATGACAACAAAATAGTGAAAATAACCCATATGCCTACCACTAGAAGAATGGACTTTAAAAAGTGTTGTGTGATTAAACTAGAATAATATTTTTGTCATATTAGTCTGTGTGGGGTTTGGTTTTTTTTTTTTGTATATTTGCATTATTTCCATTTTTTTTTAAACAAGCAGGGAGAGGGTAAACAGAGTAGTTATATTTGAAAAAGGAAATACTTCTGGATATTTCAAATCCATGAACCATGCTAAAAAATTGCTAGAAGAAATCATTACACAATAAATTCACAAACACCTTGAAGGCATCAGAATATATGATCTATAAGGAACAGGTCTCATCAGACTCACCTAATTTTCTAACAAGGCAGAATAATAGATCTGGTGGGTCAAGAGGAAGAGATAAATGCAATGTCCCAACTTTAGCAAGAATTCTTAACTGGTGCCATATGGAATTCTCATCAAAAAAGCGGGGAGAGAGAAAATTTATATAGAAAGTGGGAATAGCATAGTCTAGAGCTAGACTCTAGTCAACAGAATAAAATTACACAGCACACAAGAAGATGGATAATTTTTCTTCCTTAAAGACCATTGTCAACCTTTGGGAGCAAAATTAGAGGCAATCCTGAGTTCACATGTCTCTTGACTTCAGTGGTAAAATAAAGACCATAGAGGCCTTAACTGTGTAGTTAACATCTATCTAATAGGGAATGAGAAGAGTTCTTTCATATGGAGATGTATCTATTAAATTAAGAAAGTGGTCAAGACCAATTTAACGTTTTAAGAGAGGATACCAAAAAAGTACCTCTCAGGACGAGAAATTAATATTCTATATATAAAATATGAAAAATAACTGAAGCTCTAACTAGGAAGCACAGTTCATAGTCCTTCACATGAAAAACAACTTTGGCAAGGAAAGTGGTGATTTTCCATCAAGCAATTAATTTGATGAGAGACACAAGATAGCAAGGGAGGGACCGGCTTCTCCACAGCTGTGTCTTCATGATGTCTGATGAGAAAAATCCACACCACTGACCAATCGTGTGGGCGACCAGCCAGATGGTCTCACATGCCGGGACTGATCAGCTGAGAGGAGAAATCAATTTAGAGGTCGGCTTGGACATCAAATTGACTTATAAACATCAATATGTCACTGAGATCTAAAAATCAGTTCTAATAATGGGATACAGAAATAGGAGCCCTGCTCTGAGAGTTAGTCCAGTTATTCTCCACTTTTGTTCCATAGTGTGTCCACTTCTGTCTCCACTACTTAAAGGAAATGTAAAGGTATAAAATGGGCAAGGAGATTCATCAAAATCAGCAAGTATGCCAATGAGAAAAATTATTTTAAAATTCATATTATCAGAGAATTTTAGCTAGCCATTTCACATTTACGCCTTCATCCTTACTCAGAATGTTGTTCCTGGCTGTTCTTCATCTTAGGAAAAAAGAAAATAAGGATTTAGAATACAACATGAGATATTTAGGTCACGATTAAAAACAATTTTCTGACAGAGACCAGCTGATAAACTTTAGAAAGGGTCCATAGGAGAAGTTGTAGAATTTCCTTTTAAGGAGGTATTCTTCAATAACGTGTATTCTGTTCTGCCTTGGAAAATACCGTCAAGATTTCTCTCAGTCCTCAAATAAGAATCTTCCTAGAAATAGCAGCCCCCCCACCCCATGAACAATTACTAAAAATTATTTGAGGAAATATTTCAAGAGAAAAAAGTTATTATAAAATAAGTACTTGGCAAAGTAAAGTGTGCATTGTACAATGAAGGTGTTTTACCTTAAATTATACACCCACACTCTAAAAGAAAGATCAGCATTAATGCTTTTAAAACAACTAATGCTTTACAGAAAAAATATATAATTTCAGAAACCATCTGCCCACGAGTCATATTTTCTTTGTTACTTCCTTGTGTTTTCTTAACTACTTTGTTAATATTTGCGTAGAAGCAGGACCTTTCTTTCATGAAAGCACAGATATTTAATCAATGTTTATAATAGTACACAATTGTTGAAATTACACTGAACAAAAACACATATGTAGTTCTGAGGAGTTCACATGCTGGAAGCGTGAGCATTCCCAGAATAAATAATATGTGTGTATTCAACACCGTAATTGCTGGTATTTCTGTATTCTCTAATGTCTGTCTTTTATATGACAAACGGACTCAAGTGTTCCCCTCCTAGGGTGGAGTGGCAAAGAGGAGAAATGGGGAGAAGGATATATGTGCGCACAGGGGGTGGTGGTGCCTCTCTCTGTGTGATCCAACCCTTCCTCTCTTAAAAGAACCAGGGCAGGTCACTGCTGCACATATACACTCGAATTGCTACGGAGAGACTGAGATTGGGTTGGGCACTGAGCATCCTGATGCCTTAGACTAAGAAAACACGAGAGCGGGAAAATGCCCTAAGTATAGGATTTCATCTATCTTCTGGAACCTTGAAGAGTCAAAAAAACAGGAAGACTAAACTTCATCTTTGAGCAGAACAGAAAATAGTGACACCACCAAGGAAGCTCTGGCAGGCTTCCTCCCCTTTCCCCCCTGCCCAAGGCTGAGGCTGGGCAGAGGAAGAACTGCCCATGCTGGGTACAGGACTCAGGGAAAAAAAGAGCCGGTATCACTTAGATTTTGTCGGTTGCAAACAACAGACTGATTCTAGCTAGCTTAAGGGGAAAAGAATGTTTTACCATAATAAGAGGTTGCTCATAGATTTGAAGAAAAGGCAGGAGGCAAAAAAAGATTTTTTGAGAAAAAGCTAGAATCCCGGCTGCTCTAGGAATTTGGTTAAACAGACAGTTCCTTCTCGACCACCACAATCACACCATTATGATGAAGAATGTGTTCTAGTCCTATTCACTTGGCCCTGTGCCACTCAGGACAAAATTCAAGTCAAGGAGAAAGGACCCGATCTTGAGTTCTTGCTCACCCCTCAGTCAGGAGTTGAAATGGGTACCTTGCCTGACATTCTCACTGAAACTGCATTCAACAGGGAAGGGGTCATTCCCCAAAAGAAAAACTAAGCTGCTATTAGAAGAAGTAGGAATGGATGGTAGGCAGACAAAATCGACGAGAGTATAGGCACCAGCCAGCCAGAGCAGGTGGGTGGCCGACAAGAGAAGGAGGGCTAAAGGCACGTGCCTAGGCGCGGAGTAGACAACAATGCCAAAAATCCACAGGTTCCAGGGACAATGGGGTTACTGAGCCCCTCTCGCATGACTCTTAGCAATCTAGAACATTATTTAGCATGCAAGAATTTGCTTGTCTATCATTCGGCTTTCACCTATTTATATTTCAGCTATCTCATCCTCATGCCAACAACCTCATTTCAGTGATAGATTAACGCAGACTTCTTCATTTTACACTCTCCTTCCAATGAAAACATACAGACCATTTTAAATATTATATTCTCATTCATTCACTCATTCATTCATTCAGCAACAGCTGTTTGAGCCAGAAAGTGCAGGTTAGAGTGCAGTATCGGGCTTTCAGCATCAGCAACCATGTCCTTGAGGCACAGCTCTAGTGGTTGAATAAGCTATTGATACAAATGTGCGCACAAAGCCGTTTCTAAAGACTCCTCCAATTTAAACGTGGTCACGAAGAACATGTTAGATTTGGATGCACTTCCTCCTTTCCAGACCCAGCCAAACGTCACGTCAGAAGCAACAGTTCTAAGGCATTCAACACAAGAAAACACTTGGAATTTTTGAAAATGACAACTCTATAGAGATTAATACATGTGTTTATGACATTTACAAATGTTCCCCAAATTAAATGTCATTATAAAAGGTCCATTATTAAGTCATTGTTTATACGTAAGTATGGATGTCAGCACTGTACATACAGTCTCTCTCAGTTATAAGTGGCACCTACCTTAAACGGAACACCCCAGTTCTATTTTTTCTGGCTCCTTTTCCACGTAGGAAGTAAAGAGATGCTTGTCCGTACACACATATACAGGTACTTACACATTCACCTGCATAACACCTTGCATGTTCTTACACTTGAGGTGGAGACTCCATGCTTGTAGCATGTTTATAAATGATTCACTGAGGAATGAAATCCCCTTTACCCTTTCTGAGCTTAAAGAACATTAAGCAGTCAAAGAAAAAAAGAAGAAGAAGAGAAACACACAGGGACTTGGCAAAAAGCTAAAAATAACAAGAGCTAAAAATAACAAGGAAAATTTTGAAGAGAAAATTATAAAAGTATGGTTCAAAGGGAATAGAATTTTCCCAACAGAAGAGAAAAGACACATTTCTTCCTTCGGTCTCCAAATGTGAATTAAGTAGGCAGGCAAACATGACAAACTGTGCCTCAGCTTCTAGCAGCTGAGAATGGAGTGAAACCTGGACAGGCTGCTAGCTAGAAAGTCTACTCTGGAGCAGAGAAATAGATATTCCTAATGAAACATTAGTACTTTCAAATATCTATAATAATCCCAGAAGGCCAACAAATGGTTAATATGGAGACCCTGTATTTACAGGATTTCTTATCTAGCTCTCAAATATTCTTACTACATTTAAAGCATATCAAATCCAAGTTAGATTTTTTTTAAGTATAACCTGCCACACTGTTTTTTAAGCTTAATCACAGAAAATCTATAGCATAAATGGTTTAAATCCACATTCTAATGTATTCAGACATTCAGAATCACAAATGTTTCAAAATTGTGCCAAAAAGATACCAGCTATTTTTAATTTGCAAGAGCTTATGAAGCACCATATTTCCCTACCCCCAGCCCTTGGTTCACTACCGCCATGAATAAAAATTTCCCCAGAATATCAGGGCAATTGTGGGAGGGATATCAGGGCTTCGGCCCCCCTTCCTCGGAGATGATGCTATTGATCAGCTGTAAGAAGAACAGGAGGCCCAGTGATTGCTACAGTCACGGTATAATTTAGCCCTAATTGAGGAGAGAGCTCTGTGCAACCAAAATGGGTAAACTGTGTGCTTTAATTCATAATAAGTACCTGTTTAATGGATCAAATAACCTTTATTGCGGTAGAAACTCCTTTATTCCTGAAAATTTTTTCTGGGGAAAATTGGTCTTCTGCCTTCCAACACTAGGTTGAGTTGATCAAATCCAATTAAAAATGCTTCCAAATATAGGAATTGGCTTTGACTGATATGCAGAAATATTACATTTATTTTTCACACAAATCCATGATTTCTTGTTTTACCTTTTTTATTTTTTCTTTTTATTGTAATAATATATACAGCACAAAATTTGTCACTTTAATCATTTTTAAGTGTATAATTCAGTGGCATTAATTATAATACACAATGTTTTACAATCATCACCATATCTATTTCCAAAGCTTTTTCTTTTTTTTTTTTTAAAGATTTATTTATTTATTTGAGAGAGAGAGAGAATGCGAGCCCAGGGAGGGGCAAAGGGAAAGGGAGAGAGAGAATCCCAAGCAGACTCCATGCTGAGCGCGGAGCCCTCCCTGGGGCTTGATCTCACAACTGTGAGATCATGACCTGAGCTGAAACCAAGAGTCAGATGCTCAACTGACTGAGCCACCCAGGTGCCCCCAAAATTTTCTCATCACCCAAAAAAAATCTATACCCATTAAGAAATCAGTCTCCCATTTCCCCTTTACCCCAGCCCCTGGTACCCTCTAATCTACTTTCTGTCTATGAATTTGCCTACTCAGATATTTTACCTAAGTGGAACATACAATATTTGTCCTTTCGTGTCTGGCTTATTTCATTTAGCATAATGTTTTTAAGGTTCATCCGTGTTGTATCATGTATTAGAATTTCATATTTTTTTGCAGTTGAATAATGTTTCTTTGTATGAATATACCACATTTTGTTTATCCTTTCATCTATTGATGGATATTTGAGTTGTTTCCACTTTGGCGATTGTAAATAATACTACAGTAAACATTAGCTTGCAACTATCTTTTCGAGTACCCGTTTTCAGTTTCTTTGGGTTTATACCTAGAACTAGAATTGCTGGGTCATATGATAATTCTGTTTAACTTTCAGAGGAACTACAAAACTATTTTCCACAGAAGCTGTACCATTTTACATTCCTACAAGAAATCTTTTCCTTTTTTCAAGCAACTTTTTCTTAAGCCTCAGAACAGAGAAAAAGAAAAGGAAGAAATAAGGAACTAGCCTGGATCTCAAGGAGCCAGCCTACAGAGCCTTTCATCTTGTCATGCTCTCCTGCAGACTTTTATAAATGGACTGTAAAATAGCCCTCATTTTAACGCTTGGTTTTTTGGGTTTTTTTTCTATTACACAGTAATGTGTAATTAAGTACATATTTCTCCCTTTGGTTCACCAGCCCATATTATTTCCATTTTCCATGCTAAGGCTGTAGGAAAGCACTATTTTAGTTGAATGGAAGGAAGCATGTCCAAGGCCTATTATTAGGTTACCATATATATATTCTGGGAGTTGTTCTCTGGTCCCTTAAACACCCAGATCCTTCCACCTCACCAGCCTGCAGTTACACTTTCCAGTCTTTCCTCCCTTAACAAGTTTCCCCATGTCATTTCCCAGAGCAATTGCAGGCTTCTCTTCCTGCTTCTGGCAGATTGATTGTCTCATTTAGTGGTGTGGTTTTGCTTTGCAAATAGAAAGAATTTCTTCTGCATTAATCTTTTGTCTTAAAATTTTAGGAATAACTCCACTAAATATACAATGTAATCGTTACTAGGAATGTGAACTGCACACAATTGCAACCAAAACAACCACAGATGGCATTTTTGTGAAAACTGCACTCTATACATTTTTTTGGCCCATTATGTGCCCCAAGAAGAGGGGTTTCAACTGATTGATATATTAAGTTCTCAGAAAGCAAGAACCCCACCAGAGGGTACATTCTCAATGTGCAACCAAAAGTAGACCTTCTCATATTGCTAGTTAGGCAGCAGATAGGAATCACAAAGTGTTATTGAGTGGCAAATAGTGAGGTACTCTCCTTGGGTGCAAAACTTAATGGGTGCCAGAAATCTCAGTAATCAAGATAAATAATATTTTTATGCAATATTTTCAAAAAATGAAATTTAATGCAAAAATGTCCATGATGAACAATACCTTAAATTTTTAAATAAAGATAGGATTAGTATTACTGATTTTTCCTTTTGCCTCTAGCTCCATGTGGTTCAGCACAACACTGGTGGCTAAAAAGGTTTTTATTATGAGTATGATTAAAAAAAAGCAGCATTACCATAATATTTCTATGGTTCCATTATTCTACTTCCTTAAATTTCTCTCTCATAGAAAAAACATTCATACAGAGCCCTGGGCAAAACTGTGAACCAAGTAAAATTTATCCTCAGTGGCTTCCAACTCCTTCTTTTTCCTCCATACCCACCCACAGATTCCCAGTAGATCCCATGCTGTCTCCCAACTTCTGAGGGCCTCCCACCTGGGCACCATAGCCAGACCTACTGTCTCACAAAATAGGCCAAACACTGCACCTCTTGTAGCTTTTGTCTGGCCCCAAAGCAAAAAGAATCTACCCCAAAGGAAAAGAAAGTTTGATATCAAAAAAGGCCAAAGATTCTTGAGAGAGAAATTCGTCTTAAATAAAATCATACAATTTTAGAATGAGATCACAGGGATCCACCAAATGAATTCCTTTTATTTTACTAATAAAGTAACAAGCCAAAGAGGTTAGGAATAGCTTGTGCACTGAATTAGACTAGAGGCATAGCAAAGACTAGAACCCAGGTCTACTCATCTACAAAATTGACAGAGTTTAATCTTTATTCTTAATCTTTATTCTGTGTTTTTGACATTTGTAGCTGAACCTGAAAAAAAAATCAGAAATCATTGAGACATGAAACTACTCAATTTCTTTCTGAGAGTTTATTGCACAATCACCATCATTAATGACTTCAGATATTTATCCAGAGATGATTTTGTGTCTAGGATACTGTGCTGAAAACTTGAAGTCTTGGTATAGGAGGTAAAATTTCAAATAATCATTCCATAACTAAAAGAGCTTACAGAGAAAAGAAAATGGGCAAACACAAATGGGGAGATTGAGGAAAATGAGCAGTAGGTATTTTTGCAACAATTTTTTTTTAAAGAGCCAGCATTTAAGAGGGTTACAAACTGTGATGTTAAAGACCTTTCTCAAATATTTTAGTAATCTGATTATCTTCAAGGTTTGGCCCAGGAATGCAGATGGATTTGCTAACAAGAATATCCATCATACCAAAAGGTATCACAGCTTCAGACTTCTTCCTCTTCTAACCAGTTTCTCATTATTCTCCAATGCAATATATAAAATATGTTTACATATGTCAATGTCAAATAAAAAGCAAACACGAACCATTACCTAGAAAATGTATGTCACTGCACTTCCATACAATAAACAATTTGGGAAGTATGGGGAGGGGGGAACTGAGTAGACCCAATCCCCATATGGCGAAAAATATATCAAACACAGTTTATGGATTGGGGGATGGGGAGTGGGCATGGTTCTTACTTTTCTGAGGTTCTTTTCTGAAAACGAATACTCTAAATCCAATAATTTTAATTGGCCTTTCTTTCATCCTATAATATTGGTGATTTTTTTTCTTCATTCAAATGGTTGCCTATTTTCTGAAAGCTATCAAAAGCCAAAATATTCTACTTTTTTGGACCATCAGAAGTTTCTGATCCATTTTTTTAATCTTTAAAACATTTAAAAGTAAGCAACACTTTTTATATTATTGCCTCAAATTATCCTTCTAGATTTAATATGATAATAATTATTGAAGCTATCTCAAGTGGTATATAATAAACTAATACAATGACAAGATCTGTGAAGATCTGTGAAGAAATCTAAGCCAACAAATGATGCATATATTGAAATCCACCTCCCCATCCCCAGTCACCCCCACCCATTCCCACCAAAAATTGCCAGGGCTTTCTCTCCCCACTCCATGGTTTCATTACATTTTCAAAATTCCCAGAAAGTCTACATTTCTATCCAGGATTTAGATAATGAATACAAAGCAATTATCGTGTCTTTGGACACTCTGCTTTACAATTTTATACAGCACATTTTTCCCAGCTGCTACCCTGACTCTGATCTAGTAGTTTCCTTGATAGTACTTTTACCTGTGTTTCCCCAAGTGCCCTTCTAACATCATTAAAGCTTATCCATGGCCAGTTTTTACATTCTTTCCTAGAAAGGTGACAACACCACGCAGATGCGACATGACAGGACCGTTGGTTGCTAAATTGGCATTTCAGGGAACAAGGAGAGAGTATCACATACCAGCTTCAAAATGTCACATTAAGGGGGGAAACAGAGTTTATCGTTCAACTTGACTTTCAAATGTTTGACTTGCACTTGGTGGGCAGGCATTTCTAATCAGTATCATTGATAAACACTAGGCGGGTGGTGAGGTGTAACTAAATGTGCTATCATTACACGCAGAACAGTGCTTAAAACAATGAAGTGCCTGAGTTGTTAATGCAAAATTGCTTCACATTTCATGACTCACTTAAAGCAAAACTGTTAAAAGATGGCTCAGTGATTGTTTCCTACAGACAACATTCTCTAAACTGTACTCTAATGAACAGAAATGTTGAGGTCAGTTCAAGCATACGTTAAGGGGACTAAAAGCATCATATAAAACTAAAATAGAAACAAGTTTTTATACTATGGCTGACATGCTGATTAGTTCTTCTTCAAACAAAATGTTCCTGAAAGTTTCTTTCCAGATACTTTACAAACTAAATATTAGAGTACTTAAGTGGTCTTTTCTGATAGTATTGTTACATGCTAAAATAAAATGAAGGTTAAGTACACCAAAAAAACATGAAAATGCTTGGACATAAAAGATTTTTAGTTTTTCAATTTTTAAGTGAACTATATTGTGAATATATTTGTCTCCAATCTGACCAAAGCTGAAGAAATGTTGAATGAAGTGAAAGTAACAATCTTGGAATTGTGATTATCATGCTCGAGTTTATGAAAGCCAAAATAAACACTGAAATATTTATCTTAGATTTTAAAAATTTATTAATTGTACTGTTCTATTAACTTCCAAAAAATAATTTATGTAGACAAAAGCCTACATAGCAAATTTCACAAGATCAAGTAAAATGAGAGGAGGTATAATGCTGTGCCATATTTAGAGTTAAGTTTACTATACTCTTGGGAAATTTGCCAGTGAGAACCTACCTCCTGGGCCACATCTAAGCCAATAACCGCCAGCTGCCAGCTCGCCTGCACCTTATATGAGGATCTGGCAGAAGACCTCTCATCACTAGAGATGTTTTGTCCTAGATAGAGATTGACCCACCTAATCAGACCTCTCTCAGGAATCTGAATACAAGACGTATATAAAGTGTTGGTAACTGTTTGTGAGGGCAAAACCCAAGAGACAACATTAAACCAAGACCAGAGGTCGGTAAAAAGTAATACACTAGCAATTCAAGTGATTGCATTTAAGGTCAAATAAAATGACTATTTAGTTGCATCACCCACCCCGTATAACAGATAATCTTATCACCTTTATCTAGAACATTCTGGAAATTTTTTTCTCATGCCTGTGGCTGATTCAGTCCTCCTAACTACCACCTGGCTTCTTAACCATTGCTCTCAACTCACTAGAGATCTCTACTTACATGCTGCTCTTCCAGACTGGAGCTCCCTTAGCCTTTATTTCACCAAACACCCTTAACCTAAGGTCATTATGTATAACTTATATTTACTGAAGGCTAAGGATAATGGAGGGTAAAGTTGTAAACAAGTTTAAACTATATGTTAATTACCAATTTCTCTAGCAATTCATTGGACATTCCTTGCCCACAGGTAATTTCATTGGCCATTTCCCTAGGTAAACCCTGTCTTTTTTCTACCCTACTAAGGAAGCTTTCTCTCCAGGCTCATGTACAGATGGGTGCAAGGCAGGTAAAGTAAGTGACAAAAGGAAAGCAAATACAGTAATAGTTTTTATTATCACAAAGAAAAAATTTTAAACATAGAGCTCTGTATATCTTTCATTTCCCAAATTTCTATCTCATTCTTCTTTTTTTAAGTGGGCTCCATGCCCAACATGGAACCCCCAAATTTTTATTACATTCTTAAAGCTACTGTTAAGAAAACCTACTTATATATGTGTATGCGTGTGTTGGGGATGTATAATGGTAACTAATTTTGGCCTCATCTCCTGGTAAGTATGGGATGGTGAGCATGAGAGCAAACGAGGGAGTGCCTCCCTTTCTAAAGGGGACAACTCATCTCTAGCTCCAACCTCTTTGCCAAATCGAATGCCAGCCCAGGGCTTCTAGATTTTCAGGCTTTTCAAAAGAAACCAGAAATCCAGTGTGTAGAAATTTTCCTAATTTTTCAAATTCTGAATACTAATTTAATTTTTGTAAATACTATATGAGCCATACCAAATCCATATCAGTGCCAAATTCAGCCATAGGAAGACCCTGTCATTCATCTCACATCCTAGGGTTTCTCTCCACCATTTGGGTTGCCAATGGACAACTCTAAAATTACTATTTTAAAATACTGAAGTGATACAATTTGAACTAGCTTAGGAAAGGAGAATTTACTGAATATATCTTATGGGTCCTAGGCTGAGGAATGTGGCTAGGTCTTAGGAACATTTGGTCCAGGAATTCAAATTCCATCAGAGGTTGTAGTGGCCACTTTTCCTTGTAAAGATGCTCCATCACTCTGTCTCTCTGCCCCTCTCTCTGCTCTGCCTCTCTCTGTCTCTCTCCTACTCTTCAGTTGATTTTACTCATGTCTTCTGCCTACATGGCCACAGCCATGGACAACACCCCAGCTTTTCATTTTAAGTCTCCTAAAGAGAGATAGCCACCTCTTTCTCAATTTCCAAAATTTCCAGGTAAGTACTCTTGTCCAGCTTGGGTCAGGTGAGCAAACTTGAACCAATCAAATATGACCAAAGTGGGGTCTCATTACTCGTGATATATAATGAGAAAAGGCAGAAATGGTAGAGAATATTGCACAGGAAAAAAAAAAGAAAAGAAAATAGTTGTCACCATGCAAACATACATTGCAAACACACTCCTACACTCATAAACCTTTAGATAACAGTGCAAAGGAGCCCATAATTAAATGCTCAGATGTGTGATGCAAGCAACTTACGCTACAGGACTTAAAAAAGATTTAATGTAGCTTGGAGTTAGTAGAGAAAAACTTTCTGTAGGAGGAATGATATGAGCTGTCCTCAGAAGTGTACACAAGATTTTGTTTGCAGAGAGCCAAAGACTCAAAATGCTGAATAGTCATAAAGAGATACATACAATCAAATAGTTCAACTGAACTTTGTCAGGGACCTGTGCTCTATAAGGGATTATACAAGAAACAAAGGCCCAAAGATGATCATGAAGGGTTAGGGAGTAGTGTGATCATTCTGACTGCACTGTACTTGGCTGAACAACTGTGCTTAAAGAATATTAATAGATTTTTGTCAATATTGAGGGAAGTCCCTACTTGCATTTTATAGATTATTATACTCAACAAAATCTGCGAAGAATATAAATTTGAGAAAATTTAATAAATCAAGAATACTTCAAAATGTTAAATTAATAGTTTCCACAAGCATAATAAAATTTAATAGGAATCAAAATGAAATATTGCTCCAAGGATCAAAATGAAAACTGGTATGAGGTTTAGAATGTGGCAGGCCTGGCAAAATAGCAATTGTGTGGGGAAAAAAAACAAAAATCTATGATCTTTTGTTAATTGCAACATTGCTATAAGCCAACCTTCTGACAAGGCACTAATATATTAGATGCAATCTTTAGCAGAATTAATAGAATTATTGTGCCTAGAACAAGAGTGTCAGTAAGTGCCGCTACTGGATCTGATTACATCTAGATCATTCTGTTCAACTCTGGATTCTGCATTTAAGGGACACATTGACAAACACTTCTAAGGGCAGGGACCAGAAAGTGGAATTGTCTAGAAACCATATCATAAAGAATAACCGAAGGGGTCTGGAGGAAGGGGGGGAGCAAAAAGGAAATAGTTTCATGAGAATAAGAATATAGACTAATCCCGAGGGTCCCTAGCAGGTGAAACTATTATCAGTAGAAGGAAGTTACCAAGAGGCAATGTTGGGTTTACTTTGAGAAAGAAGTTAATCACAATTACTTCTTTCCCACAGAAGATGGATTGCTTTTTAAAATAGTGAACTGGACAAATATTTGCCAAGACTTGTGGACCATATTCTTGCAGAGGGGAAAAGTTTGGGCTCAGTGACCTAACAGTCTCTTCTATATTCCATTAGCTTGTTTTTCTTTACAAATTTATACATAAAATTTGGTGGGGGGAAACTCCTTGGGCCATGCTGAATAAAGGAACCAGCCTATGTCCTTCACCTTCCTCACATTTAGAATTTAAAAATTAATATCAGCTTGGACAAGATGTTTGGCAAATTTATTTTATTCGAAAAACCTCAAATTAAATTTATCCAGAAAATAGCTGTAATAAATGTAATAACATCAACTACTTGGTAGGAGTAGACTTGGATAGGAGTGAACTTAGGGGAGCCAAATGTAAATTTTCTTCCTGAAGATTAAAATTGTACCAGTGTCGACAACTCATTTCAAGACAAAATGAGCACTCCTACATGCTCTTCTATGAAACTTCCATATGCTGCTGGCAAGAGACTCTTCCAGTAGAAACCAGATTTGAGCACCAGCTATGTTGCTTACAAGTTGTGTTAACTTGGGCAAGTCATTAGCCTATCTAAAGCCCAACTTTTCACCTCTAAAATATAAAGTTATCAATACAGTGATATCTCCCACAAACTTTTTGGAGAATGCATACAAGTCAAAGCAGAAAATATATGTGATAGGTTTTTAAGGTATAAATATTAGCTATTATATGCAGAGGAAAAACAGCATATATTCAATTAAAATTTTCTGCAGCTGGGATTTCTTGTACTGAAACATTTTTAATGTTCCATAAAATCCCTTCTTCTACTCCCAAGGTTGCCTGGTTTTACTATACTGAGTTACATTTTTAAGATATAACAATTTCCTAATTACAGTAGTTTCCTCTATCATAAGATTAACTGTTACACTTGAGCGCTGAGTTTGGCAGCTGGTTCAACTTTAATGCTTTTTACTCAGACCACACACTGTGGTATAATATTCTTTCATTTTATTCCACTGTCTCACATGAATTTTATATTTCTTAATTGTCCTTTACAGTATTTTTTCTTAAAAAAAATATGGAGTCAAATGAGACATATCCTGGGACCAGGGGCTACCACACAATCAGAACTTCAACTTTTCCTAATGAGCCACTCAACAATTTTAGAAAGGATAACATTCTATAAAAGATAATAAAATTGCTCAATGCCAAAGCTGGGGTTTTAATCTAAATTATTTATAAAGCAGAAAGAAAGGATTAGATATTGCTGAAACAAAAGGATTTTGCACTTGCAGTTATTTTAAATGATTTTACATGCACAGTATGTTTTTAAAAGTTTACTTATCCCACATTTAGTAATAAACTCCATGGGATGTCTGGCAGAAATTCCCTGCCAGAACAGTTTACATCAACCATCTGTGTCTGCAAGAAGCTTCCAGATATTCTGCCACCTGATTCACTGTCCCAACTCTTCTCACTTCTATTCACAGGCTTCTTTTCATTTTCATCGTATGCTATATCTGCCCTGAGAGGAAGAAAATATTACCAAAACAATACAGTGTTACATATTCTGAAACCAAAATAAGATTGAAGAGCTTTTAACAACCAGTTCAATTTGTAATGGATTGATGATTCTCTTGCTCTTCAGAATGAGGACACATCAGCACCAGAGAATGTTTACAGAAGGAGAGGTCTTTAGAGATTATTTGGTCCACTGCTTTCCTTTGACAGATGAGGAAACTGAGGCCCAGAAAGTCAGAGGCTTGCCAGAGGTCCCACAAACTGACGTTGTTGAGCAAGGAGAGAACTGTAGCACAACCAACTCCCATCAGTGCCCTTGTCAGCACATCGATCCAATTCAGGGATCCTCCGTGATTAGTGACTTCCCTTGTCCCAGGCCAAAGAGCAGCCTCTCAGTTATCACATGGCTTGGGAGAGTAGACCTACCTGCTAAGAAGGAGGACATTTCCAAATAGGACAAATCTGGCTGCCCTCAAAGGCCTCTTTTCACCAACCCCATGGCCCTGTCTTCCCTCACTCAGTACCCTAAACTCTTTTTATTGAGGTATAATTGACATATTATATTAATTTCAGGTATATAATATAATGATTCAATACTTGTATATATTGTGAAATGATTACCACAATAAGTTTAATTAGCATTCATCACCTCACATAGTTACAATTTTTTTTCTTATGATAAGAACTTTAAAGATTTACTCTCTTAGCAATTTTCAAATATGCAATACAGTATTAACTATAGTCACCATGCTATATACTACATCTCCGGGACTTGACAGAGCAGTGGAAAGAACACTTTGGAGTCAAGACACCGGGGACTCAAGTCTCAGTTCTGCTACTCTTGGGTATTTGTTACCCTATCCCTCCATTTCCTGCTCTCTAGAATGGGTTTAGTATACCCATCTCTTAGGGTCCTGTAAGATTTTAATGATCTATTTTTGGATATCTTTTTTTTTTTGCTATTTTTTTCAACTTTATTGAGATATAATTGACATATAACATTGTATAGGTATACAACAGGACTTGATAAATGTATATATTGCGAAATGATAACCACAATAAATTTAGTTAACATCCATCACTTCACATAGTTATGATTTTTTTTCTTATGAGAATTTTTAAGATCTGCTCTCTTAGTAATTCTCTAATATATGATACAATATTGTTAACTTTAGTCACAGTGCTGTACATTTCATCCCCAGAATTTTAATTTAACTTAGTGTTTTGGGATGTCTTGTATGTAGGTATTTAAATTTCTTACAGTAGCTTTAATGGAACCACAGGATTGAAATGGACATTAAAGAAGTATCTGATTCAACTCTACAAAGAAAGCTCTAAAAGTCTACCAAGTCTCTTAATCCTCACACACAGAGACAATTCTGAAATTTCATATTGTCTTCTCACTACTTACTACTCTCTAATCCAGCCTAATACAGGTCTACTGTGTCCAAATATCAGTTTGGAAAAATAATGACCCATTGCAACACTGCTTTCATTGATCATGATCTCCATGTAAGAAGAGCAGAATAAGTCAATACGTTCACTAATGTATCTCATCTGTTCACTACCCAGATATTTGCCAGGTACTCAATTATTTTAGGCTCTTGGGGAGCCTCAATTATTGCAGATTTTTCAATTCTATCTTAGGACCATGCATATGAGAAGGTGAATCTATAACTTCTCTATGTAATACAGACCGAAGTCTGAAAATTCTTCACTATAAATATCTGAGTAGCCGTGAGAAGGGGAGAAAATGGTAATTGCTAAGGAAAGTAACTTTTATCTCAACCTGCCTGTACTCAAAATAAATCTCGCCTTATCACCACCCATTTTAAAACTTTCGTATTCCATCTAAGGTATATGGGTGCCTACAGGTTTAAGAGGAGCTGGGTGACAAGACAAATCTGGGTTTGGAAAAAAGCAGTTAGTATCTGCTTCACACAGAAGGTATATTAAACATAGTTTAACATACTTCTAACATTCTGCTGTCTTGAACTTTATAGGTCCCTGGATTTATTGATTAAGACTTAGCCATTCTGAAAAATGTGGCAACAGTTGTAACAATTCCAAATTAAATTAATGCAAACACAGTAAAGAGAATTGGAGAAAGAGCTAGTTAGCTAATGAATAATTTTATAAAGTGTCAAAAGCAACTGACAAGAAAATAGTAATATTAATTAATACCAACTGGCTTCTCAAAAACTATCTAGCAGCCCCTCTCAGGAAATGTGATTACTGGGTCATAGTCCACAGATTCATGTGGCATTTGGAGTAAGTCCTGCAGCTCTCAACATTCTGGACTGCTAAGAGCCCTCAGATGGAGCAGTGATCTCACTGAGCATAAATTGTGCCAGGCCTTGAGTAACTCCTCATCTTGTACTCCCTGGAGAGATACTGCCTCCCAAAAAACTGCAAGATATAACACATTAATGTCTCAGGAGGTGGGGGTGGGGGCACACTTGGGTTTTCTGTGTTGAGATGTTAATATATGTAAGTTGAAATGTTTACAGGAAGATAATCTGGACTTTCAGAGCAAGTTAATTATCTTTTTTAAAATAACTTCTTTAATTGCAAAAGTAATGATCATTTATTGCATAGAACTTGGAGATGATAGGAAGGCACAAAAAAAAGAAATTAAATCCACCAATAATCCCCTCCATCCTGAAATGACCACTCTAACAATTGTTTGTGAATTTTGCAAGGTGGTTGAACCAGGACCATGATGGGAAAGGGGTAACTTTGACTGAGTCAGATGTGCAATGATGCTCAGGACAAGAAGAAAGGGGTTTTAAAAAAAATTTTTAAGAAAGCAAAACTTTAAGGGTTATTTTGACAAAAACTAGGTCGAACACTGCAAGAGATTTTCACACCATGACTGTCACACTCAACCAGCTAGTGGGACAGACACTGAAACATTCACTTTGTATTCTTAGCACCAAACACACCTGAAAAGAAGGAAGAAAGGAAATCCTTGCTGTTCCTCACTCTGGAGGACCTGCCTGAAACAGAATGCCTGTCTGGGATTTTTCCAGTTAAGATTCATATTCTACACCATTTTTGCTTTCTCAGTCCAGAGCATCTTAATACATAGCATGCTATCCTTAAAGCAGTCTCACTGCCACCCTGCCCTTGTTTTCAAATGACATCTCTCTCTTTGAGGTTTTCCCAGAGCCCTCCCTGCTATTGAATGTTGCATACATCACATACTCCCTATTTTAAGTCAGAAAATCACAAACGTACTCCAAAGTTGGGAGATATTTGTTCAGCCATTTTCTCACAATATCATAGCAAACAGAAATAGGTAACGGTGGTTGAGTTCAGTTCAGTGCAACAAATATTGATTATGTACAATGTGCCAGCAACTATCCTAGTATGAGTATATAAAAAGAAATGCATTCTCCCAAACTATGGAGAAAGTCCAAATATCCATCAGCTGATGAATGAATAAAGAAGATGTGGTGTATATATATATATATATATATATATATACAAATACATACATGCATGCCTACTTACATACACAAAATGGAATATTACTCAGCCATCAAAAAGAATGAAATCTTGCCATTTGCAACAACATGGATGGAGCTAGAGTGTATTATGCTAAGTGAAATAAGTCAGTCAGAGAAAGACAAATACCATAGGATCTCACTCGTATGTGGAATTTAAGAAAGAAAATAGATGAACATATGGGAAGAGGGAAAAGAAAAAAAGGAGAGGAAAACAAACCATATGAGAGTCTTAAAAATAGAGAACAAACTGAGGGTTGATGGAGGGAGGTGGGTGGGGGATGGGCTAGGTGGGGGATGGACATTGAAGAGGACACTTGTTGTTGTGATGAGCACTGGGTGTTGTATGTAAGTGGTGAATCACTGAATTCTACTCCTGAAACCAATATTGCACCATATGTTAACTAACTAAAATTTAAATAAAAAATAAATAAAAATAAATGCATTCTCCCTGCCCCTGAAAATCTCACAGTCTGAAGAGGGGACGTGGGCACAAAAATTATTTTTGTATAAGTGTGTATTAAGTACAAGTGTTTCTGGTACATGGAAGACGGAAAAGGGGCATTATATTAACTTCTTTCAGTTAACTTTTTCTTCTTTATAAAACTTACTCCTTGGTTTCTTTGGTTTTGAACTTTTTGGTTTGAAATTATTTTTAATTCATTAAGTACTTATTGTATATGGTGGGCATTGTGTTTTTTATAGACATTCCCTCAACTCTCAACAACCCTGTGCAATAAACATTACTTCCACATTTTAAAGATGAAGAAACTAAAACTCAGAGATTAGGTAAGTTGTCCCAAAGTATAGAATTAGTTAAATGACAAAGTTAATATTTAAATAGCAGTCTGTCTCCAAAATTCATTGTCTTTCCATGTAAACATGATGCTCTCATATAAATATAGTAGATCATGATTAGAATGGCCATCACCTCTATTTGAAAAAGTGGTAAGTTTGAGTCCAGATGCAGTATCACAGTCCTCAATCTTGCTTTTTTCAGGATCATGTTTATCTGAGCCCACTGAAGTATTTATTATTAACTCAGTCTCACACATTCCATTTCTTAATATGTAACCATGTTACAAAGGTAGTTCATTTAGGGATATCAAAATCAAATAATTACAGAAGAAAAGTATGCTTAGTGTGCTTTGATTGTGTAATCTCCCTCAATTAACAATTTCCAATGAGTCACCATTGCCTTTAAGAAAGATTTCTATCTAAAACATAAACCCTAGCAATCAAGACCCTGTCATAATCTCTCCCACCTCCACTGTGAAGCCTGTCTATACAAAGTCCATTTTAAACCCTCTTCCTCCTTAGATAAAATTATTTATCAGGAACTTCTCACTTACTATACACTACTCAATAGAGACAAAGTTCCAATATACAAATGTTTGAATTATTAATGTCAATATAAGGAAAACAATTTTATTTGATAATGTTACAAAATGACAAAAATATGTGTCATTTTCATTCCAGCCATCTATATTTAACTAATTTAAGAGAAACAAATGAGACTTTATTAAAAATTCAATTTTGTTGTATTCTGCCTCCAGACTAAAGAATTTTTAGGTTTCTCTCTCTTAGGATTAAGTTCAAATCAAATAAAATTTTTATTTGATCAGGACAATAATGTTACAACTACAATGATTTTGAGTTGATCCACAGTGTTCTCTTGTTTTAAAAAAAATTTTTATGTGTACTATAGAACATTAGAAAATATAGACAAGCAAAATTGAAATTAAAATGTCATGTTCCTATACCAAGAGACTACTATCTTAACCTTTCATGCATATCCATGTTCTGTGTGAGAATATGTGTCTCAAAATTCATGTTTTGAATACTCAGATAAAAAAATTGTGTTTCTTTATTATTAAATAAAATCTATTAATCATATTTTGTGTCTGTGTTAATGAGGAAGTAAACTCTAGTAGAGAGTGTCAGAGAGGGAGCTGATGAGCATAAGAGAAAGAGACTTGAACTTCTAAAGAGATATAAAATCATTTGAGAGTGAATTGCTCTCTTTTACAGATAACTTCATGACCATCCACAGATTCTGCTTAGCAACACAGCTGGAGGTTGCTAGTCTAGACAAGTTAGATAAGAATGTCCACATTGCTTCTCAACCAAAATGGGAATGTTTTCTAAACACTGCAGAACATGAAGAAGCATGGAGAAGTCTAAAGTAGAAAAGGAAACCATTCTTTCTATAGTTCCAGTTTTTAAATGGTGATAAAATTGGTCCCTTCCTTTTTGCCTGGCCTTCTTTAAGCACCTTACATGTATTAAAGCATTTTATACTCACACAAACCCTATGAAATCAATACTACTATACCTTCTTGCACAATGAGAAAAATGAGGCACAGAAAAGCTAAGTGACTTACCCATGGTCACACTGCTAGTTAATAAAGGGTCAGGAATCAAGTTCTGGCAGTCTGGCTGTAGAGCCTAATCTCTAGCAACTACTCTATTTTACTTTTTTTAACTATTAGATTCTCTGAACGTCAAACAGAGGAATGGGAAGAAGAAAATACCTGCAGGAAAATATTTCGGACAAAGGTAAGGGATCATAGTTCTCCAAACTAAGTGGACAACTTTGAAGTACAAAGCCTATAATAATTTGTTAGAGAACTTCCCTGACAGAGAACAAACAGAGGAGATGGTTTTAAATGAGTAATATCAAAGATACATTATCTTTGCAAGACTGCAACTCCAGAATATAGCCCTGACCCTTCCATAGTACAAATCTCCCACAAATAGCTGGTCCAAGATGAACCGTCCTCATTCATTTTTTTTTTAATTTGTCAGAGAGAGAGAGAAAGAGAGCACAAGGAGGGGGGAGTGGCAGAGGCAGACGGAGAAGTAGACTCCTTGCCGGGCAAGGAGCCCGATGTGGGACTCGATCCCAGGACCCTGGGATCAGGACCTGAGCCGAAGGCAGACGCTTAACTGACTGAGCCACCCAGGTACCCCGAAACTTCCTCACTCAAACATTATCAATAGATCCACCACTAGATCTATACTAAGGTACTGCATTAAAAAGGGGGGGGAATCACACATGAAGCTCAACCACTGAATAAATGTGGCCATGGAGCCAATGAAAATTGTGACCAAAACACTCTATGGCATCAAAAAAAAAGCTTAAAGAAGTAATAAAGACTTTTATACAATAAGAACCATATGACCTCACTGATATGAGGAATTCTTTTTTTTTTTTTTTTTTTTTAAAGATTTTATTTATTTATTTGACAGAGAGAGACACAGCGAGAGAGGGAACACAAGCAGGGGGAGTGGGAGAGGGAGAAGCAGGCCTCCCGCGGAGCAGGGAGCCCGATGCGGGGCTTGATCCCAGGACTCTGGGATCATGACCTGAGCCGAAGGCAGACACTTAACGACTGAGCCACCCAGGCGCCCCGATATGAGGAATTCTTAATCTCAGGAAACAAACTGAGGGTTGCTGGAGTGGTGGGGGGTGGGAGGGACGGGGTGGCTGGGTGATAGACATGGGGGAGGGTATGTGCTATGGTGAGCACTGTGAATTATGTAAGACTGTTGAATCAGAGACCTGTACCTCTGAAACAAATAATACATTATATGTTAAAAAAAGAAGAAGAAGATAGGAGGAAGGGAAAAATGAAGGCGGGGGAAATCGGAGGGGGAGACGAACCATGAGAGACCATGAACTCTGAGAAACAAACTGAGGGTTCTAGCGGGGAGGGGGGTGGGGGGATGGGTTAGCCTGGTGATGGGTATTAAAGAGGGCATGTACTGAATGGAGCACTAGGTGTTATACGCAAACAATGAATCATGGAACACTACATCAAAAACTAATGATGTAATGTATGGTGATTAACATAACATAATAAAAATATATATATATAAGAATTCAAAGCAAAGATCCAAGAGTTTAGAAAAGTTGTAAAGATACCAGAAAAAAAGATGAAAATGTCCTGGCAAATCTTAAGAAAGAAGTAAAAGAAGAAAATAAACCACCATGGAAATGAAGAATTGTTTTGAGACAATAAGACACTGCTGGAAACACAGTAAGAGACACAGAAGACAGGAATGAGAAGGGGGGGGGGGTACTGCCAAAGGGAAAAAAATAATTGAGAGAATATGGCTGATATTAAAGACAAAGGAGATCCACCATCAGTGTTTGGTGCCTGCCTCTAAATAAGAGAAATGAATTAATTTTTTTAAAGTTTTAAGTCAAAAAACAATGAATTAATCAAAGAAGATTTAAATCTAAAAACCGAAAGATACACTCGGCCTAGGAAAAATTAACATACAAATCTTAACACTCAAAATATCCAAGTAAAATGAAAGGACTTCAAATAAAGAATTCTTTATGCAGTGAGGCAGGAAAGAACAAGCCATGTATAGGTAAAAATTCAGGCTCAACTTAGACTTCTCCTCAGCAACATTCAACACAAATACATGATTGGGGAATACCTGAAAAATCCTAAAGAAAGAAAATGTAACCCAAGGATTTAATCCTAGTCAAATAAGCCTCAAGTAGAAAGATAACAGAAAATTCAAAGAATACATTTCTCCCTGAGCCCTTCTGAAAGATGCTATTAGAGAACAAACTGCAACCAACTGAGAGATGAATAAAGAATTTCCAGGGACACCTGGGTGGCTCACTTGATTAAGCGTCTGCCTTTGCCTCAGGTCATGACCTTGGGGTCCTGGGATCAAGCCCCACATCCTTAACAGGGAGCCCACTTCTCCCTCTGCCCCTCCGCCCTGCTCATGCTTTCTCTGTGTCTCAAATAAATAAATAAAATCTTAAAAAAAAAAAAAATTCCAATTAAAGAACTGACAATGGAGCATTGACTGTAGCCATAGGACTAAGACTAAAGTAAGTCTTGGTATTATGATGCCGAAAGCCAAAAGAATTTATTTTAAGTGAATTAGTCAAGTAATATATAGTACACTTAAACACTTAGAAAAAAATGTGAACAACTAAAACCAAATGGTTGGGTAAAAGTAGTCAGAGGTGGAATGACTGGTGGCTCAGTCAGTTGAGCGTCTGCCTTGGGCTCAGGTCATGATCCTGGGGTCCTGGGATCAAGTCCTGCATCAGGCTCCTTGCTCAACAGGGAGCCTGCTTCCCCCTCTGCCTGCAGCTTCCCCCTCTGCCTGCAGCTTCCCCCACTTGTGCTCTCTTTCTCTCTGTCTCTTTCTGACAAATAAGTAAATAAAACCTTTAAAAAAAAAGTAGTCAGAGGAAATGGAAATGGAAATCCACTCATTTTGTCATTGCTTGTAGTACAGAGTCAAGAGATATTTCCTAAAGAAATAGATGATTGAGTATTTAATAAAGTTTTAATTACAAAAGTAACAACATTTCCTTTCAAAACAAACCTTTCAAATTATCAAAAGAAACACTCAGAAAGCAAAAGCAGACCATTTCTGAATATTTTAAGCTATAGAAACAGAGTGAAACATAAAACAAAGAACAGAACTAACAAATACGTCGGATAGGGAAACTCACTTGTTAAAAAAAACAGGGATGAAAAAGTCTGATTGGACTCAACAATATGCTGAGAGATAAGAGAAACAATTTAAAAGTGATTCAAAAAGGCTGGGAGTAAAATAATGAACAAAAATATGCCAGACAAATGTAAACATAAAGAAAGAAGGGGTCATGATTTTAATAGTCAGACCCAGTTGGATTCAAGGTTAATATTTAACCAATACAAGAGGCTATTTTGTCATAATACAGGATACAGTCACAGTGAACATCTGCAATAACGAGTACCTATGGCACCTCATAACCAATCATCAACTTGCACTAAGCAAAAGTATGAGGCACTGTAAGAAGAAATATATTAATGGTAGTAGATTTTAATTCATCTCTCCCAAATTATGAAAGCCCAAGTGAACAAAAAGAAGTAAGAATTTAGAAAAACAAAGCATACCTGATAAGATAGATATATTCGTTATATTAGAAAAAAAAAAACCACTCTATGCCCTGAAAAGAGATAATAAACTCAGTTTGCGAATGTCCATGAAACAATCACACTAAAAACAAAATAAAACATAAAGTTTCTATAATAGGCCACAGAATAAAAGTGAATAAATTCCAAAGGAAAAAAAAGTGTAAATAGTATTCTCTGATCATATGATATAAAACTAGAAATGAAAACACAACAGGCATATGAAGAGAAGAACAGAAAATGAAATAGAATACAATGTCCAAAATTAAACCAAATATATACAAAAATTAACAAAGTGGCATTTCAAAAGAGTGGGTGAAAACGAATTACTTGATAAGTACTGTTGGAACAATACTAGCCATCTAGAAAATAAATAAAATAGGAGCCTGTGGCGTCCACTACCAACTATTCCTCAATATCCATTCTTCTTTCTGATTATAAACAGTTTATATGAAAGGAAATGTTAATAACTTAAACATATGAAAGCTGCTCAGTCTTCTTATAAGAGAAATACAAATTAAAGCTACAAAGAGGTATCATTTTCCACCTATTAGACTGACAAAAATCAAAAACTTTGATATAGGGGCGCCTGGGTGGCTCAGTCGTTAAGCGTCTGCCTTCAGCTCAGGTCATGATCCCAGGGTCCTGGGATCGAGCCCCGCATCAGGCTCCCTGCTCCGCGTGAAGCCTGCTTCTCCCTCTCCTACTGCCCCCTGCTTGTTTCCTTCTCTCACTTTGTCTCTCTCTGTCAAATAAATAAATAAAATCTTAAAAAAAAAAAAAACTTCGATACATTCTTTGTGCAAGATTTTGAGGAATAGGTAGTTACATATTGCTAAGTGTAAATTAATACAACTTATACAGAGAGCAGTTTAACAATATTTATCAAAAATACAAAAGCACACACCTTTGACTCAGAAATTCCCCTTCCAGAAATTTCTTCTACATGTGAACATTTGCTAAATGATACGCTTACAAGGATATTCATTGTTGTATTATTTGGAAAGACTGGAAAGGACCTAAATGCTCATCACTTAGAGCTGGTTAAATAAATACAGTATATTTATACACTGGAATCATATATAGCTATTAAAAAGAACTCCCTACATACTGATAGGGAATAAAAAGAAATACATTGTTGGGTGAAGGAGTGCAGAAAAATATGCGCATTATAATTCTTGTGTTTGAAAAAGCAAAGAATATGTATGTGTATGTAAATGTATATATTTGTTTCTGTAACGAATATTTTTTGAAGTACACACAAAAACTCATAACCATAGTTTGCCTCCAGGGAGAAGAATCTGGCTAGAAGAGAAGTAGAGAATTACCCTTACAATTCACACCTCTGTGCATGTTTTTAACATTTCAAATGTTCATATAGTACCTTAATTAATTAGGTTTGAATGAAAGAGAAGAAAAAGGACATTCTCACACAATGAAAAAGATTCAAAAAATATATAGTTTATAATCTCTATTTACATATAATCTCTATTTGCATTTACATGTAATAGAGATTATTATATAGAGTCTGGGCTAACATAAAGGATATTTAGACTTTCAATCTCAGGCAACATCCTAGATAAAGAGTTGAAAGATTTAAATTAGATAGCTCTATAAAATGAATTGTTGCAACAGACCAAATGTTAAAATAATTTATTAATAATTGAAATTTAAAATAAAGGGATGATGTTCATTTCATTATATAAAAGCAATAGTGACAGCAATTCCAAAATAGCCTCAACGTTCTTTCATTTAAAGAAAATCAGTAAATTCCATGAAAGCAGATCCTATGCTTTGTTTCTGGCCCATCCCCCAGAGCCTGTGACAGGAGCTGACACAGCATAGAGGCACAACAAATATTTACAGACTAAATTAAAGAATTAAATGGAATTATAACTTTAAAAAATACAAAAAAGTAATATTATAATGTATCATTGAAATTCACTGTACATCCTTCAGGCCTTAGTATTAATCCAAGTTTCTGCTGTTCTGATTTTCATGATGTCCAGGGTCTTACTGACTTTTTACCTGGCACATTTACTGTACTGTTAGCTCTGGAGAACAGACTGTAAGGTTTACAATTTCTTGGGCAAATTTTCATGTTGTGGCACTTGCTCTCTTTTCACACACACACACGCACACGCACACGCACACACGTCTCAATTTTACTGTTGTCAGGCTGCTCACTTCTCATACCAGCTGCTTCTCCCGCCTGCTCCCCCAAAACATAATTTAAAGCCTCCATCTGATGCACAGAAGGGACACCAACTAAGATAAGGGTAAATTTCTGAGTATGGTTCTATTCTCGATTGAGGCAGAGGGTGTTAAAAGACCTCAGAAGTTAGGTAGCAGGCAGATAATATGATTTCAGTTCAGACACAAAATTAGAAACACTCTGGCATCAATCAGAAAGTAGAGGAAGCTCTAATCTTGGGGCAGAATTTTTCCTTTTTGGCTGAAGTTCAAAATCCCAAATCTCTTCCTTAGAATGAAGGCATTTAGCGAAGAGGACTTTTTAGTCTTTTCTGAGAAAGCCACGAGATTCCTGATAAGAATTCTTCCCTTAATTTCCAGGGTTTGCCACTAGTGAAGAGGTTTAATAAGGACATTTTAGGCATATGTCTCATCACATAAATTGACTCAGAGAATTTGGGCACTCTGAGGTCCTTAGAGAACATGATGTAAATGTAGATATTTTTTCTAGAGAAACTTTCAAAAGTTGCCCACAGTAGATTTGTCAAGCATCAAACTGGAATATGGAACTGAAAAAGTAGTTTGTGTATTTTTAAAATTGTGTTTAATTAAGGTGAAGTTACTGATATAAAATTATGCTAGGATCTGCTGCCTCTTGTTTTTCTTTTGCAGGAGTATAGCTTATTTTTGTTCAATAAATTATTTTTATCTTAATTGGAACTCATCTGCTATGAGAATTTAAAGCAGAAGAGAAGGAAGACCCAGTCAAGTCAGTGACAATGACAGGAACCACTGCTAAGAATTAAAGCAGCAGAATTTGGGAGAAACCAAGTTAAGCAGCTAAAACCAGAGGGAGAAGTTGTGGTGGAGAATCAGGCTGACACAGAGACAATAAAATAATCTTCTACAGAGCTGAAGCCTAAGGCCCAGTCAAATAAACATAATAATATGAAAAGAATCCTATTAAAGCACCATGAATATAAGCACAGAGGTGTTTTTTTCAAGCGCACCACTACCAAGGGGAGGAAAAAGGAACTGCAATTGTACATCCACGCCTGGCTCCGAGGAGTTTCATTCATACATTACCCAACAGATACTAATTAATGACATTCTCTGTGCAAAACACTATGCCGAGTGGGGCGCCCGGCTGGCTCGGTCAGTGGAGCGTGCAACTCTTGCTGCCTGCAACTCTTGGGTTGTGAGTTCGAGCCCCATGTTAGGCATAGAGATTACTTAATTAAAAAAAAAAAAAAAAAAAAAAAACACTATGCTGAGGACTGGAGTGAAAAAAACAAACATGGTCTCTAACCTCATGGAGCTTACATTATGGCAGGAAGGAAGGAGGAGGGCAAATCAAGAAAGTAACCTGAAGAAAAAGTAAGCAAATAAAATATTGAAGATAATAATACTACAATGGAGGAAATAAACAGGATGCTGAGATGGTAGATCAGGGAGGGAGGGGACCAATTTTAGAAAAAGTGGCCAGGAAAGACTGCCTAACGTGGCACTGAACTGAGGCATGGAGGATGAGAAGGAGCCAGCTATGAGGCAAATGGAAAAAGAGATTTCTGGACAAAACGCCCAGCAAGTACAAAGATCCAGAGCTAAGAACAGCTCAGCCTAGTCAAAGCACTGCAAGAAAATCCATGCGGCTGCAAACTGCCGTCCTTCCTGTAGCTACCACCTCTCCATCGAGGTCTATCCCACAGCTCACAGCCATCTTGAAATCACTCCCTGGGGTATCTAAATGATTCCTCCTCTTTCATTCCTCCTTGAGAAAGTCTGTCTAAATCATGACCTCAAGCTGCTGATAAATAGGAAGGAAATTTTCTCCCAAAGTTGTTTTTTGTTTTATTTTGTTTTAGTATAATGATACACTTCAAATACTGAAAAACAACAGGAAGTTTTCTAATCAATGCCTCCGCATGTGTACGTGTCTCTACAAAGGCCCACCCGCCTAACTCAGAATCACTGGCCCTCGTTCATGAGGTTACCATGACATCCATCTTCATAGAGTGCACAGCTCACTTACCATCTCGCTGTGTTTCCCCCCGCAGGGATCAGTGGGAAAAGATCTCTTTAGAGAGCCACACAGCTAGGGAGAATCAGCAGGCACTCTCGACCTGACGAGAGAACAAAATATGCAAGATTAAATTAATCATGCGGTCTCAAGTTCACTCCTCCCCTATATTGGTTGGTGGTAATGCTAATATTTAGAAAATAAGTTATTTTAGATATGAAAAATGCTTGAATCTTGGTTCACAAACCAGGAATACAAGAAATGTCACGTTTCCTTATTTCCTTTCCATGAACCTAAATAACACTCAATCTCTGCCTCACTAGGTGGTGGGAAATTTAATTTTAGTCATTACAGGGTTTCTTTTTTCTCCTATTCACTGCCACCTCCAACTCAAGGTCATGCAAAGGTCTCCCAGTGTCATTTAGGAGAGGTCCGAAATGACATTCCTTGAAGGTTCTGAAGCCACATTACCTAGATATATATCTTGGTTCTGCCACTTACTAGTGTGTAACATTGGGTAACTTACTTAACCTCTTGACGATTAATGGAGAGTAACGGCAGTAACTACCTCACGGGGTTATTGAGCAGTTAGATGAGTTAATGTATCTAGGGCTCTTAGGATAATGTCTTGCACTTAAGTGTGCAGTAATTATTTATCATCATCATCATCATCACCATTTTTACATGATGCGAAAGTATCTGAGAGTTTCCTCCAGTAACTGGCCACTCTGGTTATCAGAGATGCCCAGTTTCCCAACCCAAAGGGCTTCCTCATACCCGCAGGCCCTACTGCTTCTGGCTAGAAGCACCTAAGCCTCTGAAATGTTGTCTCCACCCCAGGACAACACCTTAGAATGAGCCACAAGCCTCCACCAAGATTCTAACTATTCCCCAGGAACTTCTCTGCTGGTATCTCCCCATTTTCCCTCATAGGACCCTCAAAAGCCCCTCCTCCCTCTCAGAACACCCAGCAAAATGTCTTCAGTGGGTTTAGTCTCAACAACAACAAAACTAAGTGTCAGAAACCAGCAGAAACTTCAAGCAATTTTGCTGCTTGAAAAAAGGCTGGCTACTGGCTTGCGGAGGGGTCAGGAGGGAAATGGGATAATAGAATAAACACAAATCTTTATTTTCGCACCACACTGATTCTGTCATGCTTGTTTAGATGACACACACTCCAAAAGACTGCAAATATTGTGCAGCTGATGGAGTTTCACAAGTGGAAACACACCTGTCCTCAGTAACAGCTTAATTGGTCAGGGCTAATTCTCATTTGGTGGAGGTCAGCAGGACAGGTCCTGGTGGTATACCCATGTGGAAGGGCAAAAGGACTGTGAAGCAAGAGTAATAAGTACAGGAGCTTGGGAAGCCCCACATGACGGGGCAGTGTGGTTGCAACCTTCACTTGAATTTGGATGCCATCAGAGTTTGAAGATTCACCCACTTTCAAAACCAATCCCAAAGCAACTGTGGTATAGATAACAATGAGACAAGCACATTGGGAGGGGACAGGAGTGTCTGGTAGATTCCGAAGAGCTGTAATGACAATGAGATGAGGTTGGGGGTCAGCTACGGGACACGGGGGAAAGTAGTGGAGATACAGGCAGGAAGTCAGAGAGTACAGTCATCCATGAAGCATTTGGGGAGCAGAGCCCAGGAGGGAGGTCACTCCAGATGGGGAACAGAATGAGACAAACTACACCACAGCACATAGCTCTATATTGAGCAGAGGAGGTTCGCTCTATGCGCAGTCCCACATAAAGGCAGGCAAAGACACAGATGTGAGCCCCACACATGCCAAGAGATACTGATTATTGCAAGATGGGGGATTTAGCCTCGTCTCTATTTCTTATGGCACCAGTTGGGCCTCACTCTGAACCCTTGAAAGTAGTTTAGCTTTAGGACACATTAAGAGGTAGTGCAGAGAGTGTGGATTTAGTATCACTATTTGCTTTTTTACCTTGGTGAGGTTACTTAACCTCCCCTGAGTCTCAGTTTCCTCATGTATAAAATCAGGACAACAACAGAATCTGTCTCATAGATATGGTGTGCAGATTTAATAAAATCATGTGTATATAGCTTGCCGCAAAGTGCCTCGCACAGAATGATCATTCAACAAACACTAGTTTCCTTCCTTCACTTTTCCTTTTCTATAGAGACCCCCACCTTTCTTTCTGACTTGAAAGTATCATTATAAAAACCACTCCTTTGCATTTATGCAAGGTGTGGTCTGGAGAAAACATTAATTAAATGTAATTGATTTACTAAGCAAGGAAAAGGGTTGGGGTTTTACCCTTTTCCCAAGAGCACATCAACCTGGATTTGGTTTTATTAAACAAATTATTTGTCTACTATTTATCTTATTAGTCAATTTTGCGGAGGTAGCAAGAATTGCCTAGGAAGAATGGTGCTTCAGAATAAAACACTGGTATATATAGACAGAAGTGAGGGAAGAGGGAAAGTTCAGTGGCCTCTACCCAAGGGAAAATTATCAAGTCACAAGGGAGAGAAAATGAAGACACAGTTTTCTGAACTCAGAATTCTGCCTAGAATCAGCCCTGGTAACCGGCATGGGAAAACGAAATAAAATAACACAGATCATTAATTGCATAGGCAAGGAGGTATTTTAATCCACTCTGCTCAAATATGTCAATAAGTACTTACAAGCAATGCTTCTTGTCTTATGAGAATTAACTATATTCTCTTTCATTGACAACATCTCTCTAAGACTAGCGAATTCAATTCAGTTCAACTAGCATCTATCATGCCCCTATTATGTGCCCTCACGCTACAAGTCCTTGCAGTGACAGGGAATCAATCTTTTGTCCACTAAAAGTCAACTCTGAAAGGCCCACTCTAAAAGACCAAACAAGGTTCAGGAGTAATGTGCTATTCACATAACTTTAATGATATTTAAACAGTATTCACTGTTTCTGTCCTGCTTACAGTTGGCTTCAGGCTGTCATATTGATGAAAGGGAAAATAAGCTCTAATGATTAACACAGTGAGGGTTAATTTTTTTTTTCTTCATATTCTTTATTCTCTTACACTGCCCAAGGCCAGGAGCATTCTCCAGGTAACTGATACCTTTAACAGACGATGGCTGATGAGGTCATGGTGTTCTAAAGCCTATCATGCTCTTCAAAAGAAAAATCAGGACTGTGAGAACCCTAGCCCAGCAGATTAAAAGGTTGTGGAAGATGGGGAAACTATAAGGGCATGGAGAACTGAAGAAAGGCATGAACTGCATAGAGACTTCAAGAACACATTACCAGTGAGCTGCGTGATAACAAATACAGAGGGAAAGCTGAGGTCTTATGAACCACGAGGGTCTCGGTCACAGAGAGAAGAGGGATGGCATTAAAGATGCGGGGAGCAACATAGGTAAATGCCAATAGGCAAAAATGAGCATAGACTTTTGGAGAGGCAGGTCCAAGAAAAAAGTGCCCAGAAACAAATTCAATCCACAAGTCCACCTCAAAATCTTGACATTTTGATCTCTGGTATTATATGTTGCTGTCACTTAATGCTCGTCTTATTCTTTTTTATATGTGGTAGAGTCTAGCTTATATTAATTTAAGGGTGTGTAAGGGTTTGTCTTATACTTTTTGTGTATATTTCTCCCAGTAAAGTGGCTTGTAGATAATAGGCACTGAGTACAGGTTGGATTGCTGCCCAGTCATTGGGAGATGGATCATCAACTGCTTACCTTTATCCCTCTGCTGGCATCACCCCATCTGTTCTACATTCCCACCTGACTGTTGTTCTGAATGTGTACTACTGAACTTTCAGTCATTGATTCACAGACTTGGTGGCACTGGAAGCACGTGAGATCCTGGAGCCTGGTTCTGCCATGAGAGATTCTGATAATCAATCAGGATATGACCTGGGCATCAGGATTTCTTGAAAGCTCCAAAAGTAATTCCAGTGTATATTTGAGGTTGAAGACTACTACTTTAGAAGGAAATATAGAACAATGAAAAACAGAAAGGCTAATAGGGAAAAGAGAGTCTGGAAATTTCCCTTACTTACTTTGAAGTCATTTATCACAATTTGTAAGTTGTATTAAAATGACAACACATATTAAGCAACCATATCAACAAAAATGTCTTTGGAAAAATATGAAAAAATATTATGTATATTTAGGTCATTATTATTACCTGGTATTAAAGACAACCAATTTTTAATTTTTGGATTAAATGAAACATATATGTTATGTCTATTATTATAAGAAAAATATTTGAATATATAGTATGTTGTGTTAACAGCTAGGACCATTTTAATAAAGTCTATATAGAAACTTCAAAGCATGAACTCTATCTCAACTGTTTCAAGAAATATGTATATTATCATATCAACTAGGGCACAATATTTGTATACCATGCCTCAAACTGAATAATTGTTAGGCCCCTAATAACCATAATAGTAATAATAATAATTATTATAAGAAGAAGAAGAATAGATATATTTATGGAGGCATGGGAATAAGTACTTTATGACCATTATCTTACATAAGCCTAACAACAACACTGGTTATAGGGATCGTTACCCTCATATTATGAGGGAATAAATAAGACGAGGCTAAGGAGATCAAAAAAGTTAAGTTGTATGCTCAAAGTTCTATAGCTTGTACGTGGTGAATTTGAACCCATGTTCATGGGATTCTAAAATGGTAGCCACACTACACTTAATTCTAACATAACAAGATGGATTTGAAGCTTTGTACTTTTAGTATTAATTAACAAAAGTACCTCAAACCTTTAAGTGTAATTATATTTACCTTTTAAGAAAGCTTCGGCTGGTCAACATTGCTTTTAATATCAGGTACAAAATTCTCAGCCTGGCATGCACGGTCCTGTATAACGTGGACTGCAGTCTAGCTTTTCATCTGGTTGCTCATTGCCCCCCTACACTTTTTCTGTGCTCCATTCATGTTCTATCCAACTTTGCTGCCTGAATAATCCAGTGATATTTTTCTCTCCCCATTGCCTCTGCTCATGCAGTTGCTCTGTTTAAAACACTCTTCCAGCCTTGTGCAATTTATATTTTTCCTCATCTCAAACACCACTCCTTCCATGAGGTCTCCCTTGATCCCTTAGTTTTAATCTATCACTCCTTAGAAATGTCTAGAACTATCACATTTTCAGCATCTGTATTATACCTACTTGTCATATTATTTTACTTCTTCATTCTCAGTAAATTATAAATATATTGACCATGGAAGCTCTTACTTTTTGTCTCCAGATTTCCCACAGTGTGCCAAGAGTGCCAGGTGGTTCTCAACACTGGCCGACCAGCAGACCACAGCAACCACAGCATCACCTTAGAACATACCAGAAATGCAGATTTTCAGGCCTCATTCCAGATCTACTGAATCAAAAACTTTGGGGGCAGGGCTCAACACTCAGGGTTTTTTTTAACTTTTTATTTTGAAATAATTATAGATTCGCAGGAGGTACAAAGAAATGTACAAGGAGGTCCCATGCACTCTTTACCCAGCCCACTCCCATGTTAACATCTGGTATAACTAGAACAATTTCAAAACCAGGAAACTGACATTGGTATAATCCATAGAGATTATTCAGATTTCACCAGTTATACGTGTACTCATCTGTGTGCGTGTGTGTGTGTGTGTGTGTGTGTGTGTGTGTAGCTCTATGCAATTTTATCATATGTGTAGCTTCATGTACCCACCACCATAGTCAAGATATTTAACTATACCATCACCACCGGACCCCCTTGTACTACCCCTCTATAGCCATACCCACCTTTCCCCCAATCCTGACTCCTGGCAACCACTAATCGGTTCTCCATTTCTGTAATTACTAACTCATGAATGTTATTCAAATGGAATCATGCAGTATGTATCCTGTTGGGTTTTTTTTTCACTCAGCGTAATTTCCTTGCAGTTCATCCAATTTCTTACGTGTATCAATAGTGCATTTCTTTCTATTACTCAGTAGCACTCCATGGTATGGATGTACCACAGGTTGTTTAACAATTCATCTATTGAAGGATAATTTAGGTAGTTTCTAATTTGAGGCTCATACGAATTTCTACAGACAAATAAGTTTTCATTTCTCTGTAGTATGTGCCTAAGAGTACAATTGCTGGATCAAATGTGTTCATTTTTAGTTTTCAACAAAACTTCAACTGTTTTTCCAGAATGGCTGTACCATTCTATATTCCCACCAGCGATATATGAGTGGTCTACTACTTTCTCCATATTCTCACCAAAATTTGGTGTTATTATTATATTTTTCTTTTAACTTTTAGTCATTCTGACAGTTGTGTAGTAATATCTCATCATGGCTTTAATTTGGATTCCTCTAATGGCTAATGATGTTGAGAACCTTTTCGTGTGTATATTTGCCATCTGTATATCTTCTTCAGTGAAATGTCTATGCATTTAGCAAATATTTGCTCTATAAAAACAGAGAAAAAGTTTTAATTTTGAAGAGGTTCAACTTACCAATTTTTCCCTTCATGGGATGTTATTTTGTTGTCAACTCTTTGGCTAGTCCTAGGTCCCAAAGATTTTCTCCTATTTTTTTCTAGAAGTTTTATAGTTTTATACTTTACACTTAAGTTCATGATTCATCTTGAGTTAATTTTTGTATAAAGTGTTGAGGTTTAGATTGATTTGGGGGTGTTGTTGTTGTTGTCATCTGTGGATGTCCAATTGCTTCAGCACTATTTATTGAAAAGATTGTCACTCTTCCCTTGGATTGCTTGTGCTCCTTTGTCAAAAATCAATTGGTCATATTTGTGTGCATCTGTTTCTGGACCCTCTATTCTGTTTCATTGACTTATATGCGTCTATCCCTCTGCTAGTACCATACTGTCTGGCTTACCATAGCTATATTGTAAGTTTTAACATCTAGAAGAGTGTTTCCTCCCACTTAATTCTTCTTTTTCAAAGTTGTTTTGGCTATTTCCCTTTCATATAAATTTAGAATAAGCTTGTTTGTGTCTAAAGAAAATTACTTGGATTTTAATAGGAATTGTTAAATTCTAACAATCAGTTTAGGGAAAATTGACATTTTTTACTATGTTGAGTTTTCTAATCCATGAACACAGTATGTCTTCCCAAGTATTTAGGTCTTCTTTGATTTCTTTCATCAGCATTTTATCATATTCATCATACCAATCCTGTACAGGTGTGTTAGATTTATATCTAAATACTTTATTTTCTTCAGAACAACTGTGAATGGTCCTGTGTTTTTTAATTTTAGTTTCTATTTGTTTGTTATCAGTATATAGAAAAGCAATTGATTTTTTTGTGTGCTGATCTTTTATTCTGTGACCTTACTGAATTTGCTTAGTTCTAGCAGTTTTGGGTGTGGGTGTGTGTGTTTAAGATTGCCTGGGACTTCTCAAACAGAGAAAGACATGTATCATATGATCTCACTGATATGAGGAATTCTTAATCTCAGGAAACAAACTGAGGGTTGCTGGAGTGGGGGGTGGGGTGGGAGGGATGGGGTGACTGGGTGATGGACACTGGGGAGGGTATGTGTTCTGGTAAGCGCTGTGAATTGTGCAGGACTGTTGAATCACAGATCTGTACCTCTGAAACAAATAATGCAATAGATGTTAAGAAAGAAAAAAAGAAGAAGAAGAATGTAGCAGGAGGGGAAGAATGAAGGGGGGGAAATCGGAGGGGGAGAAGAACCATGAGAGACGATGGACTCTGAAAAACAAACTGAGGGTTCTAGAGGGGAGGGGGCTGGGAGGATGGGTTAGCCTGGTGATGGGTATTGAGGAGGGCACGTTCTGCATGGAGCACTGGGTGTTATGCACAAACAATGAATCATGGAACACTATATCTAAAACTAATGATGTAATGTATGGGGATTAACATAACAATAAAAAAATTAAAAAAAAAAAAAAAAAAAAAAGATTGCCTGGGACTTCTGCATAGAAAATCACATCATCTTCAAATAAAAACAGTTTTATTTCTTCTTTTCCAATAGGTATGCTTTCATTTCTTTTTCTTGCCTTTTTTCACTGACTAGGACTTGAGGCACTGTGTTAATAAGAATAGTGAAAAGAGACATTCTTAACTTGTTCCCGATCTTAGAGGGAAAGAATTTAGCCTTTCACCATTAAGTACAATGTTAGCTGTAGGATTTTTGTTGACACAATTTCTGAATTTGAGGAAGTTCTCCTATATTCCTAGTGTACTGAGAGTTTTATCATGAATGGGTGTTGAATTTTACCCAATGCTTTTTCTTTACCTTGAATACAGTCATGTGATTTTTCTTTTTTAGACTGTTGATATGGTGCCTTACACTTTCAGATGTTGAGACAACCTCATGTATGTGAAATAAATCCCACTTGGATTATAATTCCTTTTATACATTATTGTATTTGATTTGCTAAAATTCTGTTGAGGATTTTTACACCTAAATGTATGAGAGTTATTGATTTGTAGTTTTCTTTTGGAGGCATTTGGTTAGTTTATGATGTCAGGGTAAAACTGGACTCATAAAATTTGTGATTTGGGACATGTTCCCTCCTCTTCTATTTTCTAGGAAATACTGTGTAAAATTTGTGTTACTTCTTTGAATATTTGATAAAATTCTCTAATAAAGCCACCTGGGACTGGATATTTATATTTTTTATAGTCTTTCAAATAATAAATTCAATTCCTTTAATTATTGTAGATCTGTTTAGGTCTTCTAGTTCATCTTGGCTTAGCTTGGGTGGATTGTGGGTTTTGACAAATTGGTTCATTTCTTCAAAGTTATTAATTTATGAGTAAACTTATTCATAATTGTTCCTTACTATCCTTTTAATGGCTGCAGGATCCATAATTACATTTCTTGTCATTAAAGATATTGGTGATTTGTTTCTTCTCTGTTTTTATCTTTGTCAGTCTTACTAGGGTTTATTAATTTTAATGACTTTTTTTTAAAAGAACCAGCTTTATACTTCATTAATTTTCTCTAATATTTTCCCATTTTGACTTCCACTGACTTCTCCACCTTGATATCTACTACCCATCCCTCTGTTTGCTTTGGGTTTGTTTTTATCTCATCTTTCTAATTTCTCAAGGTAGGAACTTAGATTATTGATCTGAAATCTTTCCTCTTCTCTAATGTAAGCATTGTGTTCTCTCAGTACTGCTTTAGTTACATCCCACAAATTTTGATATACTGTGCTTTCACTTTCATTCAGCTTTATGTATTTTAAAATTTCCTTTGAGATTTCCTCTTTGACCGATGGATTATTTAGAAGTGTGTTGTTTCATTTCTAAGTACTTGGAGATTTTCCTGTTGTCTTTCTGTTAGTGATTTCTAGCTACTCCATTATGGCCAGAGAGCATACTCTGTGTGATTTCAATTCTTTAAATTGCTTAATGTTTGTTTTATGACCCAGGACATGGTCTATCTTGGTGAATGTTCCATGGTGCTTGAAACAAATGTGTATTCTGTTTTTGTTGGGTGGAATGTTTTATAAATGCCAATTAGATCCTATTGTTCATTGATGTTGTTCAGCTCTATACCCTTGATAATGTCCTGTCTAGTAGTTTTATCACTTGTTAAGAGTGTGATGTTGTCTTGTGCTGTTGTAAGCAATCTGGGTTTTACAAGCTCTCCAGGTAATTCTGATGTACACTAAAATTTGAGAACCACTGGCCCAGAGCAGAGTAACTCAATAAAGTTTGTTGAATTGAATAAGTCATTATTTTATACACTGTAAATTAGAAATTTTTTTGTATGAACTTGATACTGTTTTCAGTAAGTACAAAAAATTATTTAGTTAGGAAGGTGGGAATATAATGGAGCCCTCATCTTAATTGTTTCTTCTGTATAATTAAAATAGGCAATCAGTTGCCCAACTACCCCCACGGGGACAGGTTTACCACAAACAACGCTGCACATGGAAGAGTACCCAGAAAGCTCTGGAGTTCTAACTAGAGCCAAGTTTTATATTTAAAGCCAAATTTTAAACTTAAGACCCAGCTAATCCCTTAATTCATCATTTCTGAGACTGGGTAGTGTATTTACATGTGCATTCAATCAATGAGTACTTATTGATCTCCTCTCATGATCCAAGAACTGTACAGGTGCTAAAAATAAAGCAGAGAACATAGAGCATAGAGTTCACTATATACATACACAAATAAATATTTTAATTATAATTGTAATTAATGCTAGGTTTAACTTATTTTAGTTTAATTTAAATGAAAAATAATTTAATTGTAATTAAAAAGAAGGGTAGAGTATTAAGAAGGTATATAATAGCAGGCCTAGCCTAGTCCAAGGGGAGTAGGGAAGTTTTCCTGATAACTTGAAAGGAAATCTGAGATTCAAAGGATGAGTTAGAGTTGGCCTAATGAAGAAGAAGGAAATGAGGTTAAAAATCAAGGAAACTCCATTATCAGGAGCTAAAAGAAATATTTTGACTTTGTACTGGGAATAGACGTAAAGATGCACTAGCAAGAAAATCCAGGGTGGTGATGGGGACTAGAGGAAGTGCCCATCTACTTGAAGGGGTCCATATGGATATCACAGCTTCCAGCCAACCCAAGTACATCTCACCAAGTCAGTGAGACTGAAAACCTGTGAAATCATGATAGGTTCCATGTACCAAACCCTACTGTGTTATGGGAATAGTAGCAGAAAACTTCTGAACGTTCACGCCCATAATTTCTTGGCTCTGTATCAACACATCTTGGTTTCTACAAAATGAAGGCTATGGAGGGGTCCCTGTTTAAAAAGTGAATAGGGAAACAATCAAATTCTGCATTTGGACACTTTCCTGCATTAACCCCTGGGCACTGGGAAGGATAAGAAAGTAAGCCAGAGATAGGAAAAAAATAACATTTGCCAAGTGCTTACTGTCTACCAGTTTTAGATTGGGAGTTATACACGTGTTTTCGGTGTGTATCTCTTCTAGTCTTCACAAAAACCCTGGGAAATGGACATTACTTTATCATTTTAAGACATGGAAAGCAAAACTTGGAAAAGTGAAGTAACTTTCTCATGGCGAAAGCTAGTAAATACCAAAGTCAAGAGTCCAGAGTCTTGTGTGAAACGGCGCAGGGCCAATCTATAGTTGGGGCCTGTCCCTTGGCAGCTGAGTTCCATCCCAAGGACACTTGTTCACTTTTTGCCTCCAACCTCACGTCATTACTTTTTCTTCTGTCCTCCTGGTCAGCCACTGGGTTAACTCAAACCCTCCCCTGGTACCTGTCCCTCTCTAACTCTCCTTACATCCACCGAAACTTCTTCCAGAACACTCAATACCCAAAGCTAGATTTTTCCCCTGATGCCTGAAAGGCTACTTTATAAGTGTCATATTGAAAATTCATAATGCCAACCACATCACCACAAGCCTGAATCTATTATTTTACCCTCCTTTTACCATGAGTGATGTCGACAGAAACTTAGGACTCCAAGTCTAAGGGAAACGTTTTTAGCTCTTCTGCTCATATATTACTGTGTTTCGAGATGTTATTGCAATTGTATTGGTAGGATTTTATTTGGATTCTAATATGACTTTGGGGGAATGCGGGATCTGTGAAATGTATTTATGCAGCTGCAATACAAGAATTGAGATGCCTGCGAAGGGGACAAAAAGAGAAAAAACACCAAAAGGAGCTGGGAATTACTGTGGATTTTCTCTTCCTGCTATCTGGTATGGAACTCATCCAGGAGCAATTTCCTAAAGTATACAGATAAAAATTGAAAAGTGAAAATATAACTTCAGTTGGGAATAAAATTGTGGGTAGTGGGTTTTTTCTATTTTAGGCAAATTTTTGCTCCAAAAAACTGTATTTTCCAAGTTCTAGTGTACACATTAGTAGTGGCTTTAAATTCTAAACAATTGTAAAAAAAAAAACAAAAACAAAGACACACACACACACCACAATTCATGTAAGTTGTCGTAGGAACTACCAAGTGGAAGGAGTATAAACACATGTGAATTCTGTTTTCAAAATGAGTGGCTCAGTTGGACAGAAACAAAAACTAAAAATCTATGAAGTCCATGTTTTTTTTTTTTTCTCTTCATCTCTAGAACAAAGCCCCAGTAAACATTAAGTGTAAAATGACCTGATTTTGAATGTTATTTCAAACAAAGTTTCTTTTTTATTTTATTCTTCAGATGAACAAATATTCTACAGATAGCACGAAGTCGGCATCACTGCCCAGGCAGACAGAGAGTCTGAGTAAAAGGAATAGAAAGCCAGACCCACTTACCCTCATAGCCACCTGGCAATCCTGACGGAGCCTGATATTGCTGAGAAATAGCGTGAAGTATTTGACTTGCTATGTGACATTTGGTTTTGAACCTCTACATTATACTGAGAACATATATTTGCATCCTTAGAGAAAAAATCTACCAAGAGAAATATTAGCCTGAGTCCTATCAGCCTAAATTCAAATGCTCATTCAGTGTTGATGGACAGACTAGGGAATACTCTAAATCTCTGGATTAGGAGAACCACAGGGGAAAGGCTGTTAAATGCTCTTTTAAAAACTCTAAGATTTGACCTTTCTCTGGGTTTACCCACTTCAGGCAGGTATTCGAGTGGACGTAAGGTGATTAATTGACTCAGTTCCTACCCCAGCCTCCTGAAGTGTCATGTTTGTATGCGTGTGTCTGCTTGTGTGTCTGTATTGATACTTAGGGAGGGGAGGTATCTTGTCACCCTTGATCAAAGAGCAGACATGCTCACAGTCAAATCCTGATATCTATAAACGATGTCTATGCCCACCTCCCCTCCCCAACGCCTCTCAGCTGTATTTATCTTATAAGGAATCACTTTGATAACCACACACATATTCAGTCACCATGAAAACAAATACGTAAAAGCCAATGTGATCCAGCAGATAGGTACTGACCACTTACATGCTATGAACCCGCGCATCCTAGACATCATCACTGAAGATAGGAAGCTGAATAGAACACAAGCTGTAACTTCGGAAACTCATAATGAACTTAGGCCTTAAAATACTTCACCAGCTAAGGAATAGTGAAGGAAATGAGGAGGACTCTTCAGGGGGAGCACACCACATGAGTCATGGAAGCAAGAGCACAGGTGAGAGTAATAAAGCACAGCATAGTCAAGTCGGTCTGAATTTATCTATGAACAATTAGGAGTCATTGAAAAGTTTTTATGGGGTTTGGTTAGGCAGAAGAATGAGAGCACCCAATCCATATTTTAAAGACACACCCCTGGCAGCAGTGTGGGAAAAGGATTTGTGTGGAGAGGTAAATAGAAATCAGAGGGAGAAGTTAGGAGGCTAATTTAATAGTAAAGACATAATATAAGAGGGAAGCAGAGATGGAAATCAGGTAATTTTTAAGAAGTATAATTTACACAAGTGAGTTTGAAAGAAATAGAAAATGTAAAGAAAAATTAAGATGGAAGAAATAGAAACCATTACTCACTACCACCTCCCCATCACTACACCACACACACACACACACAACCACCACCTATAAAAGTACCTTACCCAGATTGTTTTATAGGGGAAAGTCCACCAAATTTTTTTTTTAATTTTATTCATTTGACAAATAAAAAGAGAAAGAGCACAAGCAGGGGAAATGGCAGGCAGAGGGAGAAGCAGACTCCCCGCTGAGCAGGGAGATCGATGTGGGGCTCGATCCCGGGACCCTGGGACCATGACCCAAGCCGAAGGCAGACACTTAACTGACTGAGCCACCCAGGTGCCCCAGTCCACCAAATTATTAAAGAGAAATAATTCCAGTGCTACTTAAACTAGTCCAGAATATAAACAGAAGGCATACATAAATACAACATTGCAAAAATTCCTAAATCTGACAGCAGCGCACAAAAAAATATAAAACTATAGATGAACATTTCAAGAATGTCCAATGCAAATTGCCTAATTAAAATATCAGCAAACGGAATAAATTAATAAGTGTGATTTATTCTGGAAATAAAATGTACATATTTAATTTTATACTTTAATTTATATATATTTGGTGTTAGGAAATTGTCAAGGATCATCTCCAAATATGCTGCAAAGGCATTTGATGAAATTCAAGATCCATCTGTTTATGTCTTTTCCCTATTTTTCTGTTGGGTTATAAGTCTTTTTTATTGATTTGTAGAGTTCATATGGGAAAAATATTAATTTGTAGGAGTGCTTTATATATTCTACAGGCAATTCTTCTGTGGTAAATGTTTTCCTTCAGTTTGTGGTTTGTCTTTCCATTTTCCTTATGGTTTCTTTTGAAGGACAGAGGTTTTTTTAATTTACCCTAATTAAATATATTAATATATTCCATTTTCTTATTATTTAATCTAAGCATCATTCTCTAAAAATTCTGAAAAAGTTTTTATGCTTCAACATCTGCTCTTAATAAAATTAAGCTTTTAATAAATGGGAATGCATAGATACTTCCTTAACATAATAAAGTATATGCACCCAGTTCCAAAGCTAGTGTCACACTTAATGAAGAAACACAGGAAGTATCTCATTAAAGGCAAAAAGGAGACAGGAATGTCCATCATCACCGCCACTATTCAACATTTTTGTGCATATATTAGCCAAAGCAATTTGAGAGGAGAAAGATACATTAAGTATATAAAGGAAAGGAAAAGGTTAAATTATTTTTATATGGTTTGCTCATATACCTGGAGAACCTAGGAGAATTCACTAAAAAGCTATTATAAACAACAAGAAAATTCAGCAAAATGACTAAGTGCAATATTAATATAAAGAAATCAATAACTCATTTATTTTTTTTAAGTAATCTCTATAACCAACATCGGGCTCAAACTCACAACCCTGAGATCAAGAGTCACATGCTCTATCGACAGAGCCAGCCAAGTGTCCCTCAATAGCTCATATATAAGACCAACAACCAATCAGAAAGTTTAGCCATTTTACAATAAAAATGCACTTTTTTAAACATGCAAGAACTACATATTTAAATGTTTTAAAGGCTATAAAAGCCTAAAAGAGGACTTGATGAACTGGAAAATTATATCATATTCTTTGACAGCAGGATTCAATATCATGAAGATGATATACCTGTAAATTTAACATAACCCCATTAAAAATATCAAAACAATTTCTTTTAACTAGACAAGATGTTTCTAAAGTTCAGATGGGAATTATTATACATAAAAATAGACAGGATAATTCTGAAAAAGAAGAAGAAAAAGGGAAGGCTAGACCTAAAGATATTAAGATGTACCCATATAATAAGGTAATAATAATTAAAAGTGAGGTGTTGAATTACCAGACATAGCAACTGAACAGAAAAGAAATGCAAAACAGAGGTCCAGACACATGTAAGAATCTGTTATATAATAAAGGTATTATTTCAAATTGGCAGGAAAAAGATGGCACCACAAAATATAAAGAGAAGGGAATCAAAGCATTCCACTATGGAAAATTATCAATTCACAAAAGAAGGCAGCAAGAAATGAAGAAAGGAACAAGGGAACTGTAAAAGAGCCAGAAAACAATACAATGGTATTAGTAAGCTCTTACCTATGGAAAAATTTCTCTAAATGTAAAAGAATTGAATTCTCCAATCAAAAGACATAGAGTGGTTGGATGAATAAAAAATGACACAACTATATGCGACCTACAAGAGACTCACTTGAGCTTTAAGGACACCCCTTCAAATTGAAGGGGTGGAAAGATAGTCCATGCAAGTAAAAACCAAAAGACAAATATAGACAAATACAATAGTGACAAAATATCAGACAAAACAGACTTTAAGCCAAAAATGGTAATAAGAGACAAAGAAGGTCATTAAATGATGGTAAGGGAGCCAGTTTATCAGAAGATAAAACAATCATAAATACATATGCACCCAACATCAACACACCTAAATATATTAAACAAATACTAACGTATCTGAAGAGAAAAACAGATAAAAAAATAATAGGGGACTGCAATACCCCCATTTGCAAAAATCGATGAACCATCTAGACACAAAATAAATAAGCAAACATTGTACTTAAATCATAGTTTAAACCAAATGGATCTAACAGACATAAACAGAATGTTCCAACCACACGCAACCAAATACACATTCCTCTTAATTGCACACAGAACATTCTCCAGGATGGATCATATGATAGGTTTCAAAACAAGGCTTAGCAAAATTAGGAAGCTGAAATCATACTATCTTTTCTCACCACAATGGCATGAAACTAGAAATTGATAAGAGGAAACTGGAAAATTCACAAATAACTTGGAAATTAACACAGTCCTGAACAATGAATGGGTCAAAGAAAAAAATCAAAAGGAAAATCAAGGGGCATCTGGATGGCTCAGTCAGTTAGCATCTGACTCTTGTTTTGACTCAGGTCATGATCTCAGGGTCCTGGAATCAAGCCCCACATCCGGCTCTGCACTCAGTGGGGAGTCTGCTTGAGTATTTTCTCTCCCCCTCTCCCTCTGCCCCTCCCTCCACTTGAACTGTCTTTCTCTCTCTCTAAAATAAATAAATAAGTCTTTTTTTAAAAAGGGAAATAAAAAATATCTTGAAATAAATAAAAATGAGAAAAAAAGAAACCAATAGGATACAAAAGCAGTTCTAAGAGAGAAATTTTTAGTGATAAATACCTACATGACGGGAGGGAAAAAGAACAATCTCAATGAAACAACCTATACACCTCAAGGAACTAGAAAAAGAAGAATAAACTAAGCCCAAATTTAGCAAAAGGAAGGAAAAACAAATATGAGAGCATAAATAAATAAAATAGAGATCAGAAAAATAATAGAAAAGATCAACAAAACTAAAAACTGGTTTTTTGAAAAGATAAACAAAATTGACAAATCTTTGGTTAGACTGATTAAGGAAAAAAAAGAGGATTCAAATAAAATCAGAAATGAAAGAGGATTCATCATAATATATACTACAAAATACAAAGATTATACATGGAAGTTATGAGACTAGTATAAACAATTATACACCAACAAATTGGATAACCTAGAAGAAATAAATTCCTAAAAACATGAACGATGAGAAAATCTGAAGAGACCCAGTAACAAGTAAGGATATTGAATTAGTATTCAAAAATCTCCCAACAAAGAAAAGCCCAGAACCAGATGGTTTGACTGGTGAATTCTACCAAACATTTAAAAAAGAATTAATGCCAACCTTTCTTAAACTCTTTTAAAAGAACTGAAGAAGAGGGAACACTCCCAAACTCATTTTACAAGGCAGCATTACCCAGATAAGGACACTGCAATAAAATAAAACTACAGACCAATATCCTTTATGAATATAGGTATAAAAATTCTCAACGAAATATTAGCAAAACGAATTCAATAATACATTAAAAAGATCATACAAACATGATCAAGTGGGATTTATCCCTGGGATGCAAGGATGGTTCAACATGTAAATCAATAATTGTGAATTGTGATATACCACATTAATAAAATGAAAGAAAAATATCATATGGTCATCGCAGTAGATGCAGAAAAAGCATTTGATAAAATACATCATTTCATGATAAAAACACTCAACAAATTAGGTGCAGAAGAAACATACCTTCACATGATAAAGGCCATATATAACAAGCCTACAATTAACATCATACTCAATGGTGAAAGGTGGAAAGATTTTTCTGCTAAAATTAGGAACAAAACAAGAATGCCCACTCTCACCACTCCTATAGCCCTGTAAGTCTTAGCTGGAGTAATCAGGCAAGAAAATGAAATAAAAGATATCTGAATCAGAAAGGAAGAAGTAAAATTGACTTTGTTGGTAGATGATATGATTTTACATATCAAAAATCCTAATGATTGGGGTGCCTAGATGGCTCAGTCAGTTAAGTGGCCAACTCCTGGTTTCAGCTCAGGTCATGATCTCAGGATCATGGGATCGAGTCCCACGTGAAGCTCTGTGCTCAGCGTGGAGTCTGCTTGTTCTTCTTCCTCCCCCTCTACCCCTCTCCCAGCTCTCTCTCTCTCTCTAAAATAGATAAATAAAATCTTTTTTAAAAAATTCCTAAAGACTCCACCAAAACACTCTTAGAACTAATCAACAAATTCAGTAAAGTTGCAGGATATAAAATCAACATATAGAAATCAGTTGCATTTCTATACACTATCAAGGAACTATCTGAAAAAGAAGTAAAGAAAATCCCATTCACAATAGCATAAAAACAATAAAATACTTAGGAATAAATTTAACCAAGGAGGTGAAAGTTCTGTACTCCGAAAACTATAAGATTTTGATGAAAGAAACTGAAGATATAAACAAATGAAAAGATTTCCTGTGTTTAAGGATTGGAAGAATTAATATTGTTTAAATGTGTATGGAGGCACAAAAGACCCCAAATAGCCAAAGGAATCCCGAGAAAGCAAACAAAGCTGGAGGCACCACACTTGCTAATTTCAAACTGTACTACAAAGCTATCTGTGGTAATCAAAACAATATGGTACTGGCATAAAAATAACACACATGGACTAATGCAAAAGAATTGACAGCCCAGAAACAAACCTCCACATATACAGTCAACTTAATATTTGACAAAGGGCCAAGAATACTCAATGGGAATATAGTCTCTTCAATAAATGGTACTGGGAAAACTAGATAACTACATGTGGTAGGATGAAATTACACCCCTCATAAAAATTAACTCAAAATGGATTAAAGACTTAAACATAAGATCTGAAACCATCAAGTAACAGTTGACAAGGAACCATGAAAACTCAATGGGGAGGGGCGCCTGGGTGGCTCAGTCATTAAGCGTCTCTCTTTGGCTCAGGTCATGATCCCAGAGTCCTGGGATCGAGCCCCACATCGGGCTCTCTGCTCAGCGGAAAGCCTGCTCCTCCCTCTCCCACTCCCCCAGCTTATGTTCCCTCTCTCACTGTGTCTCTCTCTGTCAAATAAATAAATAAAATCTTTAAAAAAAAAATAAACTCAATGGGGAAAAGACAGCCCCTTCAATAAGCAGTGCTAGGAAAATTGGATATTTACAAGCAAAAGAAAGAAAATAGACCCCTGTCTTACACCACTCACAAAATTAACTCTAAATGAATTGAAAATTTAAATGTAAGACCTGAAGCCATAAAACTCCTAAAAGAAAACTTGGGGGAAAATCTCCTTGACATTGGTCTTATCGATGATTTTTTGGACATGATACCTAAAGCACAAGCAACAAAAGCAAAAACAAACATGTGGAACTGCATCAAACTAAAAAGATTCTGCACAAAAAAAGAAACAATCAACAAAAATGAAAAGGTAACCTATGGGATGAGAGAAAATGTTTGTAAACCACATATCTGGTAAGGGTTTACTATCCAAATATATATATATATATTTGAAACTCAACTCAATTGCAAAAAACCAAGTAATTCAATTTTTAAATGAGCAAAAGATCTGAATAGACATTTTTCCAAAGAAGACCAACCATTTTCCAGATTGCCAACAGGGACATGAAAAGATGCATTAATCATCGGGGAAATATAAATCAAAACTGCAATGAGATATCACCTCACAACTCTTAGAGTGACTATCATCAAGAAGACAAAAGATAAGTGTTGGTGAGGATGTGGAGAAAAGGGAACCCTTGTACACTGTTGGTGGAAGTATGAACTGGTTCAGCTACTATGGAATACAGTATAGAGATTCCTCAAAAAATTAAAAATAGAACTACCATATGCCCCAGCCATCCCACTTCTGGGTATACATCCAAAGGAAATGGAAACAGGATCTGGAAAAGATATCTGCACTCCCATGTTCATTATTGCAGAATTATTGACAATAGCCATGACATGAAAACAATCTAAATGTCCACTGAAGAATGAATGAATAAAAAAATGTGAGTATTTTATTCAGCCTTAAAAAAAGGAGGAAATTCAGCTATTTGTGACACCATGGACAGACCTTGAAGGTATTATGCTAAATAAGTCAGACAAAGAAAGACAAATACTGTACAATCTCACTTATATGTGGAATTTAAAGAAACCAAACTCATAGAAACAGAGATGAGACTGGTAGTTGCCAGAGGTGGGGGTAGGGGGTAAAGCATAATTGGGTGGAGGTGGTCAAAATGTACAAACTTCCATTTATAAAATAAATAAGTTCTGAGGACTATTGTTCAGTATGGTAACTGTAGTTATACTGTATTACATTCTTGAAAATTTCTGAGAGTAGTTCTTAAATGTTCTCACCACAAAAAAATGGTTATTATGTGATGTAACAAAGTGTTACTAACTTTACAATGATAATAATTTTAAAATATATAAGTGTATCAAATCAACATGTTTTAAACCTTAAACTTTCATAATGTTATAGGTCAATTATATATCAATAAAGCTGGGGGGGGGACTGGAGAAAATGGAGAAAAATATAACTTTGGAACTCTATCTTACATCATAAGTTCTATATGGATCAAAATGTAAATATAAAAGACTGAAACCAAGATATTTTTTAAATATAAAAATTATTTTTGAAATATCAGAGTGGGGAAGGCCTTGTTAAGTATGACCTATCACCCAGAAGTAATTTTTTTAAGAAGACTGAAAAATTCAAGTTCATAAAAATTAAAAACTTCTGCTTAAAAAAAAAAAGCCACCTTAAACAAGTCAAAAGTAAAAAGCTTACAACAAATATCACAGGCAAAAAGGCTGATATTCTTATTTAAAACATCAGCAGACAGGGAAAAAATGGGCACCAAAAAAAGAGAAAGAGTTAAAAGGAAAGAAATACAAATAGTTTTTAAATGCATTTCTTAAATGCAAAACTTAACACATTATACTATAAGAAGATATTAAGATTAAAATTACATTGGAGAGCTCCAAAATACATGAAGCAAATACTGACAGAACTAAAAGGAAAATTTGACAAATCCATAATTTATAAATAGAGATGTAAATAAACACACCTTTCCCAGTAATTGCTGGAACAGTACAAAGAAGATTAGCAAAGATATAGAAGACTTGACCAACACTATGAACCAACTTGACCTCACTGATATTTATAAACCACTAGACTCCAAGCCAGCAGAATAGATACTCTTTCCAAATGCATGTGGATCTCACACTCGGTCAAAGAGGATGATCTTCTGACCTCCCCCAATAGAGGAGGACCACTCTTCAGTCAAGGGTATACGAGCAGCTGTGCTCCCCTTCTAGAACCTCCAAACAAGCTCTCAAATGTATGTGGATCATTTACCAAAATGCACCAAAGTTGGGCCACAAAACAAGTCTCAGTAACTGTCAATGGAAATCATAAGGAGGACATTCTCTGAGCAAAACTGTATTAAATTAAAAATCAAAATCAGAACAATGTGTGGAAAAATCCCCAAATACTTAGGAATTAGACAACACACTTGTAAATCAACAAAAGGCCAAAGAAGAAATCACAAGGGGAATTAGAAAACATTTTTAACTGAATAAAAATGAACACATAATATATCAAAATTTGTAGTAGGTAAAGTATCGCTTAGAGGAAAAGTTAAAGGTTTAAATATTTGTGTTAGAGACAGAAGGAAAGTAGGAAAGCCTAAAATTAATTAAGAGTCCATCTTAGGACACTAGAAAAAGAAGAACATATTAAGCCCAAAGTAGGCAGAAGGAAGGAAATAAAAGTACAAATCATAGATCTAGTAAAGAGAAAAACAATGGGGAAAATCAATAAAACCAAAACTTAGTTCTTCAGGAAAAAAATCAATAAAACTTAATAAACTTCTAGCTAAACTGGTCAAGAAAAAAAAAAAAAAAGAACACAAATTACCAGTACCAGAAATTAAATGTTCTACAGACATTAAATAATAAGGGAATATTTGTAATAACTTATGCCAATAAATTCAACAACTAAGATGGGATGGACAAATTTCTTGAAAGATACAAACTACCAAAGCTCATTGATGTATCAAAGCTCAGTAGTGCAGACTGCTTTACTGATTAAGTCTATCAAACAGTTAAGGAAGAAATCATATCAATCCCATAAAACTCTTCCAGAAAATAGAGGAATGCAGAGTCAGCACCAGATGTCCCTAAATAGAGTCTGCCTCCAGCTTCCCAGTGTTTCAGAAAGTGGCTCTCTCAAACTCTTACAAAGGCACAGATCTGCTGGGAGTAAACATAGATTAAGTGAAAAGAAAAAGTAGAAAATATTTGCAAATAACATCTGCCCACTTTAACTTACCCGGTTTGAAACCACCACTTCCAAACAGCTTCTTTGGTGTATGTTTTAGTAAATGGTTTTTAAGCGTACCTTATTTGAGATTCTGACCTTGGGTGACCAACCATCCGGGTTCGCCCAGGACTTTCCTCATTGTTAGCTCTGAAACCCCTCAGCCCCCCAGTTCTGGGGGAAAACCAGAATGAAGACCTTATCTAAACCTGAATTTCATTGCCCTGTAAACTAAAACCTTATTCTAAACTCTCAAGGAAATTTCTGCTTCTTTCATTTTGCTGCTTCCCTTACACATACAGATTCCAATCAAAAGAGAATTTAATTATAAAGAAGAGGGGCACCTGCGTGGCTCAGTCGTTAAGCGTCTGCCTTCAGCTCAAGTCGTAATCCCAGGGTCCTGAGATCGAGCCCCGAATTGGGCTCCCTGCTCGGCGGGAAGCCTGCTTCTCCCTTTCCCACTCCCCCGTGCTTGTGTTCCTGCTCTCACTATCTCTCTCTGTCAAATAAATAAAAAATCTTTAAAAAAAATTATAAAGAAGAAAATAACAGCCTGAGGGTATCATTCATACCCTCATTTTATAAACTCCAGGCCCCCCACCCCGTTTTCAAGTACTAAATATGACTTTTTAAAAATCCCACTGCAAAAAAAAAAGCCTGTAAGGGAAATTCTTCTATTATAAAAAATAGAATTCAAAGAAATGTTTTTATGTGGATTTAAGAATTTTAACAAAAGGCATCAGAAAGACAGTATTTACAAGGTGACAAATTGCATTCAGTCCTTAAGATATGGCTGTATTTACCTTTTATTTACACCAGATGGCAGACATGAGCTCAACGTCTTTGCCTTGGTAAGATTCTGAATTGAGTTAGATTTTTTTCAGTTCAAAGTCATAAATCAGAAATGTCCTTAGAGTGACCTATGGATGTAAATTACTAGAATTTATCATCTGCTGTTACATATGTGGGATCTTTCCTGATGTCCTGCCTCAGAGAGTCATTTATTAAGTGTGTTCAAAAGGAAATTTTTCCTTTGAGGCCCCACAATGTGGTCACTGCCGTGGAAAGCCTGTTTCCCATGCTTAATGACATACCATTCTGTGAGTAAAGGACAAAGATGAAGAACACTTGGAGACATATGAGAAGGAGCAAAAGGAAGGGGCTGGATAATACATTCCATGTCTTAACATCTTTTACAATCTCTAAAAAGAATATATAAATTGAAAGACACAAAAATACAGCATCTTAAGAACTTCCCATCTCTCTTCACTTTCTAAGTCATCAGCTTTGAGTAATATTGATCTTTATCTGTTCTGGGAACAAATTTATAAGGATGCTTCTCTCCATTTGTTAAAGTATGGAGCTGTAACGACACACAGTTTATCCACACTTATCCACACTACACTAAGATACGCAAAGGAAATACAGCTTCTTTCTTTTTCTATTGTCTTGCTAATCTAGCTTACCAACCTCCAACCCCTTCTTCTGGGTAAAAGAAAAAATTAAACTTGCTGAGAAATAATACCAGTCACTTCACATTAAATGGCCAGCTTTCAGCTTGGAAGTGTTCTTTTCAGGTAAAAGCTCAGGCTTTCAGAATCCCCCACTACCACCACTTCTCTCCAACGTGGCATCTTGGGGTACAGTGAATAAAACTTCATTCTTCCTGGAGGCCTTGGGGTGTTCCCCAAGTCCTTCAGGGCCTGGCTAGTAAGGTTGTATCTTAGGCACCAGGTGAGACTCACCCTGATACCCGCAGCTGACATCCATTCTCTCTCTATGGGCTTTGCAGCCCTCCCCACTAACTTAGTAACACCAGTCTCAGCTCTTTTCTCAGCTGAATTTCCCTCCTGAGACGGGACTTTGATTCAAACGCCAAATGATCCACTCTGCAGCCTTTGGTTTCAAGATCACCTCAGCCTCATTGCATCTACTTTCTTGCTAAGGTTACCTGCCTTCCTTGACCTCCCCAGGACAAACAAGGACTTCTCAATGCCTTCCATCCCACACGGGAGGTAAGGGAGCCTCTGACAAGTCAGTCAGACTCTTCCTCTACCCAACCAAGTTACACTCTGAAGTTTTTCAGGTTATGGCTGCTCTTTGGGTACTGATTGGGGAAGAAGCCAGGGACCCCTCTGCATTTGGCTTCAACCTCTGTAGTATTTGCATACACACACGCGCATACACACGCACACACATTCTGGGATTTTAATGGAAGGCAGGGAAGCCCCTTACACATTCTGGATGTCTGGTCACCTCCCTCCCTCCTTGTCTCTTCTTTTTTTTTTTTTTTTTTTTTTTTGAGATTTATTTATTTACTTCAGAGAGAGAGAGAGATTGAGCACATGCATGGGCGAGTCGGGGAAGGGGCGAGGAAGAGAATCTTCAAGCAGCTTCCTGCCAAGTCCTGACGTGGGACTTGATCCCGCCACCCATGAGATCACGACCTGAGCCAAAACTAAGAGTGGGACACTCAACCGACTGAGCCACCTAGGTGCCCCCCTCCTTGTTTCTTCTTACTGTCCAGCCAGCACATATGAAGGGACAGGCTCACACTTCCTCTTTTCCCCTACCTTGGACTTCCCAGTGTCATTCAGTTCTGGGGGCCATTAAGCCTCCATACTCAGGCATTTATGTCTAATTAGGACTTTAAGAACTACATCTACTAGACCTGAATCTTGATATGTAAAAGTCTTTGGTATTTAGAAATTTCATATCTCTGTCCAAAAATCTTATTTTCAAGACCTTTGTCCCCAACCTAAAACAGTCAAGAAATTTAGTGTCACGTTTTTGCTTTATCTGGTATCACCTTTTCCTTTCTTGGGACAATAAACCTCATAGTTTGGCCTTCCCTTTATGTTGAAGTTAAAGGGGAATAAGATTTAAGGGACAAATGAATATAAATCATTTTCAAATATTATAATACTATCACTGTTATAGGAGCTCCATGTATAAAGAACTCCACGTGTAAAGTGTTTAAATAAGACTTGGCACGTAAGCATAGTGATTACTGTTATCAATAGTATTACTGAATATAAAGTGAAAGCAGTCCTGTACCCTAGAGATAAGAAAACAAAGTGAATTGTCATGTTGGAACTATTATAAAAACTTACAATTGTGACATAAAATATCTTTTGAATTTCCATTTTTAAAAATGTTAAAGACAGAGGAAGTGAGAAAAAAACTAAGCATGAAATCAGAATATAATTTGCATTGCATTTGTGAAAGAACGTTGATTGTCCGATTCAGCATCTGATAACAGTAAACTCCTATATTTCTTATTTTGATTTTTATTGGATGGTCAATGAATGTTGTACTTAATCATACCAACACATGCCCTAGCTTTTCCCAAATCAACATAAACATAGTCAGTTGCCTCATCACCTCAGAAAAAGAAGGAACAACATGGTTACATAAAGGATGCTAAAGTAACTGCACCCGGCAGCTACAACAAAATCATTGTAAAAGAAAGTTATTGACCAGAAATCATTGACTCCTATGGGTAGCCCATTTTGGTGGGAAGGACAAAGAGAAGCTACACTGTTAATGACGATTAATACAAAATTGCTTCACCTAGAAGTTTTATGGTCAAAACATTCAAGTTGAAACGTACATGTTGTTTCTGTTTTCTCTCAGTGTGACAGTTGTGAGCCCTGGTCCATTAAGCTGAAGGCCTGTGTGTGAATCTGCTGGGCAAAGCAGTATTAACCTCTTTGACATTGGTTTTACTAACCCAGGGGCTCTTGTTTCTTCAGTTAATGTGGATTTGGTGTTAATATTTCCAGCCTTCCAAAGGACATGCTTATAGGTGCCGCCTAACCTTTGAGAATAATTACACTCTTTGCAACAAAGTACCTGGTATCCTAGAAAATCAAGAAAACAATCCGAATGTATAAGATTAAAGTAAAAAATCAATATATTAGGAGGAAAAAGCATAGTATCCAGCCATTTAAATTTTTCAAAGGTTATGTCATTTTTAAATGACATAACCATTTGGGAACCTACATTTTTCGAGGTTTGGATTTCATAAAGGCCCTCATGGTTTAATTGTTGTGACATCTTTAGTCATCACTTAACAAAACTGAAATGCCTCTCAGGGCTTCTTGAAGCCACAGAGCAGGGAAACAGGATAGAGGGGAAGGGCAATTCATCATCTGTGGGACTCTCCCCTTGAAAGGCGAAATATATAAGGGGTGCTATTCCCTGCGGTCTGTGACTCTTCACAAAACGAGATTCTGGTGGGGTCTCAATGTTTCCTGTGTCTCCGACTATTCAAAGTGGTTTTCAAGGCATGCTCCACATGGCCGAGATGTTCTGCTATGAGGACCCAGCTATGGGGACCCAGAAGAACCAGACTTTTACAGTGGGCTTCCATTCATTCAATAGAAAGGGCTTTTCTATTTGTATTTTTTAAAGATCTTATTTATTTATTGGAGAGAGAGAGACAGACAGACAGAGACAGTGAGAAAGAGAGAGAGGAGAGGGAGAAGCAGACTCCCCGCTGAGCAGGGAGCCCTACATGTGGCTCGATCCCAGGCCCCTGGGATCCTGACCTGAGCCGAAGGAAGACACCTAACCGACTGAGCCACCCAGGTGCCGGGGCTTTTCTGTTTTTAAAAACAGTTCTAAAGCCACTACCTTAAGCTTTGTATAATCAGAATGCGGAGAGGGAAAAACAAGCACCATTCTGCTCATGGTTATGCTCATCCCCCAAGCTAGTGCAAACCAGGAGCATATGTGTGAACCCCTGGAAGATAATTGGGTTATAAAAACAACTAGAACAGATTGCATGTAAAACAGCTTAATAAAGTTTATTTTGAAAACAGAAGTGATAACTAGAATATAAGAGGTACACACAAGGCGTTTGGTGCAGTAACGCTTTAACCTGGTCACACGTCTGAATTACTGGGAACTTAAAAAAAAAAAAATTGGGGCAGACCCACCTGAATAGGTTCTGATTTAATTGGTCTAGAAGAGAGTCCAGGAATTAGTATTTTTTTAAGTTCCCCAGGTGATATCAATGTGCAGTGGGGATTGATAACCACAGTCTTACAAATATGCAGAGAAAGAGATTATATACACCCAGGGAGCAGAAGAGCAAAGGCATCTCCTTCAGGATCCTCTAGCTTCCAGACACCCAAGGGCCTCTGAGCTCACGCTTTACTTGAAGACAACTGGCGTGACAGCCGTTACTCCTGAGAGTTAATGAGAGCAGTTTTCATCCCGTCTCTGTCTGATTACATTACCGTTTGCTTTAGGACAGTATTTCTAAAACTTAAAATCTCAAGAATCACCAGAGAGACTTGTTAAAACTAGCAATTCCAGACTCTCCCTTCCACACCCCAATTCAGTAGTTCGGTACTGTACGTTCAAGAGCACCCCAAGTGATGCTTACGATTTGGCCAGGGCTGGGAAACCCTGCTCCAGAACCTACATGGCTCAAACAGCGTCTTATTGCTCGTCTCACAATTTCACCCAGCTCTGGTCTATCACAATACTATTTCTAGAACAATCTTCACATTCCCTATATTCATTATGCCATTCCGTGCTGCCTACCATAGCCTGACGACATGTTATTCAGTTGTTTGATTGATGTGTTCTTGTCTGTTTTCCCCTCCCCTCTGGGACAGGGCACAGAGAGGGTCAGTCTGGTCTTGAGACTACAGAACATGGTGGTGAGGAAAATCTAAAAACAGTAACCAAACAATGATAATAAAGGGATGAGGCCACATCTGGAAGTCCAGCAGCCAGTACAACTGGAAAGCCTGTCGGAAGTGTGCTAGTTCACGAGGCCTACTTAGGTACGTGCTGGAAGAAGGGGTGGCAACCACACACTTTTTCGTACTTGCTGTTCAGTGCTTTATGTACACTATCTCATGAGCTCCACATAACATATGATGCATATACTAGTGCTGTCTCAATTTGCATAGAAGAAAACATCGATATTTAAGTTAAGTAACTTGCCCAATGACGCACAGCAGCTGAGTGATATAGGGCCAGGAAGCAGGCCCAGGCCAGCCAGCTTTCGAACCACTAAGCAATAACGGTTTCCTGCTTACAGAGAACAGAATGAGCAAACGAGTTTCGGGAAGGTGCTTCAATTCCTTATCATCTCATCTCCCGCTTTCAGGGGAAGGAACAAGTGACCTACAAAAACTCCAAAGCTTAGGTGAGTCTCGTGTTGTGAGGAGTCTCCATTTTGACAGTTGTCCTCTCCTGCTCCTTCCTGAGCCTGCTTGTCTGGAATTTAGGTGTACTATCATTGAATTTGTTTTTTAAAAATCAGTGAATAGGGGGCGCCTGGGTGACTCAGTCGTTAAGTGTCTGCCTTCGGCTCAGGTCATGATCCCGGGGTCCTGGGATCAAGTCCCACATCGGGCTCCCTGCTCCGCAGGAAGCCTGCTTCTCCCTCTCCCACTCCCCCTGCTTGTGTTCCCTCTCTCGCTGTGTCTCTGTCAAATAAATAAATAAAATCTTTAAAAAAAAAAATCAGTGAACAGAAGTATGTGTTCACTGAATGCAATTTACTTAAAAGTGACTTTATTCTGAAGGTTTGAGATGTGTTAGAGTCATCTTCTTTGCCTGACAACTCAAAACCAGAACTCTGGTAACTAACCTGAGTTCTGTGTTCTGTTTTGCATTAGTTTTTCATCATGATTCTGAGAAATGGGGCCATTCCCTTGGATGTGTCTCTTGTAGTAAGAAGTTCAAGGAAAATGATAATTTTAAAAAACACAACTTTTTGTTGTTTCTGAGGAATGTGAAAAGAAACCTTTTAAGAAATAGACCATAGCAGGGCGCCTGGGTGGCTCAGTTGGTTAAGCGACTGCCTTCGGCTCAGGTCATGATCCTGGAGTCCCGGGATCGAGTCCCGCATTGGGCTCCCTGCTCAGCAGGGAGTCTGCTTCTCCCTCCCCCACTCCCCCCTCTTGTGCTCTCTCTCTCAAATAAATAAAAAATCTTTAAAAAAAAAAAAAGAAATAGACCATAGCAAAAGGTATAGTGGAAAACAAGTGCACTGGGGAGCCCCAAACACACCAAGGTTTGCCTCATTGTGAGCTGCATAACCCAGATTCATCACTTTACCCCTCTGAGATATGATGCTAATCTTTAAAGTAAGGATGGTATTACCTAAAATAGGGATGGATGAGCCATGACCACAGGCCAAGTCCAGCCTCCTTGGACTGTTTTTAAGGCCTTCTTTCCAGGTAAGAATAATTTCTACCCTTTTTAAGGGGTTGGAAAGAGAGAAGAGTAAGAAAATTCAACAGTGGTCCTATGTCGGCTGTAAAACCTGAAATATTTAGTATCTGCCCCTTTATAGAAAAAATGTAGTAATCTCTGACCTAAAACCAAGATGATACCATCTGTCTAGCATATCATAAACAACAAAGCCAAGATGCGCTTCAGGATCCATATTTTTAAAGCAGGCTCTCTCACTGCTCCTAAGCAGTCTCTCAACACTTGAAATTCAAATTTGTGCTTCAGCAAAATTCCAGATGACCACAGGGTCACTCACAAATGAGACAGACATCCAAGACTCATTCTGTGAAAGGCAAAGATCTACTCCATGTTGAAACAACTAAATTATTGCCACACATGGTATACCATAGAAGTCTTGAAACAGGGAAAGAAAGAAGACTTGGATTCTAAGTCCCCCAAAATGTCACACAGAAGCATAAACAAATAAAGCAAGTAAACCGTAGTGTGGTTCTGGAGGGGAGGGGTCAAGATGGGGTGAACTGAACGCCCCTTAGTTGACCTCTTCCAGGCAGGGCAGCCCCAAGAGATCCATGGGGACCAGTTTAGAAATCACGGATGGAGAGGAGGCAACTGGTTGGCTCAATTTGTGGAACATGAAACTCAATCAAGTAAGTTTGAGCCCCATGTTGGGTGTACAGAGCACTTAAAAATAAAATCTTTTTTTAAAAAAAGATTTTATTTATTTATTTGAGAGAGAGAGAGCACAAGTTGGGGGAAGGGCAGAGAGAGGCAGAAGCAGACTTCCCGCTGAGCAGGGAGCCCGATGTGGGGCTGGATCCAGGATCGTGACCTGAGCCGAAGGCAGACGCTTAACCGACTGAGCCACCCCGGTGCCCCTTAAAAATAAAATCTTTTTTAAAAAATACCCACTGATGGAGAGAAAAGAAATGGACTTGGACTTGGACTTGAGGGGCTCCATGGAATCCTGGCTCACTAGTTACAGCTTTTCTGAACTTAAGCAAGTCCCATTCCCTCTTTAAACCACGGTTTTCTGAGTTTTAAAAAGATGGTCTACCTATCTTTTAGAACTGTTTTTAAGACTAGTGTTAATGTATATAAAGTAATGTATATATGGCCACAAAGAATATTCTCCATGGGGCGCCTGGATTGCTCAGTCAGTTAAGCATCAACTCTTGGTTTCAGCTCAGGTCATGATCTCAGGCTCATGGCATTGAGCCCTGCATGGGGCTCCACACTCAGTGGAGAGTCCATTTGAAGATTCTCTCCCTCTGCCCCCTCCACTTGCTTGCATGCTCTCTTTCTCTCTCTAAAATCTTTTTTAAAAAGAATATTCTTCATACATATATAAATATCAATTACATATATATATAATTTCATTTTATTCAAATCTGTTCAAATTTGAACAAAATGAAATTAGCTTACAGTAACATGATAAAAAGTGTGATAGAAATGCTGTAAAAGGGATGCCTGGGTGGCTCAGTTGTTAAGTGTCTGCCTTTGGCTCAGGTCATGATCCCGGGATCCTGGAATCGAGCCCCACATCAGGCTCCCTGCTCAGTGGGGGGCCTGCTTCTCCCTCTGCTGCTCCCCCTGCTTGTGTTCCCTCTCTCGCTATGTCTCTCTCTCTGTCAAAAAATAAATAAAATCTTTAAAAAAATAAAAATAATTTAAAAAATAAAAAATAAATAAATTAAAAAAAAGAAATGCTGTATAAGGAGGTAACTATGTTATGAAAGTCTGCAGTTTCCCTCATCACTATGGTTGGAGAAAATTAAGTGTCTCAGCCAGAACTTGGAGAGTGTTGCCTTCTCCACCACTGCCCCCACGTCCCCCCTCACTGTTCCGGGTTAAGGAATGCATACCAGCCACAGAGAAATGTGGCTTCTATCCAAGAGAAGGGGGAAGAAAACAAAAACAACTCCACCGTAAAATAGAAAGGAAAATGAGTCTGACAGATTTATTCCTTTCTGCATTTCCTGTTGCTGATTCCCAAGACTGGCTTTCAAAAGCAAGAGTTTGTCCCATGAGAATAACCTCTACAGTGAGGCAACACTCTCTGAGAAAGATCTGCTTCTCCCTTTTCATTTCTTAATTTTTTTTAATTCTGGAGCCAAAACAAGCCCAGGTGTCCTTTGTGTCCAATACCAACATGTAATATTCTCTCTCCTCTGTTTTTACAAGACTTTAGAAAAGAAACGGGGGGAAATTGTCAAAGTCCCAAGGACAGGGAGGGAGAACCCAGAGACAGTCCCAGAGGGAATAAGAAAGCTATGTGATATTTGCAGAACAAACAGAAATAATGACGAACTAACACTTTTGAGAAGCTGGAACCATTCTCATTTATATGTCTGTTTAAAAATGTATGTTTTGTAAGTACATGCAAGCGATACCCCGAAGACAGATTCAGGAGATCGGAGATAGGCATGCATGTAAGTGCAGACTCAAACAAAGGATAAAATGATTCAACGGGGGTGGAATGGTGAATTAATGTATATTATATGTCAAAGTGTCTGCCAATTGGGTATGTTCTTATAAAGAATTAATGTTTCACTCACATTCAATGCAGTTGACTTGCTCTAGCTGAAATGGGCCTAGATAGCTATTTATTATCTGAGTGGCTTTAACAGTCTTCTCCACCCTGCAGCTGAAGTTACTGAGTCTAACATGTGGTATTCATTAGTTGAAATCCTGGAGTGTAATTGTCTAGATGTGAAGCATAAAGCTTTGCAATAAAATTTTACATTAAAAAAAGAAATTTATTTGAAATCTCCTGAGTTCTGCCACCAACATAGTGGACACAATACCAATTTTCTTTTCTTTTGGCAAAAAATACACATTTCATTGGCTTTTTGACAGACAGTTACATTCAGAAAAATTAGAATTCCTTTTGCAAACAAATTTTAAGTAATATTTAGGATATCATTTCTGGAAAATCATTTAAGAAAAAGAACTCTATACCTCTTGGAAGTATAGGGAATAGTGATTTCTACATCCAAAGCATTTAATTCCCTCCCATTTTCCTCCTCTTCCTCTTTCTTAATTCCCCATTCTACTGACTTACTTGAGAATTACAATTAAATAGTGGGAAAGTAATGTTAATATTATATAAAAAAAAACTTGTTCTATTTTATTAATTAGCAAAATAGTATTTTCTCTCTTTTTCATGAAACTTACGTTTTACAATCTATTTTCATTCATTTATTTTCACAGTGATGAAATTATGTCAAGGGCCTAAGGAACATGTAGAAGCATTTTTGAGAGTGAGGTATAGAGAAACGTTTTGGTTTTAGTTTTCTTAAATGCCTTAAATTCTAAAACAGGAAAGTTTTGAATTCTTACTTTTTTTAATGACAAATAAAATATTTAAGATTAAATCACCAAATATTAAATACCTTACTTAAAACTCTACTACTACCCAATTCCACAGTAATCTAAAGACTATACAACAAGATGACATCATAGCAAATAACCCAGACATATTTCTATACATTGATTAAAAACAATACATTGCTCTTTTTTCTTTTTAAAATTTATGATTTTTAGTATCTATTAAAGTAATCATATATATACTTTAAAAAATGAAATAGCATGAAAAAGAATGAAGTTGGGTCCTTACCTTATACCATATATACAAATTAACTCAAAAATATATCTAAGACATAAACATAAGACCTAAAACTATAAAACTCAGAAGAAAAACTAAGGCGACATCTTCATGACATTGGATTTGGCAATGATTTCTTTGATATGACACCAAAAGCACAGACAACAAAAGGAAAAATGGATAAAATGAACTATATCAAAATTGAAAGCTTTTGTGCATCAAAGGACATAATCAAAGTGAAAAGGCAACCTATGGGAATGGAAGAAAATATTTGCAAGTGATATCTCATAAGGTGTTAATATCCAGAATATATAAAGAACTTCTACATCTCAACAATAACAAAAATAACTCAATTAAACATGGGCAAAGGACTTGAATAGACATTTCTCCAAAGAAGAAATACAAATTGCCAATAAGCATATGAAAAGATACTCAACATTACTAATCATTAGGGAAATGCAGATCAAAACCACAATGAGTTATCACTTTATATCCATCAGGATGACTACTATTAAAAACAAAAATAAAAAATAAATGTTAGCAAGGATGTGGAGCAACTGGAACTCTTGTGCACTGCTGGTAGGAATATAAAATGGTATAGCTGCCATGGAAAACAATATGATAATTCCTCAAAAAATTGAAAATAGAATTACCATGTGATCCAGCAATACCACTTCTGAGTATATATACCCAAAGAATTGAAAGCAGGGACTCAAAGAGATATTTGTACATTTACATTCAAAGCAGCATTATTCACAATAACAGAGATGCGGAAGCAATTCAAATGTCCAAACAATGAATGAATGGATAAACAAAATGTGGTAATATGGAATATTATTCTGCTTTAAAAAGGTAGGAAGTTCACGGGGCACCTGGATGGTTCAGTCGGTTAAGCATCTGCCTTCAGCTCAGGTCATGATCCTGGAGTCCCAGGATAGAGCCCAACATGGGGCTCCCTGCTCAGCGGGAAGCCTGCTTCTCCCTCTGCCCCTCACCCTGCTCATGGTCTCTCTCTCACACACGCACACTCTCTCTCTCTCAAAAAAATAAATAAAATCTTTTTAAAAAAAAAAAAAAATATATATATATAAAGGAAGGAAATTCTGACACATGCTACAACATGGATGAACCTTCAAGACATTACACTAAGTATAATAAGCCAGACACAAAAGGACAAATGTAAGTATGATTCCTCTTATATGAGGTATCTAGAGTAGTGGAATGATGGTTGTCAGATCTGGGGTTAGGGAGGTATGTGGAGTTATTGTTTAACACATACAGAATTTCAGTTTGGGAAGATGAAAAAGTTCTGGAGATGGATGGTAGTGATAATTGCACAACAATGTGAATGTACTTAATGCCCCTGAATTGTACATTCAAAAATGGGTAAAACAGTAGATTTTATGTTATATTTACACAACTTTGCACATATACACACACATAAACATACACATACGTATACATACACATAAACATATATACTCCACTTACCCCCTGCCATATTCCTCAAATAGGTGGCACAATTTTTTATTATATCAATATTTTATCATGAGTATCTGAATGTTGTTCAGAAATAAGCCTTATAGTATACAATGATTACACTCCCTTTGTTTTTCCTAGAGTTAATAATAATTCAGGTTTTGGGAAGGGGGCTTCTTTTTCTTTTTCTTTTTCTTTTTTATTATATTATGTTAATCACCATACATTACATCATTAGGTTTTGATGTAGTGTTCCATGATTCATTGTTTGCGTATAACACCCAGTGCTCCGTGCAGAACATACCCTCTTTAATACCCATCACCACGCTAACCCATCCCCCCACGCCCCTCCCCTCTAGAACCCTCAGTTTGTTTCTCAGAGTCCATAGTCTCTCACGGTTCATCTCCCCCTCCGATTTCCCCCCCTTCATTCTTCCCCTCCTGCTATCTTCTTCTTTTTTTTTTTTTTAACATATAATGTATTATTTGTTTCAGAGGTACAGGTCTGTGATTCAACAGTCTTACACAATTCACAGCGCTCACCATAACACATACCCTCCCCAATGTCTATCACCCAGCCACCCCATCCCTCCCACCCCCCACCACTCCAGCAACCCTCAGTTTGTTTCCTGAGATTAAGAATTCCTCATATCAGTGAGGCCATATGATACATGTCTTTCTCTGATTGACTTATTTCGCTCAGCATAACACCCTCCAGTTCCATCCACGTCGTTGCAAATGGCAAGATTTCTATGTAATTCTTTTATCTATGTAATTCTTTTTCTATATAATTGTTTTTTCAAAATCTCCAGCAGAACTGTAATTTTTTCAATATAATAAAAATATTAAACAATATGTCAGGGTTTTTTTGTTAGAAATATTTGTCCTAGAACCCACTCTCTTCCCACTCTAATCTGGACTTGTAGGCTCAGCCTAGTGTACAGCTATCCGGTTAGGATTTCTATTCACTCTCATCCTAGGAATTCCTTTTACCTCCAAGATTCTATGTTGTTCCTCTTTCTCAGAACTCACATCTTTTTTTTTCCTTGATTTACTTCCTTCTTTTGGCTGGACACATTTCCAGAAGCTTCCTGAAAAAAAAAGGGTATGTTGGAGTTTAATTTTTTTACAACTTGCTTGTAAAATAACGACTTTATTGTAACCCTTGGAAAAAAATAAGTAGCTGACTCTTGAATTCAATATTGGGAATAACTTTTACTGAGAATGTTGAAGCCACTTTTCATTGTTCCCTAGATGTAGGGATTGGTGTTCAGAAATCAAATGTCATTTTAAATCCTGATCCTTTATATATGACTCAGGTTTTTTTCTAGGCATTTTGAAGATTGTTTCTTTACCCTAAGATTCAAAATGATGTGCTTTAAGTTTCTTTCCCATTAATATGTTGAGATTTTGTACATAATTTCAACTTGGAGCCTTCATATCCTTCTATTTTATTTCTTTCTTTTTTTTTAATGTCCTCATCTCAAATTTTTCACTTCCCTATTTTTGAGACTATTAATCAGATATTAAACCACCATGTTTCATCCTTTCATTTTCCTATCTTAGTCTTTTTGTTCCAATTTGATGGTATATTACTCCTTTGACTAGGTTACATTACCTGGCAATGTTGATGGGACATCACTCCCATGACTACATTATGTTATATAAGACTGTCTTAACAAACTAGAGTGAGAGGTTATCCTTGCTGGCTTGATAAAGTGAGCAGGCATGTTGAAGAAGCTCATGTGGAAAGGAACAGCAAGTGATCTCTGGGTGGCCTGTAGGATCTGAAGGCAGCCAATAGCTAGAATAAAAAAGGTGGGGCCTGGAGTCGTACAGCAGCAAGAAAATGAATTCTGTCCAGAACCTAACTGTGCTTCAAATTGGATCTTTCTCCAGTTGAGACTCTGATGAGACCATAGCCCCATTCAAAACCTAGATTGCAGCCACAGGTGACCCCCAAAGAGGGGTCATGCCTGAACTTTTAACACATGCATGCACACACACACACAGTATAAGAGAAATGTGTGTATTGTGTAAGCCATTAGACTTGTGGTAATTTGTTATGCAGCAATTGAAAACAAATACACTAGATAATTTTCTCCACTTTATTTCCCAACTTTTTAATTAAAAGTTTAAAATTTGGGTGGGGGGTCTGGGTGGCTCAGTCAGTTGAGCATCCAACTCTTGCTTTCAGCTCAGGTCATGATCTCAGGATTGTGGGATCGAGCCCTGTATCGGGCTCCGTACTCGGCAGGGAGTCTGCTTGGGATTCTCTCTCTCCCTCTGCCCCTAACCCCCTGCTCTCACACTCTCTCTCTTGCTCTCAAATAAATAAATCTTTTTAAAAAGTTTAAAATTTTATCATATATTTAAATTCCAATAGTTATTTTTGTTCTTTGAATGTTTTAAAAATGTCAGTAGTATCCGGTTCATGATAGAGGGCAAGAGAAATAGTTTGAAGGCTTCTTTATAATAGATAACAAGAAATAGCCACAGTACTTCTCTGTTCTCTACATCCATACCCTTTTCAATATGATTCTGCAACCACTTTCATGAAGATGTAGTTATTTACTCAGCTCTTGAGTCTGAGCTGGTCTTCTGACTTGCTTTGGCTACTGAAATACGGAAGAATAGATGATGTAGCAGGAAGAGCCTAGGCATCAAGAAGTTTTTCATGCTTCTACTCATTTTCTTGGGTCCCTGCCTCTGCCTAATGAAAAAGCCTGTTGGAAGATGAGAGACCACACAGACCAGAGCTGAGTCAGCCTAACTACACCAGCCAAAGCCCAGAGATGTGAGAGAGTCCCACCACAATCAGCAAAACTATTACCTAACCTGGCAAGTGACTACAGATACATGAGCAAGGTTGTCCCACATGCAGGCCCCTAGTGACCAGAATATCTGTGAGCTTAATGCTTGTTGTTTTAAGATACTATGTTTTAGAGTGATTTGTAATACAGCAATAGCCAAATAATACACAGTTCTTTATATAGACTTTTAATCAATTCTTTCTTTTCATTTCCACCTTCATCCTCTTCAGAGATATCCATTGCCTCCAGTTTCTGGGAATCTGGTGTTAGTCATTTTCTTCTTGCTGAGTCCTCCCTTTGTATGCCATTAGATTTCAGCTTCCTAGGCTCTGCTAAATCAGCTACAGAATTCCATCTTCCAAATTTTCATTGTCAATTCCCATTTGGTACGATAGCCTCTCCAATTCTTATTGACCTTATTATTCCTTTATTGCCATTTTAGTGGGATTTCAGGAAAAAGGCAAGATAGGCATGTATATTAAAATGTTTTTTTGTAATTATGAGTTCAGTACAATCCTCAGTTGCAAAACCAAGGTGTATTTTTGCCTCCAAATTCAATGCCATTTTTATAAAAACAAGATGTACTCACTCTCCTTTGCTTGTCACCTTTTTCTTCATGATATTTGATCTAGATGTCAACGGCCACTCCCACCGTTCCCCAGCACTCTCTATGCCCCTTCTCCTGCTATATTTTTCAGCACTTATCAGGGATTCTTAACTAGAGTTCCACGGAATCCTAGAATATCTGTGATATGTTGCTAGGGATTCTACAAGAGAAATGATGAAAAATATAAACATTAATTTTTGAATTTGGCATGCCATGCAATTCTAACACTCACAGTGATGGGTAATGACCAAGCAGCCATGTTAGAAATTTCTTTAAAGTCTTTCTGCTCCGTATGACAGTACAGAGTAGGACCATTTCATTTGGTTAGGTTCTTTCTCAATTTTTGGTATGAAATATGGAAGACCATTGATAATTGTTGAGCACAGAATTGCACAGAGTGGAGGACAGTAAACTAATAATGTCAAGCTGTCTCTTCCAAATGACATCCTTCAATCACTCCTTACACATACCAAGTTGAACTAGGGAAAAACAAAAAACAAACAACAGCAAAACAAAAAACCCAACTAGTACAGCAGAAAATCTGAGAGAAATTTGTATTCTTTTTTTTTGCTTTTTTTTAAATTTTTTTAATGTTATGTTAATCCCCATACATTACATCATTAGTTTTAGATATAGTGTTCCATGATTCATTGTTTGTACATAACACCCAGTGCTCCATGCAGAACGTGCCCTCCTCAATACCCATCACCAGGCTAACCCATCCTCCCACCCCCCTCCCCTCTAGAACCCTCAGTTTGTTTTTCAGAGTCCATCATCTCTCATGGTTCATCTACCCCTCCGATTTCCCCCCCTTCATTCTTCCCCTCCTGCTACATTCTTCTTCTTTTTTTTTCTTTCTTAACATATATTGCATTATTTTTTTCAGAGGTACAGATCTGAGATTCAACAGTCTTACACAATTCACAGCGCTTACCAGGGCACATACCCTCCCCAGTGTCCATCACCCAGTCACCCCATCCCACCCCACCCCCCACTCCAGCAACCCTCAGTTTGTTTCCTGAGATTAAGAATTCCTCATATCAGTGAGGTCATATGATACATGTCTTTCTCTGTTTGACTTAGAAATTTGTATTCTGAAGAAGGAATTTTTATACACCATGTGTCAGCTTCTCCTCTGTCAATTTGCTGTAGCTGTAAATGTTGTGCAGATTAGAAGAGAATTGTATTGGATGTTTTCATAGTGTTTGTTCCTTTCTTGTTTGTTTGTTGTGACCTCCTGTTTTCTATTTTATTTACATTTTTTATAAACATGACTGATCTCCAACATGGTGATATTTGAAGGTGGATGAGAGATGGGAGGAAAGAATTCTTATCCCAGGCTTAGGGACAATTTCCATAAGGTTAGTGATGAAGAATTATAATCTTTTGAGACATTTCACTGTCCTGTTGCAACAAGTGACAGAATGAGAGAAAGAGAGAGCGAGAGAGGAAGAAAGGTAGACAGACAGACAAGCATCAGGAGCCAAAACAGAAATCATTTTATTTTAGTTGAAGATGAAATTTATATGCTCATCTCACTTGACCCAAAACTGATTCTTTATGCAGAAAAAAAAGGGGTGGCACACAAGTATCATATTAAAAAGTACATATCATTCTTTACTTTGGCTTTCAAAAATAATGTTTTATGCATATATAGGCCTAAAAAGAAACCAGGAAACCAACAGGTATATAATAATTCTGTAACTCTATATGTGCCTAATAATTTGTAACTATATTGAAGCCTGAATTTGTCAAGCAATAACAAATTATTTCTTCTAAATCTTGAGTAAAACCACGGGCACCTGGGTGGCTCAGTTGGTTAAGCGTCTGACTTGGCTAGGGTCATGATCTCAGGGTCCTGGAGTTCAGCCCTGCCTGTCCAGCCCCTCCTCCAGCTCTGAGCTCAGCGGGGAGTCTGCTTCTCCCTCTACCCCTCCCCACAACTCTCCCCACATCCCTGCTCGCTCATGCGTGCTTTCTCTCTCAAATAAATAAATAAAATCTTTTAAAAAAATTTTTAATAAATAAATCGAGTAAAACTGTGTCTTAAACTATATTTTTATTCATTGCTTTGGGTTATGGTATTAGTAACTTTACCATCCAATATTATAAATAAATTTTCATGTTGAAAGAAGCATTAATTAAAATCAACTTACAACTTCTATTTAATTTAAATCTACAAAGCCTGCCTTTAGGAAATTAAATCCCTTTTTTTTTAAAGATTTTGTTTATTTATTCATAAGAGACAGAGAGAGAGAGAGAGAGGCAGAGAGAGATGCGGAACTCAATCCCAGGACCCTGGGATCATGACCTGAGCCGAAGGCAGATGCTTAACCATCTGAGCCACCCAGGCGCCCTAAATCCCATTTTAGCTTAAGACAGCTATTTAACAAATTTATTATGTTTCTCACAGAAGTTTTTAAATTTTATGAATGGTAAGGAAAAAAATCTTAAGTAGAATAAGCTTAACTGCCCATGTTTTTCAAGAAAATTTGGCTCAAAAGCCTTTTTCGTTGTTGTTCTAAATAGGGAAGGCTATTGTTGCACATACTCTGTTAGCATTTGTATCAGAGAAATTTGTAATAAGACTTCTAGGCTGTGGTAAACTGAATATTGGCCCCTGAAGATGTCCACATTCTAATCTCTGAAACCTATAATGTGTTACCTTATTTGTCAAAAGGGATTTAACAGGTCGGTCAAGTTTAGGGTCTTAAAATAGAGAGATTATATTTACTAGATTATCAAGGTAGGCCCAAAGTATTGACAAAGGTCCTTATAAGAGAGAAGTATGAAAGTCAGAGAAGGGGAAAGATCTGAAGACGCTAAGCTGCTAGCCTCAAATAAGAAGAAAGGGGGCCATCATTGAAGGAATGCAGGCAGCCTCTAGAAGCTGGAAAAGGCAAGGAAATGGATTTGCTCCTAGAATCTCCAGAAGGAAAACAGCCCTGCTAAACCATTTTGGACTTCTGATCTCCAGAACAGTGAGCTGATAAATTTGTATTGCTTTAAGCCACTAAATTTGTGGTAATTTGTTACAGCAGCAAGAGGAAACTAATACGTGGGCTAATGGGATAAGGTTTTAAATACACACATACACACGCACACACACACACACACAATCAAATAGGTAAACAGAAAAACAAACAAACCCTGACTTTCCTCTACCTACAACTACTGATTTGTTTTGTGGGTTTTATATGCTTGTTGGGGAGGGGGAAACAAACAAAAAGAATAGACTAGTAGACTAGCCAAAATAGACAGATCTACAGGAAAACAACATTGTCTATCAAAAGATCAGAGAAAATTATTCTTGGATTATCATATCTACAAGTTACTGAACCTGCTAACATACCATGAGCTGCAGACATAATAATTTTTAGGCAGAGTTTCCTTGAACTTGAAAATTGTTTCAAGGTTTCATTCAGGTAAAAAGATTGAGAGTAGCTATACTGCATGTTTGTTTGCTTATTTGCCTATTGTCTACCTCTGTACTCCAGATCAGACAAGGGGTTGCTTCCTGCCGTATCTTCAGTGCCTAGAACAGCACCTGACACAGAGTTGACTCCCAGTATGTGTTAAATGAATATATGACGACCATGTTTTCTGAACCAAAATCAAATACCTATTCTGATGAAGGTCTGAAATGAGGCCTCATAGTGGCATGTCTCCAGGAACTTGAGCCTGACCCTAAAGACCAACAATAGAGAAGACTGTTCCTCCCCACTCCTGCAAAGGTTTGTGGGTTTTATTTATTTTAACACTAGCCCTGTTAGCACTTTGTTGCTGACTCTTTGACTACTGGATTCCATATTTGTTTATCCGTGTCTTTCGCAGTTTTGAATCCAGTGGTATCTTAGTCTTTGCCTGTCCCTCCGTCACAGTGCAGTCTGTAACTCTCCTTCCCTCCACGCAGACGCGCCAGGATCTGGAGCTCCACTCCCCTCCTGGAGCAATCCCTGTGGTTCTGCCCAAGAGAACAGAGACTGCATTCTCAAATCTCTGTGTCGGGGATTGGCAACTGCCTGCAAGCCAAAGCTAGCCCACTGTTTCTTTTTGTAAATAAAGTTTTATTGGAACACAAATGTGTTCATTTGTTTATACATCGTCTACGGCTGCTTTCAGGTTACAACTTCAGAGCTGAATAGAAGTTGTGATAGAGATCCTGTGGCCTGTAAAATCTAAAATAATTACTAACGGATATTTTAAAGAAAAAAATTGCTAACCTTTGCTCTATGCTTATGTAGAAGAAGCTTTTGATCCTCCTTCCATTGGAACGAGCTCTTCCTTCCAGTTTGGAGTGCAAATTGAAAAAATTTTTTCCATTGGTGCAGCACAAAATACCTGCTCCTTAGCAGTGTCACATCTATTACCTAACCCCACTAGAGTCTTGGGATATTATTGTTTATTCGCAGAATGCACAATAGCATACCGATTACAAAAAGTACCGTACAAAGAGAGAACATTATCTTACCAGAGAAAATGGCCATTTCAAGTTGCATGGTTACCCATGAATATAAAGAAACAGGGGTTTTATTTTTATGATAAGTGAAAGACTTCATTAATTTGCAGAGCTCCTGATCAAATATTTTGAGATACTCGTGTTGAAACTGTTTTCTCCATGATATCTATTCTTGATAAGCTCAGTGAGAATTCTTATTCACAAGGCTGCTTTCCTGAAGCAAGGACCCGTGTATATGCTGTCATAGTAATTGGGGCATTTTGTAATAATTTTCAAACCGGTGGCCAACAACACTGAATCAGTAAGACAAAAGTCCTCAATCTTTTCTTTTCTCTAAGAAAGCTCTCTGTATCTCAACCACTGAAATAAGAATTTTGTTCACTCCAGTCAACACTGTTTATAGATTGCTCAAAATTTGCATTTTTAAGTGGGAGTTTATAGGCCCCCATTATTTTAACATTTTTAAAATATCTAATTCTATAGCATAAAGAGCTGAGCATCAAATCCGGATTCCCAGAATGCAAATGATCTGAGCCTATTTCTCTCTCCGGCAGAAGGTGGCACTAGAGTTCTGCTTGCAAAACCACTGCTAAATACCTGCAGTGTTTAATTAGCAGCCTTTGAACACGAATGCGAATCATAATATATACCAATCAGTGTGTACACTTTAAATGTATTTAGCCGCATCAAGGCCATAGCAATAAAACTTCTCAGAATCCTCCAAAACCTTCAAACGAGCATCACAAAATAATTCATTTTACAAATATTTATTGACACAAAATTTATAAAATTTATTTATACAAATAATATATATATTAGTGGTACTCAAAAAGCAATAAAGATATTGAGACCCGCTAATGGGAGAGACACATATTAAATAAGCCACAGACAACGATCTACATAATGACAATTGTCGTATTGTAAAGCAGATGCACAGGATGCTGTGACAGGATATTAAAAGAGAGCCTGACCCAATTGTGGGGGAAGGACAAGAGCTCTTCCTTGAGTCCTTCCTGAAAATGCTTATCCTTCATTCCTAAAATGTAATTCTTTCTAGACCCTATTTCTATTTTTACTCTTAAAAACCACTCAATAATTAATTACGTGATTAAAGTTCTGTCCTGTATTCCATTAGCTTGTCTGGCATTATGTAACTTCCTGCGGTTCTGCAGTGCTAGTTTCTTTTGAGCATTCGGCAGAGCAGTAGTCCTCACCTGGGCCAGGACCACCATAGGGGGCCATCTAGAGACTTGTGGAGGTGTTTTTGTGTATTTTGCAATGATTTGGAGGGTGCTTCTGGAATTAATGAATGAGGGCCAAGAATCCTAGGCATCCCGCCAGGAGGTGAAACCATCCTGCACAAGTAAAATTTACTCCTCATCCCTCATGACCTTCCAACATCCCGCTGGTCATTCGGGCACGTAAACAGCCTGCTTATAATTTCTCATGTTTTACACATAAACACAAAATCTTTTGCATGGCTCTCATGTAAACTGAATTTTCCAGGAATGCAACATGACTGTAAATAGAAGGAAGACTGTACTATGTCTAGTTTGAAACTTTACCAAAAATTCCTAATCATTTTTGGAAAATCCTTTCACAAAAGCAGTGCCCCAGCTGGTATTTGAGATGCCGATTTGACAAACCAGTACCATTCTGCTTTTTATAGCTGACACATTCGTAAAGATTCTACAGAGGGGTGTAAGCATCTGACCACGTCATAATTTCTTCTAGTATAATCAAGTCAAAGCGTCTACACACTGAAATACACATTGTTTCATTAAAAATTACTTTCCTTGAATTTCCCCCTGCATATTAAAGCCAGAGAACTTTTTATATTATTATATGTGTAGGGAAATTACATTATCTGTGAATTTCATTCCAGAGTGGTAAAGAAGACCCTGGTTCTGGTGGGAGAAGCCACCGTAGCGAGCCTCATTGTTAGGAAACCAGGAGATGGACGGCCCTGGGTTAAATACCTGCCCCTCACATATTGTCTGTGCCTCCTTAGGCAAATTCTTAAAACACTTATTATTTCAGGGTCTTCATCTATGTAACAGGACACCAATAAAACCTATCTCATGAAAGTACTGTTGTTTCTGTGAGGATTAATGGGTAGTGTTCAGAAAGTGTGTAGCACAATACCAAGCACATTACAAAAATTCACTAAGTGTTATTTTATTATTTTAACGGTCAAAGTGGCAACTGATAACGCTTTAGAGATTATTTTCCTAGTTGGTGAAGCATACTTGTAGCTATCCTCTGAATGTTAAACTCTCATATTATGATTAAGAGTATGTGTGGTACGTGCACTTTAGAAAGTTTTCAATTAGTATTTTAGGTTTTAATCCTTTAGGATTAAAGCCACCTGTCTTCCCCTCTGAATCCAGCTATAGACTGCCCCGTCATGTGAATTTACATTCCTGCTGCATGACCCCATAGTCAGAGATAATATGAAAATGTATTTGGTGACCAAACGTGATAAATGGGAGTCAAGATCTTGTATTCGATGAGGAAATATTCTTGGCCCCACTTCCTCTATAACCCCCGGAACCCATTTATCAGAACTTTGTAGATCATTGTCCAGATGAAAAGTGTCTCTTAAATTCAGGTTGAGAAAAAGATTGATATTATCTCTGAATAAACTATTAAGCTTTTCTATGACTGAATAATTCATTTATTCAACAAATATTTATTTGGCTCTTACTTTGAACAAGGAGATGTGCCGGGAGCTGGGGTGAATAATGAACTATAGAATTGTAAGTCAGTATTCACTGATTCATTCTTTCAACAAATATGCATTGACACAATAGGCCCTGGGCCATGTGGTAGGGATAGAAAGATGAATAAGATATGATCTTTGCTTCAAAAATCTGAACCCATATAAAATAAACCAGCTGGATCTGAAATGTAAACAAACTTATTTTGTCTCAGAGAAGGTTTGTAAGATGAAAAATAAACTATTGAGTAGCCACCATGACCAGAGTACTCTAAGGTACTAGGTTGTCACATACCCTGACGTTCACTTTCATTTAATCCTTATACCTACCCGATGAGACAGGTACTATATTCATTTTTGTTGTTAGTCATGAGGAAATCAACTTAATGAGAATATGTAATTTTCCAAATTAGTAATGATAACAAGAGCTAGTCTTGGTTGATACAAGTACTAAGCATTACATTTCATTTAATCTTCACAAAAATCCTAGATGGTAGGTACTATAGTGTTTCTATTCTATAATGTGGAAACAGAGGATGAGAGAGTTCAAATAAGTGTTGCAATTTTCACATAGCTAGCTGTGGAACCAGGAGACAGCCCAGGCCATCTGCTTCCCGAGCTGGTACTTCTGCCGGCTACCTGACAGTTATCTGTAGTCCCAGCAGATGAGTAGGAGACCCAGAATGAGGACTTCAGTGTGCCTGACTTCAGACTCCCTACTTTTTCTACCATGTTCTACTTCCTCTATTTCTGGTCCATGCCTGATAACCATGGAGCTGTACTGCATGACTTTTTGAACCCTTAATGCGATGAGGTTGAAAAGGAACTGCATGGATGGAATAGAATGGAATAGTTTGAGGTGGGCCAATGCTCCTACCAAGAACAACCAGAAAATTCAGATAAAATACAAAACTCATATATTTTTTTAAAAGCATCCAAGGCTTTAGAAGTAAGGGGAATTTGAGGATTAAAATTCTGGATTGAGGAGAGACTCTCAGAGGGGAGCTGAGGATCCAAGCCTCTTTTTTTTCCTCGGCGGGGGTGGGGGGGGGCATTTACCCACTTCTGCATGGGGCTAGACACTGAGAGTTGGGATTTGGCCCAGAAGAGTCTATATTATGGGCAGATAAAATGGCAAACCGTTGGTTGTTGCTCCAGGGTTTGAATAACAAAAATTAGAGACTTCAGGAGCTTCAAACACACTGCTTCCCATGCAAGACTTCACTAATTCTGAAATCACATGAGGAAAGAACTTAAAAATCCAAATCTAAAATCTCTTAGAAGCAGAGCTGACTTTTCCACGATCTGTCTTGGTGCCGAGGAAACAAAAACTGGGCAAGCTCTCAACTAAAGCTCTGGAAGGACCATGCTGTAGAAAAAGGGACAATCAGAAGTAGAATTGAGTCTTACTGTCTTAGTCAGCTTGGGCTGCCATAACAAAATACCATAGACTGGGCGGCTTAAGTAACAAATATATATTTATTTCTCCCAGTTTTCGAGATGCTGGCAGGTCCAAGATCAAAGGTGCAGGCTACGTTGGTGTCTGGTGAGAGCTCTCTTCCTGGCCTACAGATGGCAGCCTTTGCACTGTGTCCTCAGAAAGTCACAGTCCTACGGAATTAGGGCCCTACTCTTATGCCCTTATTTAACCGTAATTACCCCCTGAAGACCCTCTCTCCAAAAATAGTCACGTTGGGGGTTAAGGCTTCAACATATGAATTTTAGGATGACACAATTCAGCCTATAGCACTTACCAAAATGCAATCTGGCCGCAACATACTTATAGGTGGTAAAGTAAAATAAATAGGATTTCCCAACAATGTTAAGCTAAAAGTTACAGCCTGTTTTGTATGAATTTAGACTCTACATGTGAACTATCTGCACAAAAAAAAAAAAAAATAGTTCAGTGTATTGTTTCTCTTTTCTGAGGCTGCTACCTCAAGCGATAGATCTCTGAAAGTAAAACATAAATAATCAGAAATGAGCAATAAACTGTCATAACAACTGATTCTATTTTATAGCCTTCTTTTGAATGTCATCCCTTAATGCAGGGTGGTTCTTTCTGCAGAACTAGTTGTTTGCTCAATTTGAGCCTTGTGGGACTGTCATTTGTGACATCATGTAATGATTTACTGAAAATACTTATTCAGTATATGAACCTCTTTCATCAGACAACTCTGGGTTCTCATTCCTTCATTTGTTCTTACAAAATGTGTCAGTGCCTTAATTTTGTAAGTGAAAACGTAAACGTTATAGCTGATAGAGACTCTTAACTGATTCTGAAGTTGTGTTGAAGTCAAGGGTGTTTCTTCCTAATTTGGAGTCAGCCAAGTTCAGACTCCAGACGCAGGGAAAATGCAGAACAGGACTATCAGTCTTCTTTGTTCAAAACAGATGACTCTGTAAGTATTTGCCTAGTTAAAAATAACAACATTCCTTCCCCAAGTCATCAGCTGGACAGTCTAGCCTGCTCATGTTTTTTTTTAACCCAGTCAGGGGAATTGAGGTCAAAAGGCTATGTACTCTGAATTAAATTTTTTTTTCACAATGGATTATACTGAAAAATTTATCTACCTTTGATATTTTTCTTTAATGATTATCCTACTTCTCATTGTGAAAAATGTAACAAATTTACCTTAAATTGCCACTGAACTGCTTCTCTTTCACTGATTTTTTCATGTTGTTAACAGAAAACCTAATTAGTTTTCACTAAGTTGTTATTCAATTTCCTTTATGAAAGTTTCTAGTAATTCCAATAACAACTCTTGCCTGAAAAATTCCATCTCATGATGGTTATTTGCAGTGATATATATCAACTACACAATGTGGGTATTCTCATTCTGTTGTTTCATTTGTATAATTTCCACCCCCAAATGAAATATCCTTTTCTTTGATTCAGATAGAAACTTGTCACACTCATTTGTCTCTCTCACTTTTTTTTTATATGTCTTCTCTTTATTCCACCTCAAGAATTTCATACAAGAATAAATAAATATATTTGGCATTTTAGGATGACATACCAGTGGAATATCCCGGACTCTTCTATTTCTTCACCATTAATTTATGTATCGCTCCACCCCCTGCCGCAGGAAAAGACAGAAACCATCTAGAACAACAAGAACAAAAAAAGTGATATGAACTTGTAAAATAAATGTCAAAGCTCTCTCTTTTAGGACTCAAGTATAATTTATTGCTATTATAAAAAAGTTACAGTGAAAGAGTAGTTGATAGCATGATTTTGGCTATTAAAGCGTTGCGAGTATTGACGAGATCTTAATATTCCAGCTGAGAAGATTTCGGAGCCTTACAAGAAGGCTGCATGTGGTGTTTTTTATTTTAATAATTCATTAGATATTCTGATTTAATCAAATGTTTAGCTTATCCAATACTGCTTTTCAGATGTGGGAAAGAAAATATGTTGTTATACAATCCATGTCCCCTCTGGAGTTCCTATCACTTCCCATCTCAATGCCCAGGAGATGTAGGTACAAAAAGCAGCACCGGATGATCTATGTCAGTGTGGTTCCTGATCCCACTGATAAAGATCACACGATTCGTACTGCATGTAAATAATCAGCACTGTTGATTGTGATCTTGAGAATTTTGCACAGTTTGGGTCCTGGTTACCTGAGATCATCTTTCTCCCCTGGGTGCTTCACAATAACCACAAAGGGCAATGGAAGGCTGTAAACTTGGTCAAAGACACATGGAGCCACGGGGTGCTTTGAGGGTCACTGAAGGGCAAGTATGCTTTGTGCACCATTTGTACCCCCTCCTCTGTGATCCCTGGTGATGAACTGGGGCACACTTCCTCTAATGATTCCCCAAAGGAGGGTTTTTTCATCAAGTTCATGCCCTTGACCTTCAGATCAGGCAATGAAATTAGAATGGTCAATAGCAGCAAAACTAGGAAAGTTTATGCTTCTCTAAACAGCCACAATGGAGCATCCATTACATGATTTCTAAGCTAATGTTGCTAATATAGAATTTTTAAATTAACTTACTCACTCAATGAATTTTTAATTAAGACATAGAGGTGAGATGACCCTCTATCCAGGCAAGAACACAAGTCAGCCTTTTCCAACTTTCAGTAAATAGAATGTTAAGCTTGCCTTGTGCATTCTGATATCCAAATCACGAGTCTTCTTTCAAGCAATAATGCCTGATATCTGCAGTTTGGATTTTTGCCAGAATTTAACTTGAACAGACTGTTCTACAGCTTCTGTCAAAAGACAACAGAGATAAGTGATGTTTGAGCAAGACAGTTTATCCATTCATCTCTCTAGGTATTCTAAACTGTCTTCTTTATCAAAATAGACCTCTAGAAAGATATTTACTTGGATTGAATAGACTTTGACCCTTGAAAAACTATCTCCACTGAATTTACATTCTGTTATGCACTTGGCAGCTTTTAAAGGTGAGTTTAAGAAGTGCCTACCTAAAAAACATTTCTAGTAATCTGATATGGTAGAAAGAAGAATTAGAAGGCATTGAAAGTTAGGAATTAGGGGACCTTGATTTGAGGCTAAATGGTGCCCTCATACTAACTGGGTCATATCTCTAAAGTTCAGTTTTCTCATATTAATAAGAAAACAAAATACCTAGATTTAGGGCACCTGGGGGGCTCAGTTGGTTAAGCATCTGCCTTCCTTCAGCTCAGTTGTGATCCTGGAGTCCTGGGATCGAGTCCCGCATCAGGCTCCCTGCTCAGTGGGGAGTTTGCTTCTCCCTCTGCTCCTCCTCCCTGCTCATGTTCTCTCTCTCTCTCTCTTACTCACTCTCTCTCTCAAACAAATAAATAAAAATCATTTAAAAAAATACCTAGATTTAGTCATGATTAAAGTAAATGAGATAACAGAGATCTGACACAGAATAGATGCTTAAATATGAATTGAATCTCAATCTTGCATGAAATTTGTTGCTATTATGTTGTTCACAGTCTCTCAAATAAGAAATCACAACCAAGAAAGTTTTAATCTTTTTTTTTTTCGAGAATAATTATACTTCCTTTTAAAAGATAAAAAAAGATGTCTCCAACTTGTATCTTTTTAGGCTTGGCTGACAGGAAGAGTATAGCTAAATGTAAGGCTTAAAAAATTATATTTACCTAAGTGTTTTCCATTGTTCCACATAGTCTTTTTTTTTTTTAAGATTTATTTATTTATTAGACAGAGGGAGAGAGAGGTGGGGAGGGGCAGAGGGAGAGGGAGAGAGTCTTAAGCAGATTCTGTGCTGATCCCAGAGCCTGACGTGGGGCTTGATCTCATGATCCTGAGATCATGACCTGAGCCGAAACCAAGAGTGGGACACTTAACCAACTGCACCACCCAGGCGCCCCAGTCTTTTTTATTTTCTATTATTTAATGACCCTATCATGGTTTTGAAGATTCAGGAAATACTCAGCTAGCTTTTTGCTAGATTTTAATCAACTCCCTTCGTCTTTCCTCACAGTGACTTTTCTATACCTTCATCACCGTCCTGAGACCAACACTATCTTCCAGCACTGAAAAAAAAGATCATAAATCTGTACTGAATTCCTAGGACTATAACAAGGTACCATAAACTGGGTGGCTTAAAAGGACAAAAATTTATTCTCTCAGAGTTCTGGAGGCCAAACATCCAAGATCAAGTACCAGCAAGGCCCTCCTCCTCCCTCTGGGACTCTGGATAGAATTCTTCCTTCCTTTTTCCTAGTTTCTGGTGGTAGCCGCCAATTCTTGGCATCCCAAGGCTTGTAGCTGCCTCACGCCAGTCTCTGTAGTCACGTGGTATTCTTCCTCTTCTTATAAGGACATTGGTCATTTTAGATTAGGACCCACCTTAATGACCTCCTCTTGACCTGATTACATCTAAAAAGACCCTATTTCCAAAGAAGTTCACATTGACAGGTATCAAGGTTCACCTTCTGGTGGAGACACAACTCAAACCGTAGTAACGTCCTACTTCTCAGACAAAACTGCTGTATTTCTTCTCAAATATCCACAATTATCTATTGTGACTCTGACACTTAGTACTTTCCTGCAGTATCAGAAGACATTTCCCGCCTTTGCATAACTGGCCTTCCACCTCACCTCTAGGCTCCGACTCCTCCCCACTTTGTTAGTTATCCCTCTCTCAATGTCTGTCTCAGAACTTCACTTCTCCTATTGAGCTCCTTTGCTGTGTTCTGCAAATACAGTGAACCTTGAACAATGCAGGAGTTGGGGGTGCCAAGCCTCCCCCGGCCCAGTCAAAAATGCAAATAGTTTTGGAGTCCTCAAAAACTTAACTACTAATAGCCTACTGTTGACTGAAAACCTTATTGATAATATTAACAGTCAATTAACATATTTTGTATGTTGTATGTATTATATACTGCATTCTTTTTTTTTATGTTATGTTAATCACCATACATTACATCATTAGTTTTTGATGTAGTGTTCCATGATTCATTGTTTGCATATAACACCCAGTGCTCAATTCAGTATGTGCCCTCCTTAATACCCATCACCGGGCTAACCCATCCCTCCACCCCCCTCCCCTCTAGAACCCTCAGTTTGTTTCTCAGAGTCCATATACTGCATTCTTAACAATAAAGTAACAATAAACAATAAAGTAAGCTAGAGAAAAGAAAATGTTATTAAGAAAATGATAAGGAAAAGAAAAGACATTTGAAGTATTGTACTGTATCTAATCTGCTTATAAATGGACCCGTGAAGTTCAAACCTGTATTGTTCGAGGGCCAACTGCTATTCAAACCTTCCCTAACTATTAAAAAAAAAACTATTTTGAATCTTTCTATTTTGAATCTGGTTTTGCCATTACTAAGTTATTCTCCTTCCCTTTGGGATCCAAGTTTATGGAAAACTTATGGAACCCAAAACTTATGGAACCCGCCATCTCTGCATTTCTACCACATGTGTTCATTCCACAAGGAATCACTCAGTGAAAAGGTACTTTCTGTCCCTGGAACTGGGGTCAAAGCAGTAAGCCAGACAGATGTTGCTCCTGATTTCAAGAAAAGAAAACAAACACCAAACAATACCTACATGTCTCCATAGAGGAGAAAGTCCAGAGCTAAGAGTGCAGGGTAAGGAGACCCACCTAAAATGTGGAATTGGAAGTTTCCCTGAAGAAGTAGCATAACCTGATCAAGCAAGAAATCAGAAGAATTAGTTCCATAATGTGGGATGGGATTCCAGGTTAGGGGATTAATTGATGGGGAGACCCTGAGGTGGAAAGAAATGTGGTGTTTTCAAGAAACTCGAAGAAGACCAATGTGATATTTGTCATAGAGACTTTGGGAGAAATGGTACAGGATAGTGTTGGTGGGACACTCGATGGACAAATGATGAGAGTCTTGTGGAGCACATTGAGGATTTGAACTTTACTTTCAGGGCAATGGGAAAAGAGCTGTAAACAGGGATGTGACCTGATCAGACTTGCTTTTAAAAGGATCGCTCTGGCTGTAGGTGGAGCATAGATTGGAGAAGAAAGGACAGATGGGAAAGAACAGGTAAGTTCTTTCTTTTCCAGAAGTCCAGCAGAGAGACTCTAGCACTGTATTATAGTAATGACAGAGGAAATAAGAGTCCTGGACATACTGAAGAAATATTAAGGACATAGAATCAACATGACTTGGTGATGAATTGGCTATCTGGGGTGAAAAATAGGGCATGTCCAGCCTGACCCTAGGTTTTTGGCTAGACAGCTGGATAGATGATGTTGTCATCACTGAAAGAAGAAATACTGATTCAGTGGTGGGATGTCAGAATGGGGAAAATGATTAGTTCCAATTAGAACATGTTGACTTTGAGGCACACATGAGACTTCCAAGTGGAAATACTAAGAAGGCAATCCTTAACTTTAGTAAAGCTGCTTAATGCTGCCAATAACAAGCCAATTGCCAAATGTACTAAGTCCATTTCCGGATTCAGCTAGCTTGAGCTCTGTCTCTGCAGTAGCTAACGCTGTTAGTCATTCCTCCTTGAAGCAAGAGGGCTTCTTCAACTTTGATTTCTGCTCACAACACTCTCCTCTGATTCTTTTCTTTCTCTGGTTTGTCTCCCTCTGTCTAACCATAATATGTCTGAGATTTTCAGAGGGATTGCCACCGTCCTCATCTCTTCTTATTTACATTCTTTCTCTCTTTGCCAGCTCACTCTCAAGAGTTTCAAATGGGGTCTTACATGAAGAAATCCCAAATCTATATCCCTAGCCCCAACTTCCCTCAAATGAGATTTCTCTACCTAGATCTTCCACAGGGAGGTCAGATTCAATTCTCTTAACCCAAATTATTATCTACCCCCTCTGTCTCACCAAATTATTTCTTTGCCTGAATACTCTTCCTCATTTAATAGCACCACAAGATGAAGAAGGGAAGCCTTTCCCTCATCACCCGAATTTAATCCATGTCTGAGTCCTTACAGTTCAGTGCAGGAAGCACCTCTCCCTACGTCTTCACCACCATACCTGTTATCTCTCCCGTGGATGATAGCAACCACTGTCTAACTTAGGGGCCAGCAAACACTTTCTGTGAAGGGCCAGATAACAAGCATTTCAGTCTTTGTGAGCTCTACAGTTCCTGTGACAAATGTTCAGCTCCACGGTAAGAGTGCAAACGCACTAACGGACGATATGTAGATGAGTGGACATGACTGTGATGGAATAAGACTTTATTTCTAGACACTAGAGTTTGAATTTCATCTAATACCGTGATACATCTTCCCCCACACCCCTTAAAAATGTAAAAGCCATTCTTAGCTCTCAGGCGGTACCAAAACAGGTGGCCGGCAAGGTTTGGCTCATGTGTATAGTTTGGAAGCCCTACTCTAACTGGTCTCTCTCCTCTACCTGGCAGTCAGAGATAACGCTCTAAATACAAATCCGAACATATGTAATTTGCCTTCTTAAAAATCTCTGACATCTCCTTTGCAAACCTTACTAGACTGATATACAAGGCTCTTCCACCAGGTGGCGCCAAACTTACTTTCTAAACACTCACGCCTCTATTCCCTTACCTCAGGTCCAAACTGTTTCAATTCTTTTTTTTTTTTTTTTAAAGATTTTATTTGACAGAGAGAGACACAGTGAGAGAGGGAACACAAGCAGGGGGAGTGGGAGAGGGAGAAGCAGGCTTCCCGCTGAGCAGGGAGCCCAATGCGGAGCTCGATCCCAGGACCCTGGGATCATGACCTGAGCCGAAGGCAGACGCTTAACGACTGAGCCACCCAGGCGCCCGAAACTGTTTCAATTCTTAGGTGCTTTTGGTAGATAAAGAAAGTTCCAGAAAACATGGGAAGGACGTGAGCTGCTCTCTCACAACTGGCTACTTGTTGTAATGAAACCAAGTCTCAAACCAAATTCTTCCACACAGGCATTTATTAGCAAACAGGCATACAACAGTGCAACAACATATTTAACTCAAACTTCAGTGAAGTTTGAGCAATTTGCCTACATTGCCTCACTTCAGTAGGCCCCTGAGGCAAATGAGACAGCATTCGGGTAGCAGGATTCAGCTAACTATACATTCAGATTTGGGAAACCAAAAATCAGAGAATAAGCCATTAGACCTAGAACTGATTTGGATTCAAATCTGGAGTGCCATTCTTTTTTTTTCTTTCTTTCTTTCTTTCTTTTTTTAAGATTTTATTTTTCAGTAATCTCTACACCCTGTGTGGGGCTCAAACCTACAACCCTGAGATCAAGAGTCACATACTTCACCAATTAAGCCAGCCAGGTGACAGCGGGGTGCCATTCCTAAAAGAGATGTGCTAAATTTCTATACCCCATTCATGCAAGGTGAGAATGTTTCCCAAATATATTCACCAATCCACATATCTTGAATACCACTAATATGACAACTGAAAGCCAATTTCTAATATCCTTGATGCTAATAAACTAGCCACTAATTTCACCAATGAAAGTCACATTACTAACATTTATTATGATTTTTAAACCCCTATAGTGATGATCAGAGATGAAAATAGTTGAAGCTCTTACAGTAGCCACCTCTAGAGTGATTAAATGACAGTGTACACAGCCCTTGGATGTGCATAATCCAAATTAAATAAGCTGATAACCCTTTAAAGTATAGTTTTAACTAATATTATACAGTCTATGTACATAACAATATGTGACATTTCCTCTCCCTGAAATATTCTCTTTCTTCTTTGTCTAGAGAGCCTCTTCTTCCTTTAAAACCCAGTTAAAAGATTGCCTTTTATTTTAACTAATTCCCACCAACTTATAGGCATTACCTGTGGTGATATTAATTTAACCATTCTGTAGCTGAGGAGACCGAGGCTCAGGGAGGTTAAGTGGTCAGCCCAGGTTCGGGGAAGAGCCAGAATCCAAATCCAGGACAATCATGCTGAATCTTGTGAATAAACTGGTAGGGGCATGCTGAACAAAAAAAAGACCTAATAAGTTTAATTCAAACAAACCTTAATCTGTGCTTTTTTTTTTTTAAGATTTTATTTATTTATTTGACAGAGACAGACACAGCGAGAGCAGGAACACAAGCAGGGGGAGTGGGAGAGGGAGAAGCAGGCTTCCCGCGGAGCAGGGAGCCCGATGCGGGGCTCCATCCCAGGACCCCGGGATCATGACCTGAGCCGAAAGCAGACGCCCAATGACTGAGCCACCCAGGGGCCCCTAATCTATGCTTTTGTGTGACTATTTGCTTGAAGATGATTGAACTGGGATAAAATATACAGAATTATGAGAAACAAAAGTGTCTGACACCCATGGCTCGGAGCCGTGGTTTTATTCCATAGATCTGAGATGGAACTAGCAGTACTTTATGTCTTTTTTATTAGATATAACCAAAGCCCAATAAAGTAATTTTCCCTGCAGTAATCAAAGCCTGGTCTTCTACCACCTAAACTAAATGCATTGATGACCTCTGTCAAGTAGCCTGGCATATAATAGGTGCTCAATAAATATTGAATAAGGGAATTGCATTGGCTTACCATTCATTTCATAGCCTGATTCGATTCTAGGCTACCAGATGTTGGTTTGAACCAATGCCCTTTGATATACATCTTATCATATTGCTAAGGTAATATGAAGATCCCCTTTTAGAATTCACTTGGTCGACTGTTATTAAATCCTCATAGATGCTGAAAAACAATGTAATTTTCCCACCCAAGGCATCTTTCAGGAACAGATAACTCATGCATATGGTTACTTAAATTCCTTAAACTCCTTCGGCATGCCATTTATGTGCAATATAAGACAGAGACAGTGTGAAAAACTTACAATCATCTATTCAGTCATCTGGAAAAGATGAGTCAGAGTAGTTATAAAACATTAGAATTCCAGCCAGAATAGCAAAGCCCAGTGCAATTTCCCCTATGGTGACAGGACTAAGGCATTGATATTTAGAGTAACTCTCCTAGCCCACAGACAAACCCAAGGACATATGAACTCGACAAAAAACTCCAGAGCTCCTTACATGGTGACCTAATTAAGAGTATGGAAGGGTCACTATAGAGGCATTTGATCAATACAATATAAAAGGCTTGACTATAGAATTGGTTGTATAACTTCTTGACCCTGCTGATAACAGCAAGAATTTCCTTGTTGACCTTATGTTCTGTGGATGAAACAGGTTTTGATTAGTACGCAATTGACAACTCAATGCCCTCTCCCATGTTGTGCCTTAGCACTGCTCTCACTCTGTGGGGAGAGCAGCAGTAATAAGAAACAGGGTTATGCTCATCCTAAAATACCTCTTTCACTCAAAAATCAGTGATAACTCAAGATTATGGGTAATCCCCTTCTACTGGAAGTCCAACACCATCGAGGGTCTTTGTAGAGTGACAAAACAGCACCTTTTGGGAGGGAAGAAAAACATGTTAGAAACAAAATAATCCTAAAAATTTGGAAGCTTTCTTTTTTTGAGAAAGAGCATCCTGGGTTTTACATGGATTTTCTTGAGCAGCATGCCGAAGTCATTTCTACAGTTGCTAAGAAGCATCTTTCCTTTCATCACTTTATTGAAATGAAAACTTCCCGAGGGTTCATCTTTTGCTGATACCTATCCGTGTTCAATATTACAAACAAAATTAGAAATAATTCTTGGGATTCTAGAATCGAAAATCTGATTAAAAAAAAAAAAATTCCAGATACAGCAGAGATTCTTAGCATCAGACTCCAAAAACTCCTTGTTGAACAATTTGTTAGCTTTGGTGGCATTGCTGGTGAGCCACTGTTGGTAATTGTAAAGGTTAAGTTTTGCAAAGGCCTCAACCTCAGGGAGGAAAAAGTCAGAATTTATTGAGCAGCCTCAAGTATGGGTACTACTAAGGGGCTTATTCAAACATAGTCTTGGCGTATGTGACTTTGGTGCTAGCATAATTGATGTAGGTCCCCAGGCTCATGAAACTAGATGGGAAACATATGACCACATGCTGAGGATCTTCCGTTGTACACAATACTGAACTTTACTATACTTCAGTTTCTTCATCTATAAAAATGAGGGTAATAATAATAATTGCACTACCATCCCTGCAAAAATGCTTAGAACAACAGTTCCAGGCACACAGTAAATGCTCAGCAAATGGTGACTATTGTATTTTTTCTGACTTTCAAGTGAATTGAGGGACTAGCTCACCAAAAGCAATCTTACTGGGTCCCTCTAGTTCTTCTGAGAAACTGTTTTTAAGCTTCTCATTCTTGAGGAATCTGCTGACAACTTCGTGTCATTTAAGAAATTCTCAAAACTGGTCTGTACCTCTGAAACAAATAATGCAATATATGTTAAGAAAGAAAAAAAGAAGAAGAAGAATGTAGCAGGAGGGGAAGAATGAAGGGGGGGAAATCGGAGGGGGAGAAGAACCATGAGAGACGATGGACTCTGAAAAACAAACTGAGGGTTCTAGAGGGGAGGGGGGTGGGAGGATGGGTTAGCCTGGTGATGGGTATTGAGGAGGGCACGTTCTGCATGGAGCACTGGGTGTTATGCACAAACAATGAATCATGGAACACTATATCTAAAACTAATGATGTAATGTATGGGGATTAACATAACAATAAAAAATTAAAAAAAAAAAAGAAATTCTCAAAACTGGAATGCACAAGATAATGCAGTTTTACAAAGTAAAACAGATTCCCTTACCAATTTGACGATTTCATTTGTGAAATTTAGATCTTTGAAGAATGACTGATGGTGCTGTACAAGCAATGCCTCCAATTACCTCACAAGGTTTTTCTCACAGTTTTGTTTTACGTATTTTAAGTGAAGCAGGAGTAGGGATGGACCTTATTATGCCTTGAAATTTGCGCACAGCGATTGCCAAGGGCACCACATATTTCTGTCCTTAGTCTTTTATTTGGTTCACTTCTGGAAAAAAAATGAAAGGCTATCAGCCACAGAAAATAAGCTGATCATCAACATTAAAAATCTTCAATATGCTCCTAAGACAGTCCTTTCCACACAAGCAGTGCATATTCAGTATGGATATTTAGAAAAATATTTTCCATATCAAAAATAAAATAAAATTAATTCAACCACACAGAGATCTTCACTGTTAATATTTTGATGTGTATAATTCTAGTCTTCATACCCCCCCACGTATACATACATGTGCATGCAAACACACACACACACACGCATACGCATAAATAAACTTTGGATTATACATGACATTCTTTTTGATAATATACTGTTTTCACTTAATATATCATGAATCTACAGACAAATCTTCCAAGAAAAAAAATAGGTGGAGATCCTGGCACACAGGCTACGGGTTGAGGGGATCTTCCCAAAGGACTGAAAGGAATGGTCAGGGGAAAGCAGGACTCTGTGCAGGATGAGCAGAAATATGGGCAAGGATTGCACGACAGAGAGGGAATCAGACATCAGGAAACAAGATGGGGGCAAGGTAAAGTCTTGGTAAATGGAATAAAGAACAAACACACAAACAAAAAAAGAGTACAGTTTTTAGACTCGAGACTAGTGACAAGGTTCTCCTGCCGTGTAGATGCTGCTGCGGTTGGGCAAGCTGATCAGACTGACAGACTGCAGTGTCGGGTTAGCTTCGGCCTAGAGGCAGTTACAGTGGTGGGGGCAGCTTCTTCCTGACCATTAGATTTCAGTGATGGTGGTACGAACTTGAAACTAAAAGTTCCATGGCAGCCCCCAACTTGCACTCTTTCAACTTTCCTAAGATCCCATAAACATCTAATTGCTTGTATTAAGTCTCTTTCTGGGAGACTTCTGATTTCCAGTTTGGCACAGAAAGAGCATGGAAGTTGTCACTCTGTCTTCACAACAAGAAAAAATGCTGAATAAACTGAAAATCAACAGTTCTTCTTAGATCCAAAAACTAGAGAGACAGGTGCATACAGAAAACCACAGCTTACCAGCTTATGTAGGAACAGAAGCCCACACCTGGAGCCAGTATTGGTAGGAACACTTCAAACTGTAATTGAGGAATTTCTGAAGGCTCAGTGTAGACTAACTTGAGAGTTAAAAATTCCAAGGGGGCCCAGTCTTTTGTGTATGTGTGTGTGTTGCGAGGGGGGTGCTCCCACACATTTATAAGTTTTATCTCCAGAGCTTCAAGGTTTCTCACTGTGATGATCAGAGAAAAAAATCCTCTCATGCTTCCCACAAGATGAAAAGAAAAGTAACCGTTTCGAAATATGCATAGAGACCTTTGTTACCTTCCATAAGGCCTGCCCTCAAGGGAGACTATTTTACAAAAGCCTAACTGGACTCGGGTTTTACCAAAGCCTAACTGATCTGAGGGAAGGGAAGTACCCACCTCCAGCCCCTCTCCCCTTCCTCTCTCACTTAAGGCAGAGGAGGGGGGATTGAGAAGCATGCATGAAGGTCACAGCCCAGGGACAAAGGCTCATTAAAAGACAAACCCAATCACGGGACTATAGAATGCTTCCTTCCCGCCAAACCTCAGCAACATCAATAGAGCTTCTGTATGAAAATGGGATTACAGCTGAAAGAACTGCAAGCCTCAGACCCTATTTAAGAGGTCTGTAGGAAAACATAAAGACAATAGGACAAAAACAAAGACTAGAGGAAACTTCAGCCTCTGACACTACAGCTATAGTAAGCAGTAAATCTCGTTTAGCTCCTAGCCAAATTAACATAAAACTCACACTCAAAGCCTATTTACGTATACATATATCAAATCATCACTATGTACACTTTAAATATCTGACAATTTTATTTGTCAGTTATACCTCATAAAGCTGAATTTTTTCAAAACTCTATTTACCTCAATTCTTTTTACATGATACATCATGTCCGACTTTCCCCAAAAAAATTTTTTGAAAGGCATGTTAAAAGGCAAAAAACACAGTCAAGGGAGGCAAAACATGTGTGAGAACCAGACTCAGATATAGTGGGGATTTTAGAATTATCAGACCAAGAATCTAAAATAACTATGATTAATATTCTAGGGATTCTAATGGAAAAAGTAGACAACATACAAGAATAGATGGGTAACATAGGCAAAAAGATGGAAACTCTAAGAATCTAAAGAAATGCTAGGAATCAAAAACACCATAACTGAAATGAAGAATGCCTTAATGGACTCATCAATACACTGGACACAGCCAAGGAAAGAATCAGCAAGCTTTAAGAAATGTCAATTGAAACTTCTAAAATTGAATCTAAAGAGAGAAAAACAATGAAAAAGACAAAACAGAATATCCAGGAACTGAGAGACAATCACAAAAGATATGCATTATGGGAATACCAGAAGGAAAAGAAAGAGAAAAAGGACCAGAAGAAATATTTGAAGTAATAATGGCTGAGAATTTTCTAAAATTAATAACAGCCACAGGTCTAAGAACTCAAAAAACACAAAGCGGAATAAATACCTGAAAATCTACACCTAGGAGTCTCATAATACAGCAGAAAATCAAATCCTTTCTATTTGAAGCCACCAAAGTCATTTCTATTTCCTGTACCGAACACCAGCTATGTGATTGCTTACTTAACTTCCCAAACTTTGGCCTCTTCTTGTATAAAATGAGGGCAGTAATATCTGACTAAGAGAGATGTTGTGAGAATTAGATACTGTATCTAAAGTGTGTGGCATAGTGATGTATAGATAGATAAGCATGCCTACACTTCTACAGTATAGATATATTTGCTCAGTATGTGTTAGTTATAATCATCATTATTACAACACCAGTTCAGAATTCTTTCATTTTTCTGATGGCAAATTACTGGTCCATGCCAAGCCTCAGGAGGAGCTACATGCCCCCAGGTGTGAAGGTAAACAGTTGTTGGGGCAGAAAGCCAGACAGAGCACTCTATTAACCTCCTCAATTCTCAGGGACATGCTCTTCTGCTTACCTCTCCAGGGTACTTGCACTTCATTGCCAACTTCCTGACCATATGGCATCTGTTCTTCCTAATTTGTAGTGTCAACAGCTCCTTTTCCTCTATTCCAAGGGCCTCTCAGACATGGTCCTTATACTCCCGCACTTTCTACAATCTTCTAACTCCAGTGTTTCAACATTTTTGCTAGACTTATATTTTCAGTTCATAGGAGCAAATACAGTTATAATTACAGGATTTTCCCACATGTATAGCATAGTATTGGGAACAAGGGTAATTTTGTCCACCACAGAGACATTCTCACACCTGAGATTATGATATTTAGAGTTGACATACACTGCAAGTGCACAGCTCAGTCCCGAACAATTCCCGGAGCTCCATGTGACTCAGCTTGCTGGAAGTTGCATATAAAGATATACAGTCTAATTGCCAAGTGAAATCAAAGAGGATTCTGTTCTTCATTTGTGCTCCTGAAGAACATTTAGAGAGGTTGAAACTCGTTTTCCGCATCCTCTCTTCTCCCCGATTTTCCCACTTGGCACACTTGTTCCTAAGCTGCTCATTCAACAACACCCTCCAAATGAGTTGTTCTCATTTTAGAAACAAAGAAATGGATCCTTGGAGAAGAAGCACATCACAGATTATGTGAGAATATGTGAACCTAAACAACTGACTCCACAATATGGAATCCCTGCTCAGACTTCCTCCTTCACCTCATTCTTCTACCCAGCTTTAACTGCCAACCCATTTGTCCAAGTTCACTACTTCCAAAGCCATGTGGAGATACCTCAGCAGTGCCCTGGCCTGTTGTGAGAATATCACCACCATGCCACGGGTGTTTGTCAGATGTTCCCAAACATAAGAGCGGGATTAGGGTGGGACTCTTCCTGCACCAAAATGATAGCTCTCCGGACCCAAAGAGAAAAGAGACAGACCCTCCCCACTGCTGATTTAAAATCAAATAGCTCTGAGAAACTGTCCCATGATTTTTTTGGAGCCTACAGTGACAACAACAGTATTAAAAAAGAGGGGATGGGAGCATGGAGATTCCCCATGTTGGCCAAGATAGAGTATGTCTCCCTAGAGAGCTTATGTCTCCCACAGACTACACTTAAAACTCTGAACAAGATACAAAAGGAAGCTGCCTAAAGTCCTTGGCAAGTAAACAATAGCAGGAAGATTAGGGAGGAAAGCCAAAACATGAAAAACATAGTGAATAGCAATGAATTTCATGATTTTTTCCCCCTCTCATTTATCTCCTGACTTTGACTGGAGAGCAGGTTTAATCAGGGAACTACTTAGTGGATGCATATGGCAAAAACGACAAAAGAAGACAACTTTCTGGCCAGAAGACCAAAAAAGGGGTCCCTGAGAGCCAGAGAAACACACACAGCTCCCCTAAACATTGATCATCTCTTGCAAAATTAGCCACAACTTCCAGTTGACACCTGCCAGTAGGGAACATAAAGCCAAATTCCTCTGATTATCACAACTCCTTGCCCATGCCACTGTTACCACAATCCACAAACAAGAACCATAGGCCCCAATCTCATCTAACTTCTGTACGCAATTGCAGACCTATGGGTTTCATTTTCCATACCTCTCAGCAACTAAGAACTGGGGGGCGGGAGGACAGATGGCAATCCTCTGGTCATCTGTCCATAATGCCCTCCTTCCCAGTTTCTCTTTTCCCCAGTCCCAGTACCACGGGAACAGGTCAGCCAGTCTGCTTCTAAGAAATTGATCTATGGTGGAACAAGATACTAGTCTTCCCTTTTTGCACACGTCCCCAAAGCTCTATGAGCGGCTCTCTGGAAACTTTCCTTGGTCTCAGATAAGGGGAAGCATCTTGTCCTCTCCTGCATGGGGATGGGAGTGGCCGTCAGTGCACACTGCACAACCCCCCATAAAAACGACTCCCTCTCTTCTATTGATTCAGGGTGTGGGCGCTAGAGTGGTAGAAGGGCCAGTCCTGAAGCATCTTGGGAAAACTTGTGGTGAAGAGACTATTCCTAATTATGAAGATAGCCTATAGGATCCTGGATACTTTTGTCCTCAGCTTTTGATCTGAGTTATAATTTGAGGACAATAGGAAAATCGTATCAGACATCTTCATGCAAAATCAATTATGGGATTGGAAAATAACTAGTCCCAGTGGACAATAAAGAATAAGGGCAATGTATTCAAATGATCCCCCATGCATCTCAGGTTGACTCTCTCTAACCAAGTGGTAGCTTCTCATCCAGTGTTTTCAAAATGGGCTTGACCCATGGGTGAGGCATAAACTCAGTTTCGTCAGTCACCCAAGTAGATGTTGGCTAGCATCATTTAAAATGAGATAGAATGGAATAGATGAACAATTTTATGAAATTCTGGTTTGAAAAGCCCTGCTCTAACTGGTAAGGCAGAGAAAGAGATAGTAAATGAGGCACACATGGTAGAACATCTGTCACGCTGGGAGGTCCACAGAAGAATCCTCCAGGAGGAAGCCTAATGAATGTTGAGGAAAATATATAAAATATGAAGAAAATATAAAATTCAAAAAGTCAGATTTTGGCATTTGAAATTTTTCTGAAGATGAAAAGTACTATTTCTTCAAATCCATTTATCGCCCACCCAAGTCTGAGAAACTGAGCTAACCAATGTAAAGCTCTTGGCACGGTGCTAACATTCTTTAAGTGTTAATGAAATATATCTTGTATTATTATTGTTGTTGTTGTTATTCATTCATTTCCTGAAAGTTCTTACTAGGTAGATACTATCCAGTTTCCTAAGGTAATGCCACACTGTTAAAATATCCATAGATAAAGCGTTGGGGAGGGAGAAAAAGCCTACGCCTTAAAAGTATTTTTTAATGTTGGCTTTGTCATTTCTTTTGCCTAAACCCAGTGTTAGGATGACCTAATTTTAGAAGCAAGTGAACTTAACATTTATTTTCATCACAGTTAGAATGATTTGTTCTGCCCTTTCTGTAGGCAGAAACTTAAATCCAAATGAGATTCTGAAGTGGAAAATAACATTCACAAGTAAGTGCTGTCAAGGCTTATGCCAGATGCTACTCTGTGAGTTTTGAGTGCATTAATTTCAGCATCATTATATCCTAATATTAGCTGACACCACAAAGACTCCGGTATATCAAGACTCTTGTTTCTTTTCACTCCTGGTCCCTTCCCCCACCTTTTCTTCAGTTCCAGGACACACTCTCTGTTATGACTGGGTTTACAAATTTATATGCCTGCCTATCTGAATCCAAGCTGAATTCTTTTCTGAGACAGAAAGCAGTTAGGTAGGCTTTTGTTCAGTAGCAGACCTTGGGTTTCCTCACCTGTAAAGTGCACACACTAATCGTATCTTCTTAGCACAAAGCCTAACATAAGAAAGAGCTTACTAATAATTATTATTAGCTATCATGACTTTTATTATCATTAGTTTTAACAACGTCCACCCTGATATTTATGCTTTTTCTAAAAGACTATAATTAGACTCTGGCTTCTATTTTTCCCTTCTGGGGTTTCCAAAATCACCCGACTAGGCAGCTGTCCACTAAGCCTATGCTTACAGCTTGGCTCAAACTATTTTTTAAAGGACTGGGACAAAGTCTTCTTTTCTTTTTTATCCACTACAGAAGTTAGCACAAATGTTAACAAAGCTTTTTAAATAATTTTCTTTTATTTAAATTCATCCAAAATCACAGAATAATTTTTCAGAAGTTGCTTTTCCCTTTTTTGTGTATATTTTTAAAAATTGCAATAGAATAATGTATACTTTCTGTTGGAAAAGTGTGAGAGAGAGAACATGAAAATCAGAGTCAGTTAAAGAAGAAACACAAAAATTCTTGGCCTTAGAGTAGGGATGTCTATAAAGAGAAAAAAGTCCTTAAACTAGAAGGTTTCCCAAGATAATGATTTCCTTTACTCTATGATTCTGAAAACACTATAATGGTTATTGGGAAGGGATTGAGGACTTTAAAGTTTGTTTTGAAACTGTATGGCAAACAAAAATCAAAGTGAAGTAAATTTGAAATTTGTTTCCAAATTCAAGTGAAATAAATTTGAATCCATAACAATATTTACTCAAAATCTATGGCACTGAGAAAATATTTTCCTTAATAATACAGCTGTCTATATATGAGTGAGGGGGCCAAAAATGTTTTAAAGATTTGGAGTCCTTCTGTCAAAACCATTTAGAACCACAGACCTAGACTATTAGATTTTGAGGCAAGGTCCTGCTATTATATGACCACAAACACTTGGAACCCATGTCACCGCAAGAGAAAAATAGCAGAACCACCACCGTGAAGTTCAGCTCTTCACATTTCCCACCATGGCTTCCTGCTGACAGCCCCGACACTGTTCTGCCTCTCCGGGGGACTGCAGGTGGTCCGCAAAGTCAAACAAACCAATCATCTCTTTGCCAAGAATGGAGGTTAAAACATTAGGCCTTAATGTATATCCTGGCTCAGTTATCTACTAGACCTGTGGCTTTAGGTAAGTTACCTCTCAGCACATTTTACATATTCACTTATTCATTCATTCGGTCAGTCAGTAAATGTTTTTGAGCACCTACTACGTGCCGGGCACTGTGATAGTCATTGAGGATATAGTCAGTGGTGTGTAAAATGAACAGAGTGTTTGAGACAGACACCAAGGTTGGCTAACAATACCTACTGTCAACCCTCTTCACTACTACTATTCCCCAAATAGCTGCACGGCACGACGTCACTCCCCCGAGTCACTTTTCTCATCTATAAAATTGCTGGGTTGGTCTATATGTCTTTTATGATTTCATCCGGCTCCATGATTATATCTGTCTGAATTCTGGGTACTATTAGTTAAGTTTCTACCTTGTGCAAACACTAAATAAAACTGAGCTGGAATGGGAAGATAAAACATGACGGCAGGCTAGGGCCTCCCAAAGCCACGGGAGGAGTAGGCCATCGTCTTCATAGCGTGTGTATGGGAGAACTACAAGTTGTCTCAGCCCAAAATATCTCCCCTACCAAAGCATCCATCAATGGAGGGCACACAGATACTGGAAGATCACAGCATGTTCTTCCCAATCCCCAATAATCTTATACCAGTAAATCTAAGTTAAAACAATCGGGGATAGAAAGTGCTCACAAAAGAATGAGGATATCATCTGTCCTGAGGAAGGAAGAAAGGTCAATTCACATAAGTTACCTTGGTAGTGGATTGCATATGATACCTACAGCGTGTTTGTGGTAAAGAAAATTTGCTACTGGGGGGTACAGGTTTTGCTATTTGACTGTGGTAGGTTTGCATTGCTTCCGTTACCCTGTTGCATTCTCTAAGCCTAGGGCACAACTGGGTGGTAGATCATTTCCCTCTTGAAGTGTACTGGAACTCCTGATGTCAAGCAGGAAAGAAGGCAAACCCTCAAGAGGGCTTAGGGACAGGGAGCAGGCTGTAAGCAGATTGGAAGGAGGATTCAAGCTTGCTCTCTTGTCTTCCTTTTCTTGATCTACACTTTGATGAATAAATGTAGTTAATAACTGTGCTCCCAATAGAAGGGAATAAAGTCTTTGAAATGGGATTTAGGAAGGAGCTTGTGCAGGGAAAAATCAGAACTAGGGAAAAAGGATCCACAGTTTGCCCATGTTATCCAGATTCATATTGCTCCAGTTTTAATCTCCTTTTATTATAACCCAGCATTGGGTCAAATCTTTGCTTAACTCTTTAGCCTTTTCTCAGTTAAAGGATATGAAGAGAAGTCTCATGTATCAGTTAGGCTTTGACCAGAGGAAAAAACAACTAGGAGTTAAATAAGCATTAGAGAATTCTTATAGGCATTAGACCCCAGGCAATTATGGGATCTGGTTAAACAGTTTATGTGAAGCTGTTGGCTTTGCATCTGGTGCCGGATCCTGAAGTAAGCAGAGCAAGAAGTTAGGTAGGGAAAATGGATATGGATATGAAGTGAGGGAGAACAGAGACAAACCAGAACCCACAGAGGCTGACCAGAACCCATGTTTCTTTCACTGCCTCCAAACTTCCGATTTTGATGATGCAGTGCCCAGCAGGAGAAACTGGTGCTCTTCATCACAGAGCTAAATAAGTGTATGGTGCAGGAGTCAAAGAAACTGATGGAGGACCCAGAGGGAACTGAAGTTGCTGTAGGCTTGGCTACACATCCAGCCAACATAATGAGCCAGAAGAGAAATGGTAGTGTGTGTGAGTAGCAACAACACTTGGAGCCTCCAGATTGACCCTACAGACATAAAAAAATATGTGCTTCCTCACCGTCCAAACCTCATGCAAATTGTCTTTGATAGTCTTTTAACTTGAAAATATACAAGGAAGGGGGGCACCTGGGTGGCTCAGTCATTAAGTGACTGCCTTTGGCTCAGGTCATGATCCCAGGGTCCTGGGATGGAGCCCCACATCGGGCTCCCTGCTCTACAGGAAGCCTGCTTCTCCCTCTCCCACTCCCCCTGCTTGTGTTCCCTCTCTCTCTCTCTCTCTCTCTCTCTCTCTCTCTCTCTCGCTGTTAAATAAATAAATAAATAAAATCTTAAAAAAAAAAAGAAAGAAAATATACAAGGAAGGGATTCCTGGGAATGTCATTCCAGCGTAGTTAGCCTGACAAGAAAAAAAATCCACCACAATCCATTTTTCTACACTTGTACCAAATTATTGAGTGAGGGAGCAGTCTCTAAGGCCCTCATGATGGAAGCAGTAATTAGCTAATGATTCAAAAAGGACAGTCTAAGAGCTAGGGGGGTATGGTCTAGCTGTAACTCCTGTCCTGGAAATTCCATTACAGAGCCAACTCATTTACTTATAATATGGAAGGAAGTCTTTCCTTATATCTGTTCATGGACCATGAGTATTCTTCAGTATGAGATAGTAGAACCATCTCCTTCACTTTTCTTCTTCTCCCTCTTCCACCTCCCTGCTTCATTGCCCAGATGCCTGCAAACTCCTGGGTATGGGACTGTCTTCCCAATTCATTATACTTGAAGAATGGGTCTTATTCCACCAATCTAACAATGTACACATTTAACATTTCTACCAATTGAGTTAAACCACTTTTGAAAAGATTTCCAATGCTTTATTATAAAAGATATGTTTCCAATAATAAGAATGCTAAAATTAAGAAATAAGGGACTTCTGCTTCTGGTTAGGATGTAGAAATTCTCAAATGACTCCAAACAACAAGAACAAGCCAGATAGGCTAAAACATTAAATTATAGTAAAAACTATCAAAGGATGGTGTATGAGTTGATACTCTGATACAGTAGAAACAACCAAAGAGTTGAGGAACAAACCTAAATGAACTTAAGGAAACTTAAATAAACTAAATTCCCAAAAAGGAACAACTCTTTTTAAGAAAGAAAAGATGCATGACTGCTTTTATCCCTGGCAGAGTATACCTGCCATTGACAGGGTGTGAGAAAGCAGCCTAACTTTACACAAATGTTCCCTGGTTATGTTTGAGCTGGCATCATAGATGAGAAGCCTAGGGAGCCACAGTAACAGAGTACCTCTGCACTCATTTGTCAGTTCTTTCCTACAAGGCCTTCACTAAGAGCACAGCATGGAAGTCCGGGTGCAGAACAGGAGACCTGTGAGAAATACTTCTGAGGCACACTGAATGTTATCCACAAGGGAGGAGACAACAAGCCAAACAGAGAGGGCACAATCAGAAAGCTCAGAGAGATCCCCCAACGTGGCTCTGAGCCTTCACTGAGTTATAGCAGTGGCCCACCAAAGGCTGGGAGAAAGAGGGGCTGAGTGAAACTCCCTACACCACATAAGTCCTTTACTAAGTTGTAAGCTAGCAGATCTGCAAAGGATAAGGGCAGGACAGTAGGGTAAAGAGAATCTCCTGAGGCATGGAAAGCCAAGGACAGGGCTAGAGGGCAAGAACCCCCTCCAGACACCCAAGAAACCAGTGGATGGGCCATATAGCAGAGAAGAATCACAAGATTCTCACATTTCCCAAAGCATACCAACAGGAAAATACTAAACCTTTGCTTGAAACATTTGAAACCAAAGGTAAATTAAACCTAATGAAAGCTCCTACAAGTCTATAAATGTATCAGTTACAGATTAGTTTGACTTCCTACCCACCTACCCCTGAAACCAGTAGCTCAACAAAGGAAAGAACTTACGCTTTGCTAGGGATAAAATATTGTTTATTTCCACCACTACTATTTTTTTACCCATAATGTTGGTCATGGAGTTAAAAACTTGCAAGCTATGTCAGGAGGCAGGAAAATGTGACCCAAATTCAAGATAAAAGACAGACTCTAGAAGCTCACCCAGAGATGACATCATTTTGGAATTAGCACAAAAGACATTAAAGTAACTGATAAATATGTGAAAGGACATATAGAAAAAGTTAAAAATATCTATAAACACATATGGAATTTCAGTTAAGAAATGAAAACTACAAAAGAGAACAAAATGATAAATCTAGGACTGAAAATTACAATGTCAAAAATGAATAATTTATTCCATGGGGTTAATAGTAGAGTACACAATGTGTAAGAAAGAAACATTGAAGATAAGTTGATGGAAATGATGCAAACTGAAGTAAAAAGAGGGAAAAAAAGAATGAGCAAAAATTTGAACAAAGCATCTGAAACCCATAGGACAATATTAAATGGTTTAAGACACATGAAATTAGAGTTTCAGAAGAAAGGGAGGTGAGAAAATGGGGTAGAAGAAATACTTGAAAATAAAATGTTTGATAATTACCCAAAGTTGATGGGAGACATGAAGCCACAGATCCAAGAAGTTCAGCAAACTCCAGGCAGAATAAATACAAAGAAAGCTAAATCTAGACACATTAGAGTCAACATGCTAAACACCAAAGTTGAAAGGGAAAAAAAAACCAACAACACATAAGCAAACAGATAAAAGAGATGTAACACATTCAGGAAAACAACATTAAAAATGAATCTGACATCTCATCAGAAACAATGATGGCTAGAAGATGATAGCATCTATCAACCTAGAATTCTATATCCAGTAAAAATATCCTTCACATTAAAGATAAAGACATTTTTGGACAGACAAAACTAAGATAATTCAACTCTGGCAGACCTGTCCTATAAGGAATGCCAAAAGAAATTCTTCAAGCTAAAAGGAAATGATGTCAGATGAAAGCCCAGAGATGCAGAAAGGAGTGAAGAGCACTAGCAAGGGTAAATATGTGAGAAAATATAAAAAATCACTTTTAAAGATCTTTATATGTAATTTTTAATTCCTTGAAAAGATGATTAATTCTTTAAAAATACTAGTGATGTGCCTGTGTGGCTCAGTCGGTTAAGTGTGATTTCACTCAGGTCATGATCTTGGTTTTGGCTCTTGATTTTGGCTCAGGTCATGATCTCAGGGTTGTGAGATTGAGCCCTGGGTCATGTTCCATGCTGCGCGTGGAGTCTGCTTGGGATTCTCTCTCTCCCTCTGCCCCCCTTTCTAAAAAAAAAAAAATGAAGTCTCATTTAAAAAAAATACTAGCAATGTGTTAAGTATGTATGAAGAAAAATTATGGCAACGAGAGCGTAAGTGTGGGAAAAGGTTAAGTAGAATTGTACCTCTGTAAGTTACCTAGATTTTTATGAAGTAATGTGTTATTATTTGAATGTACACTATGATAACATATGGATGTCTACTTTTTTCATGAAGATAGAAGCATTCTCATTTTTTAAAATTTTTTATTTAAATTCAATTTAATTAACATATACTGTATTATTAGTAGCAGGGGTAGAATTTAGTGATTCACCAGTTTCATATAATACCCAGTGCTCATTACATCAAGTGCCCTCCTTAAAGCCCATCACCCAATTACCCTATCCCCCCACTGCATGTCTATTATAATCTCTGTAAAACCACAGTTATCAAGACCGTGCGGTATTGTCATAGAATAGACAAATAGCTTAAGGGAATAGAATAGTAGAGAGTCCAAAAATAGAGCTGCATATATATGGTCAACTGATCTTCAACAAAGGTATCAGTACAATTCAATGGGAAAGGAACATCTTTATAACAAACAGAAACAATCAAATTTACATATGGGAAAAATTGAACCAGACTCCTACTTCATTCTATATTAAAAAATTAATTTAAGGTGGATTATACACCTAAATATAGAAGTTAGAACCATAACATTTCTAGAAAAAAAAAGAATAATTTTATGACTTATCATAAGCTGACTTAGGACACTGAAAGAACTAACCATATAAGAAAAAAATGATACATGAACTTCATTAAAATAAAAAACCTCTGTTCATCAGAGGACCCTATTAAAGCAAATAAATAGGCCAGACAAAATCTGGGAGGTCATACACTCATAATACACATATGTGACAAATGATTTGTATCCAGAATTATAAAGAACTCACACAAACCAATAAGAAAATTACAACCAATTTAAAAATAACAAAGCTTTTAAATAGATACTTCAAAAGATGTCCCGGTGGCAAACAAGCACATGAAAAGTTACTCAATTTCATTAGCCATCAGGAAAATATAAATTAAAATAACAATTTGATACCCACTAAATTGCTGATATCAGAAAGACTGGCAATGAATTAATACTAACAAGGATGTGCAAAACTGTTTTGACAGTTTCTTTATAAGAAACTATATCTAAGGGACGCCTGGGTGGCTCAGTCGGTTAAGCGTCTGCCTTCGGCTCAGGTCATGATCCCAGGGTCCTGGGATCGAGTCCCACACTGGGGTCCTTGCTCAGCAGGGAACCTGCTTCTCCCTCTGCCTACCTCTCTCTCTCTCTCTCTGACAAATAAAAAATAAATAAAAATCTTAAAAAAAAAAGAAAAGAAACTATATCTAAACCTACCTTATAACCAAGTAATTCCACTCCTAAGCATTTACCCAAGAGAAATTAAAACTAAGTCCACAAAAACAAAACAAAACAAAAAACTAACCTTTTACTAGAAAGTCTGTAGCAGCTTTAATTCTTAGGAGTCAAAAACTTGAAATAAATCAATGTTCATCAACAAGGGAAAGGAATACTATTCCGCAATAAAAAGGAACAAACTACTGATAAATCAACAATGTGGATATATCTCCCAAATACAATATTGAGTGAAGCCTGACACAAAAGAAGGTATACTGTGATACATTGTAATGTATATAACTTCACTTATAAGAAGTCAAAGACCCATGGTAACTACCACCTCTATGGTAGCAGAAATCAGAAAGTGGTTGCCTGGAGCAGAAAGAATGACTGGACAGGACAAGAGGAGATATTTTGAGGTGATGGAAATACTCTCAATTTGGCTAATTGTTTCCATGGGTATATACAATTTTCAAAACTCACCAAACTACACACTTATTATCTGTGCATTTTCTTGTATATAAATTATCTCAACCAAAAAAAAGTAAAATTAAAATATATGCAGATCTTCCTTGACTTACAATAGAGTTATGTCCCAATGAACACATTGTAAGTTGAATATACTGTAAGTCAAAAATACATTTAATGAACCTAACCTACCAAACATCATAACTTAGCCTAGCCTACCTTAGATGTGCTCATAACACTTACATTAGCCTACAGTTGGGCAAAATCATCTAACACAAAGCCTACTTTATAATAAAGTATGGAACATCTCATGTAACTTCTTGAATTCTGTACTGAAAGTGAAGATCAGAATGGTTGTGTGGGTACAGAATGGTTGTAAGTGTATCGGTTGTGTACCCCGTGAGCTGCCCAGCATCACACGAGAGTGTCATACCACATATTGCTAGCCTGGGGAAAGATCAAAATTCAAAATCTGAAGTAGGGTTTCTACTGAATTCATACGGCTCACACCATTATAAAGTCAAAAAATCGCTATGTCAAGCCATCGCAAGTCAGGAACCATCTGCATATTGAAACCAAATGGGATAGTTGGGATAATCTTACCACTTACCATTTTAATCTGTGTGTATAATAGTAAGCAAACATTCAGTTCTGGGCTTCCTGGAAACCAAGGTTAAGGGAATATCTATATTTTACCTAAGAGAAAAGGTCTTTGACATTTAAATATGGCTTGTTATCTCATGAACAAGGATAAATCCATCAGATTGGCTAGCTATCACCTTCACACTGGCTCAGGCCATCATCTCTACCACCAATCTTTAGGTTTACTGATTGCAGTAGCCTCCTAAATGTGCATTCTGCCTCTATTCTTGTCTCCCACCAATCTATTCCTCAATGTACAGAGATTAAAAAAAAAAAAGGAGTTGAAGGGGGCACCTAGGTGGCTCAGTCAGTTGAGTGTCCAACTCTTGGTTTCTGCTCAGGGTTGTGAGATCAAGCCCGTGTCAGGTTCCATGCTCAATGAGGAGTCTGCTTGAGGTTCTTTCTCTCCCTCTCTCTCTGCCCCCCACCTGAACTCTCTCTCTCTCTCTCTCTCTCTAAAATAAAAAAAATAAATCTTTTTTTAAAAAAGCAAATATGGCAATGACTTTCTATGGACTACAAATAAAATATACTCTGATGTAGTATGGCATATAAGATAATTTTTATACTTACACCTATATACCTCTCTGGTCTCATCTCCTACCCTTCCTTGCTTCATATCTTAAAATCTTATAAAACCCAATTGTTAAAATGTCCTCACACACACTGCGTTATTTAAATCCCCATATCTTGCTCACACTCTTCCCTTTGCCCAGAGTGCCTTTTCAGCTTATCTTATCCAGAATAACTGGCTCATCTCTTCAGACTTAGCTCACCTGTGATCTTTTCAGGATATGTTCCTTGAACCATCATGTTCCTATGGTACCCAGTGCCCGCCTCTAGCTTAGCACTTAGAATATTTCTATTTCATGAAAAAATAACTACTGAGCATTTACCAAGCACTGTTTCAACTCTTTGAATACATCAATTACCTGAACAAACCATCTTAACTTTATGTAGTTAAATTTGCTAATTTGTCTTTTCCAGCTAAATCACAAATTCTATGAAGCTAAGCCATGGGTGTTTGTTGTTGTTGTTGTTGTTGTTGTTTTTAATTTGTACCTACAGCACCAAGCACTGTGCCTGGCACATAAGAGCTGCTCAGCATAAATTATTCAATTCTTGTGAATTGAAATAAACCAAATGATGGGACGGGACAGAAGATGGCTACGTGTTGATCAGTCAGAATTGAAATGAGAAAGACTGATTGATTCAGGACTGCTTATGAAGCACAAGTCAGGGAGGAGGACCCTCAGATGCAGGTAATAGCAGAACAGGTCTAGAAGCCATGGGAATAGTGTAGAACCAGACTTCACTGACTACACGATTTTGCCTATAGCTGCCCCTACATGAAACAGCCAGAAATAATTTCAAGACCACATAAGTGCTGAGTTTTTAGTGGTGGCAGATCCCTGCTGACATCCCACCTGATGATATTTGATTGCCCCCCTATATTCCAAACCAGATGTCTTTGGATGGCAATCTACTTTTTCTCACCTTGGGGTGGCCAGAGGGGAAGTTGGATTAGAGGTAGGTGGGCAATAGGGTGAGGGTTTTAAAAATTATATTCCATGACTGATTGCCTAAGATTATGTATGAGGTGTGATTATAAAGTAATGAGAGCCATTTTCACGTGTGACTTGTCTTATGTTTTAATCACACCTCATATATGGAATATGTGTCATTTTATACAATGTTTGAAAATTACCACAACCTAGGGTTTTTGGCAGGAAATGTTAAATTATTATTGAGTGCTCTTTTGCAAGGTAACTATACTCTGGTTTCTCTTCAGAGCATATGTGAAATTATAAGACTACGAAGAGTCTTTTTTTATGGAAATATATAATTCCAGGCATGTTAACTAAGAAAAGAAGAGAGAAACACTGTATTTAAAAAGTTGTGGTCATCTAAAAAAAAAAAAAATTTGTGGTCATCTAAATACTCCACAGCCTTTTGACAATTGTTATAAACTACTTGCCAATAATGATAAAAATGAAACTTTTTATAAATATATAATGGACATAAATTTGGAATTAAAGAGAGAAGTCAATTAAAATTATGAAAGTAGGGATAGTGAAGGATTTCTGTATTAAATAATTATCATAATTCTTGCAGGCATTTATCATTATTATCCAATGGTCTTCTGATAGAATCTAGGTGGTGATTGGACAAACATGAAACCACTAATATTAAAACATATGGGCTTTTTTTTAAGAGTTCTTGCTGTTTCTAAAAGAATACTTGCAGCTGACTAAGCAAGAGAATAACCATATTTTAAGAACCTAAGAGTTGAAGTTAAAGATATCAAATGCAAAAGAAATAGCAAAAGAAAAGCAGCCAAATAAGAGGCTAGTAATAATTGGATTCTATCTTTGGCCACATAGAACTAAATCCCTGACTATCAGTATTAGATCTTTTTTTTTTTTTAAGATTTTATTTATTTATTTGACAGAGAGAGACACAACAAGAGAGGGAACACAAGCAGAGGGAGCGGGAGAGGGAAAAGCAGGCTTCCCGCCTAGCAGGGAGCCCGACGCGGGGCTCGATCCCAGGACCCTGGGATCATGACCTGAGCAGAAGGCAGATGCTTAACGACTGAGCCACCCAGGTGCCCCTCAATATTAGATCTTGAGGGACAAATATGGCCAACCCAACATGAGAAGCAAAAATGCTAGCAGAAGCTGTAGTCTCACCCAGCAGAATATGAAAAGGGAATTTCAAAAACCCTTTTATCTAGAGGGTGTAATTTTCAAAATGACTTAGAGCAGTATTCTCAAACTTCCTAGAATTCACGTGGATGGGGTGCCTGGTTGGCTCAGTTATTAAGCATCCAACTTGATCTCAGCTCAGGTCTTGATCTCAGGGTTGTGAGTTCAAGCCCATATTGGGCTTCATGCTGGGCATGAGCCTCCTTAAAATAACTAACTAATCAAGTGGAGTGCAAGTTCCTCATTAGGAATGGAGAAAAAATCTGCATTTTATTCTGATATAGGTTGTCTTCTGATGATATTTTTAAAGTAGCATATAGAAAGTAGGAATTCTTATATAATTGTGATTTTTAACTACAGCTTTACTACGTAATCTAATAGTGATAACACTGAGATAAAGATTCAGCAAAACTTTTACTTGGGAAATAAGTCCATTTAAAAATATTTCCCATAAGTTTAATTATTTGAAGGGTGTATATCCTTTAGAGTATATAAGAGAATGCAGTGGGAACTTAATTTTCTCTTGACTATGATTAATGACTTAAAAATCATAAAGAAATAGAAGAAATAACAAAATTTAAGCTTAGACTTTCAAAGGTAGAGGTTATAATAAATAATGAAGACAGATAGATCAGTGTTGTCAGAGGTTGATGATTTGACATGGAAACCAGGTTGGAGGCATTCCTATTTGTATGGATCTAATTTGAGTATGCAAATATAGACTCCTTGCTGAGAAGCCATTTTGCCAATTTTGCCCAACATTGCAAATGCAAGCTCAGAATGTACTACTCCCACAGCTTCCAAAGGGTCCAAAGCTGAGCTGTCCCATCTGCCAGGAGATTCTACCCCTTGTAAAAGCAGTACCTGCCACTTCTCTGACTTATGTTGATATGAAACTCCAGAGCAAAATAAAAGATTGGCAGCTGGCCTTAATGCTACTTTGATAGAAACTTTATCATGCTATGTTTGTAATGATTCCAATGTTGTTGTTGTTTTTTTAATAACGAGGACACATTTTCAAAATTCCCAGTTGAGTTCTCATACATGTTTTATTACAAATAGGTCTGTCAGAAAAACAGGATCTTATTACTTATACTACCATAAAATGGGATTGATAAATAAGGTATTATATAAGCAAATATAGATAAAAGCCAAATTTTACTCCAGTTTAAGTGTAATATTTCTATATAGTGGTAGCTGTGCATGTAAGCTTTTAAAATCATTGAAAATATATTTAGGGGCCCCTGAGTGGCTCAGTGGGTTAAGCATCTGCCTTCAGCTCAGGTCATGATCCCAGGCTCCTGAGATGAGCCCCACCCCCAGGCTCCCTGCTCAGCAGGGAGTCTGCCTCTCCCTCTCCCTCTGTCCCTCCCCCCATTTGTGCACACTCTCTGTCTCCCTCTCTCTCTCAAATAAATAAAATCTTTAAAATATATATATATATTTATAAAAATGACATGAGGGAGATGGCTTCCTTTGCAATGTCATTATTAGTGAGAGGAAGGGAGGAACACATTACAATACACACAGCTGCTATGATACAAGAACATACAGATCAAAGAAGGGGCAAAAAGGAGAGAGAATGGACAATTTTACCTGAAGAAGACTGAAAATTCTTCCTAGAAATGGTGAACTGAGACTTACAAAATGAATAGATAAGTAGGAAAAAGTACACTGCATGCAGGACATCATGCAACCATCATGGGAATTTCAGGAACCTACCAACAGTTTGGTAGGGTACAAGGTGGGGCATGATACATGTGAAAACTAGAGAGGTAGGCAGGAACCGGGATGGCAGTTCCAGAGCTCTGTCTGGTTGGGAATTACCAGAATTGTGGGGGCAAGTGTCCTGCATCAGGACCTTTTATTAGCTCTATCGGTGATTATCGTGTGTTGCCAAGATTAATAGCTGCTGCTTTAACGTATCCTCTTCAATTTTAACATACACACTGTATATGAACATTCAAACTTTTCATGTGGGGCTTATATCATATATATAATATTAACGCTCAAACATTTCTTTAACATTACTGCTGCAAACAGACAATCTACTGCTGTCATTGTGGTTAGGATAGCCTGTGTGGAAGGCATGCAGGAGAAGAGATGGGGTTCAGGTAGCAGACTATTCCAGTAGTGCTAGTAATAAGCCAGGCAAGATCATGGGGGAGGAAGAGGAGGGGATGGATGTAAGAAGTAAGAAGGACGCCTAAATTACAAGACTTGATCACACATACAGGATAAGAGGAAATCAAAGGTGGCTCCAAAGTCTGTTTTGGATAGTCGACGGATGATCTTAGCCTGAATCTTCCCAAATAAAATATTCAGATCTTACCCATTCTGCCAAAACCAACAGAAATAACAATTTTCCATGTATCCCTTAATGGATAGTAGTCTCTCTTTCTTCTGACCATTCTTAGAACTTTACCTGTATTTCTCTGTGGCACTGGTGATTTCTAACTTTTGCTGACATAATGCGTACATGACCTGTATAGTAGGTGTTTTATTCAAAGTTCTTTCTATATCTAAAACCTTATAATTCTATGCAGCTAATAAATGGAAGGTTGCCTACTGTGCCTTCTAAAAGTTTCTACTTTGAGATTTAGTTCCAAAGCTAGTTTTCTTAACCTTTTGTGTGTGTGTTCAGGTCATGGTCTCAGGATTGTGAGTTCAAGCCCTGCATTGGGCTGCCCGCTGGGCATGGAGCCTGCTTGGGATTCTCTCTCTCTCTCCCTCTGCCTCTCCCCTACCACCTGCACACACACTCGTGTGTGTGTGTGTGTGTACTTACACTCTCTCTCAAAAATAAAAAAAAAATTTTAAAAAGAACATTAAGGTGGAGAGGTCTTTGAAAAAGCTGTAGGTATGTCTTGGATAAACAACTGATTTCAATTTTTTGTTATATTTGTTAAAGGTGTTGAAAATACTGACTTGTAAAGATAAATTCTTACAAATAGATTAAAGCTGTTTAAAAAAAGATTTTATTCATTTATTTGAGAGAGACAGAGCAAACAAGCATGAGTGGGAGGGAGAGAGGAAAGGAGAAGCAGACTCCCTGCTGAGCAGGGAGCCTGATGCAGGGCTGGATCCGAAGACCCCAGGATCATGACCTGAGCTGAAGGCAGATGTTTAACAGACTGAGCCACCCAGTGCCCCTAAATTAAAGCTTTTATAGCTATTTTATAAGACAAGTATAGTGTCTATCAAGAAACATCTGAATTTTCCAAGGGTTTTTTAATTAAACTACAATTGTATTGTTTTGTTTTGTTTTTAACCTAAGACTAATGAATTTCTCTTTAGTTAGATCATCATCTTAACATACTTTATACCAAAAAGAAAAGGAATGATGCTCTATGGTTCAACTTTGATGCCATCAAGATAAAATAATTTGTAAAACTTTCTGAAACGTTTCCAGATGTTTCTCTATTCAAAGAGATGGACAAAGAACTTTGTATCTCCTTCTCATGGAGTAAAGCATTCGCTCCAGCAGGGACAGTAGGCAAAGATGTTCCACATTAGCAGCTTAGGCTGGAAAGGTTGGAGATTTCTAAGAGTATCCATTAAGGTGACAGTAAGACTCATGTGCTATGTTCAAAAGGCCCTGTTGCCTTAGAGAGAATGAAGAATTCTTATTTAAACTGTCTAGTTTTGCAAAATTTTAAGAAATAATTCCTTGTAGGGGCGTCTGGGTGGCTCAGTCATTAAGCATCTGCCTTTGGCTCAGGTCATGGTCCCAGAGTCCTGGGATCAAGCCCCGCATCAGGCTCCCTGCTCCGCGGGAAGCCTGCTTCTCCCTCTCCCAATCCCCCTGCTTGTGTTCCCTCTCTCGCTGTGTCTCTCTCTGTCAAATAAATAAATAAAACCTAAAAAAAAAAAAAGAAAGAAAGAAAGAATTCCTTGTATTGACCAGCAAACAATTGTAGATGGGCAATCCTGAAAAATAGCATAAACGTCTGCCAGACTATTACAGGGGGATGCTGTTGTAAGAATATGTGACTTCGTGTTTGGTGAAGGTACAGAGCTGACCAACAGCTGGCTTACAACATTGCATCATATCTGTGGATGCAAAGATAATGATCGCATGTGATCTAACTTAAAAGTAATAATGAGTGGGGTGCCTGGCTGGCTCCATTGGTAGAACACGCAACTCTTGATCTCTGGGTTGTAATCTCCAGTCCCACATTGGGTATATAGATTACTAAAAAATAAAATCTAAAAAAAATAAAATAAAAGTAATAATAGAAGGAGTGATCTTTTGCAATATCTGGAATAACTATAATGTGATATGAAAGTGTCTGTGGGTTTTCTTGGTAACAAAGTCACAGGAGTACTAATAGTGCTGTGACTTGTTACCTGAATCCATAATTGAAAGGCAATGAGAGTTAGATATAATAAAAGCATAAATTTTTTCTCTCCCTGTTTCCCAAATTGTGACTTCCATCCACAGAACTCCTGTTCTAAAGGAAAAACTGAGACTACAAGTTTTTCTTCTGAAATTCCAAAGGAAAAATATCAAATGTAATGCCCTCAGGTCAGTGTACTCATAAAATTTCATTGTCCAAACCACGTTTGGTGGGGAAAGGGATTCTGTTAATAATTATATCCAAACAACGATCTCCAAACAAGATCATCCTCAGCAAACTGAGATGTTTGGCCATGCTACCCAAGGTAGAAAAAAAAAGATTAAAATGGAAAACAAAATATTGCAGATATTAAAAGAGGCTTTAGGGGCGCCTGGGTGGCTCAGATGGTTGAGTGTCTGCCTTCGGCTCAGGTCATGATCTCAGGGTCCTGGCATCGAGTCCCGCATCGGGCTCCTTGCTTAGCAAGGAGCCTGCTTTTCCCTCTGCCTGCCACTCCCCCTGCTTGTACTCTCCCTCTCTCTCTCTCTCTCTCTGGCAAAATAAATAAATAAAATCTTTAAAAAAAAAAAAAGAGGCTTTATTTTGACAGAGATTCAATTCTCCCCTTTTACAAAGAATCAGAATCTGAGAGAATTAGTGACTATAATCCAAATTAAAGTAAGAGCTTTTTGCTTATCTCTCAGCAGATATAATAAGCCATAGTCATCAATAAAGTAATTTTCCTGTGTGTGAAATGATCTAAATGAAGTTTTTTAGCACAATGCAAAATTTTCATTGGTCTAATATCCACTCTATATTAAAAATTCATTCTGGTTTGGGCAAATTATCTTAACAAGCAAGTCTATTATTAAATACTTATTAAAGTATTTAAAAATTATCTTTTTACTTGAAGACTGTATCATCACCTGTTGTAACCCACGATCGTATGCTACCTTATGAGCTCCTTATACAAGAAAAGTAGATACGCACCTGGGTGATGCAGTTGGTTAAGCCTCCAACTCTTGGTTTCCGCTCAGGTCATGATATCGGGGTCCTGGGATTGAGCCCGGTGTCAGGCTCTGCTCTCAGGGGGGAATCTGCTTGAGGATTCTCTCCCTCTTCCTCTGTGTCTCCTCCTGCCTGTGCAAGTGCTCTCTGTATCTCTAAGAGAGATGAATAAATCTTAAAAAAAAAGAAAGAAAGAAAGAAAGAAAGAAAGAAAGAAAGAAAGAAAGAAAGAAAAGAAAAATAGAATAGGCTTCAAAATTGTTGACTGCCTATAACTTAGAATTCAAGGGCTTGAGTAAAAAAGGTGGTTAGAGATCGCTGAGCTTGATGTTTTCCCTCCAAGCTCATCAGGGTGCGGAGTCCCCGTGGTCCTGGAGATACAGGTGCGGGGAAGAGGTAAGCCTCTGCAGTTTCTGGAGCTCTTTCCCAGAGGCAAAGGAAAGTATTTTTCCAAAGGAAAATCTCAGAGGATTTAGTGAAAGTCACAAGCTCTTCTTCATGGTGAGACAAAATTGGGTGAAGAAGAGGCACTAGGGAGGAAAAGGAGAAAGCATTCTTTCTGGAAGTCTATTATGTGTCAGATATTTAACATGTTACCACATTCAGTAATAAACCTGTAGAGGTGCCATTGTGCCTATTTTACAGTTGAGGAAATTTAGGATCAGAGGAGGTAATTAACTTGCTAAAGGTCTCAAAGCTAGGAAGTACCAGAGTTAAGTTTTGAAGCAAATCCAAAGCATTCTCTGCCCCATACTGACACCTCAACCCAACTTGAGATATCAAGAAGGAAACCATGCTTAGCATGACCCCTTCTTGCTCCTGGAAAATTGTGTCTACCTCTTTCTGAATCTAAGATCTAAGGGTGGTTGGGGAGAGAAGTGGGAAGCCCTGAGTCAATGGGAGAAGAAATTCAAGTCCTTTGGGAGTACAGGTTAGGAAGGTGTTTCATAGAATAAAGTATATATTAAGGTTAAGTAGCTTTGGGTACAAATGTTGGACTATAAGGGCAGGCAGTTAAGGTTTTTCAAATCCCAAGGAAGGTTTTTTTTCTCAGTCCAATGCAATTATCACTATGACACAATACACTCATCGGGCTTTCAATCGAGTCAATTATGATTTGTATTCATCATAATACAAATATAGATTCATTGCAACATATGTAGAAAACATGGCTTGAAATATTGTCTCATCAATCTTTCCCCATATCTATGGTCCAGGCCATATTTTTAGGCTTGAGCTGTGTGACTAGAGCTGTTTCTGATTAGCAGAATTAGCTTCCACTCCCTTTTGTGTTAACATATAACACAAAAGCCTTAACTTGAAGATAAGACTGATTGCCCTCTTTGAGTAAAGGGCTTTCAACAGAAATCACAGTTAATTGGAAAAGTTTCCCTTGAGATATAAACCATAGGGGGAAGAAAAAACAGGAAAAATAATGAAAAATTAACATTTTATTCTGTAAGGCAGCATAAATTTAATAGCAATGGTAAATATACAGTTTATATTTATTACATTTTTCTGTCATGATACTCCACAAAGGTACATAAGAATATAACATTTTTTATTTTTTTATTTAAGTACTCTCTACACCCAGCTTGGGGCTCAAACTCATGACCCTGAGATCAAGAGTCAGATGCTCCTCCTACTCAGCCAGCCGGGTGCCCCAAGATTATAGTATTTTTTTAAATGCTTGAAGATGGAGGCTTCTTTCTTTCTTTTGTTCATTCATTCACTTCTTCAGCATCAACAATTACTCACACACCAACAATGTGCTAGACTAAAAAATGCAGAAGTGAGTAAGACAGACACACCTGCCCTAATGGAACTCCCAGACTAGGAAGACATACAAAAACGTTTAAGAGGTACCCCAGTCGTGGGGCGCCTGGGTGGTGCAGGTCGTTTAAGCACACGACTGTTGGTTTCAGCTCGGGTAATGATCTCAGGGTTGTGAGATCAAGCCCTGCATCTGGCTCCATGCTCAGCGCGGAGTCTACTTGGGAATCTCTCTCCCTTTTTTTCTGCCCCTCCCGCTTGTGCTCTCTCTCTCAAATAAATAAAAAATCTTAAAAAAAAAAAAATTCAGTATCCAGTCTTTAATCCTCAATTCTCTGGCAATAGACATCTATGCAGACACAGCCAGGGTACGTAAAAAGAACAACAGATATTAAATCAAAAGGCCAGAGTTCTTCCCTCAATTCTACCACTCTCTCCATGAACATATTACTTAGAACTCTTTTTTTAGAGATACTAGAAACCAGTTCATATCAGTTTAGGAAAAAAAAAAAAGGAAAATTATTATAAACTTATGTGTCTGGGTGAGATTTCTTTACATTATTTTATTATCAGTTTTCTTTACATTTAAATATTATCAGTTTTTCTCAAAATTCCTCCTCTTCCTCCAACCCCCTTCCAAGTTTCCAAGGAAGGCATTATTTATTATTTTTCTTTATTGTGATGGGCAATAAAGATAATGAGAAGAAAGAACAAGAGAGGAAAGACGGGGGAAAAAGTGAGAATGATGAGATAAAGATCCATACATGTTGAAGTGTAAGGGAGAGTTTTTAAATTTGTCATGTGAGTAGTTCCAAAATAGACAAGGAAAACCAGGAGTCAGAGGAAAATGGCTCTTTAAAAAATGTTCTTATGGGTGGTAAACAGATCCTCGAGAGACCCAAGATGAGATTGGGATTCCCTTTAAATTATCTTTTGCATGTTATTTTATGATTCTTGCAAACACTGGATCAAGTAGGACCCCTATTTCTATCAGTTATGTTTGATAAGTTCTTTGCTTCACTTTCAAGCATTATATTCCAATAAAAATTAAAAAGTATCTTCTCTAGTCTATCCAACATCTGCTCCAAGTGCTGTCATAGATGGCAAGGCTGTCTCAGGGACCCAGGGGCAGATAGACAGCCGGAAGTCAGGACTTCAAAACAGTTCTCTATCTCTGCCCCCCTCCCCCCTTCCTTTCCTTCTCTCCCTGCCCCCTCTTCTCCTCTCTCACCCCTCCCCCTGCTCACTATTGATGATAGGCAGAAGACAAACACCCCAGAACCAAACTGGGCAAACAATTTGATTTGGGGCCACATTTCCAAATGTTCATGGAGGACCTCTGATTGACCCGGTTTGAGTCAGATATCCACTCCTAGGCCAATCCCTTGAGGGAAGGAAACTCATCCCTGTGAATCATGTAATCATTGAGAACAAGTTGTTGCTTTTTCTCCCTCTGGGTTTTTATTTGCTTAGCTGTAAAATGAAGATAATATTAATTATCCAGGCTTAGCACAGGATTACTGTGATTTTTAAATGAGCAAATATAGATAAAAGTGACATGGAACCTGTAACAATCTCTTTAAATGCATTATTTATATTAACATACTTGAAAGCAATATGTTTGTTATTTATAATAAGGATACCGTACCGAAACCAACTCGGCACCAAAACAACCCTTTTGACTTACAGCCCAAGCGTTAGCTTTGGTGCTCAGGTGCCGGGACCCCTACTGAAGAGCAGGGTTTGTGACCCTTTTAGGGTCACAACCCCTCTGAGTCAATGATGAAAACTAGGGAACCTCTTCCCACAAACACACCCTCAAATTCCTAAATGCATTTTGTGCATGATTTCAGGGGCTCCAGAGACCCACAGAAACTTCCATGGGTGATGAGTAAAGAACCTCTTCTCTAGCTCAAGACATAGACAACACCTTCAGAGGCTTGGTAACCTGTGCCTCTTCTCTCTGTTTAGACAAGAAAAAGTCACTGTCAATAGATTTCACTGTCACAATTGAATAAGAGCCCAGAAAATCGGGGCGGGGTGGGGGACTACATCCTCTAAAAAGGTTACAAATTCCATTTTCATCTCTCCAAAGACCATTTCCTTTTCCATTTCTCAAACAGCAAGTATTCCCCTTTGTGTTATTATGGAATGGGAATTAATGTACTTCTGTCTTTATTTCCTTTAGTAGAAAGTTTTGTTTTGTTTTTTTTTAATTCATGAGGGTAATACTATCCAATATGATAATTCATATTATCAGGTTCTACTCTAAGACACAAAAATCTAAACATGAAGATTATATAATATTTGTAATCAGAGCTATATATGTAAAACAAGATGTCAACATGTCTGCTCAATTTGCACTTAAATAGGACTAATTTCCAATCAGTTCTGGTCTTCGTATTATTTGGACAGTATTCTAATTAAACTAGAAACTTGATTATTTATATTACTAATTATTTGACCCACTAATAAGCTAAGTGGATAAATTTGATGAGCATAAACATGCAATCTAGATAATTTGGGCCAAACCCACTTTTCACAAATAGATCTTCAGCTTGAGGTATGTGGAAACTATCACATCTATCAACATAGAGCTGGAGATATTTCAATAACTGAGGACAAACTGTCAAGTCATATTTGTTGTTAATCATCATATTCCATCTAATGTATTAATCATATGGACATTTACCTAAATCATGTAGAAATCTAGCTAGCATCTAAAGTCTCCCAACTTAGTATATAAATTGGGATTGTTCTTGAAGTGAATTGACCTAGATAAGGTTTTGGAGCTCCTAAGTCCCCTACATCACTCATTGCTAAATTGTACCCAAATTGCCTCCATCAAAATTTTAGTTATGGCATTTACTAGCTGCATGACCTTTACCAAGTTACTTGGCTTCTCTGAGCCTCAATTTTCTTATCTGTAGAGTGAGAATGACTTGAAGATTTTTGTGAGGTCTAGACAAGAAAATGTATAGGGGCGCCTGGGTGGCTCAGTTGGTTTAAGAATCCAACTCTTGATTTTGGCTCAGGTCATGATCTCAGGGTCATGGGTTGGAGCCCTGGTCTGGCTGGCACTGAGCGTATCTTACGTCAGCCAGACTCCATTTCTGTTGCTTGCAAACAAGATCCCTGACTGATACACTAAATCTGAATGTGGAAACAAAAACTTGAAGGGCATTTTATACCAGGGATGATGAATAACTGTAGAACTTTTCCCAAAGAATTGATCCGAGTATCTAATTCCTACTCAGTGAATCATTCAACTTAGAAACATACAAACAAAACATCTGCTGACCTCATGCCTACCTCCAACCTACCACCCACTTATCTGCTTAGATTCTGCATCCATTAGGAATAGATTTGGTTAATGTAAGAGGGGGGGAAATAATGATGTAACCTTGTAGATGTTTTTTTCTCTCTCATCAATGAAGTACAAAGGCAAGCAATCCATTGAATCATGAGAGACCATTCTTCACTTTTGCCCTGCATTGGATTTTGAGGCCATGCTCTGAGTTACCTCATGGTCCAAGATGGCTGTTATTGAGGTGCCAGTCATCACATCCCACATTCCAAGCAGCAGGAAAAAGGGAGGTGGGAAGGGTAAAGTGGTGCTCCTCCCGGCTTCGTTTTTAAAGAGCTTCCTTTTAAGAAGCCTGCTCAGAAATATTATGTCAAGAGCCTCATCACATGGCCACAACTCTCTCCCCAGCTGCAGGGGAGACCAGCAAATGAAGTCCTTATCCCAGGCAGCAAAGTCTAGATAAAATGTGAGTCTCTGCTTCTAAAATAAAAGGGGAAAATGCATTCCAAGAAGGCAACTAGTGTCTCTGACACATGTTCACAGTGAAACTTGCCCCAAAACCCAAAAAAGTGGTTTATATTCATGTTCCTCACACCTGTCCTTCACTCAGTATTCTACCACTTCCAACTCCCCTGAAGCTGTTCTTGTCAAAGTCACCAACTTCCAAGATGCCAAGGCTAAGGAAATGTTTTCATCTTTATATTTTTTTGACTTGCGACCAGCATGTGGTCGCAAGTCGCAAGGCACCATTTACCAGCCCTTCCCTCTTGAGTCACTCTGCTCTTGGCCTCCATTACCCACATCCCCCTGATTTCCCTGCTACCTCGTTAGCTATTGCTTCTCTTCTGTCCTCTTCTCTGACAACACACTCCCTCCAAGGGGATTCATATAGTCCAGTTTTATTTATTTATTTATTTATTTTTATTTTTTAAAGATTTTATTTATCTGTCAGAGAGAGAGAGACAGAGAGCATAGCAGGGGGAGTGGCAGGCAGAGAGAAAAGCAGGCTCCCCACGGAGCAAGGAGCCCAACGTGGAGCTCGATCCCAGTACCCTGGGATCATGACCTGAGCCGAAGGCAGACTCGTAACCAACTGAGCCACCCGGGCATCCCTACAATCCAGTTTTAAATATCACCCATATTCTAATGACTCCTGAAATTTTATCCCCAGGCCTGACTTCTCTAAGTTCCATAATTATGTTCATAAATGTCTACTTCACATCTACACTTTGCATCTCAAATGCAGCATGTCCAACACAACACTCTTGATTTCTAAATTTAAAAGAATAAACACCTGCTACCCTGATTTTCCCAACTCCATAAGTGAATAACCAGCCACACAGAGTTGCTGAAACCCAAATACCAGTAGTCCTTGGTTCTGGTCCTCCATTTATCCCCATACACTCAATTCATAAACACAGTGTTGTTAGCGCCACTTCTAAAACATATACCAAACCTGTCTACTGTCTCCCACCTCACGGCTGCCACCACAGTGTGAAGTTCCAAGCCAACCTCATTTCTCACTCATTTCTCAGAACTAACCACCTCACTGACTTTACCTGCTTCCATACTCCCCCACTCCACTGTTAAAAAGATAAGCCAGCAGAAAACCCTTTCAATTTTACTAAGAAATAAATCGAATGGGGGTGCCTGGGTGGCTCAGTGGGTTAAGTGTCTGCCTTCAGCTCAGGTCATGATCCCAGGGCCCTGGGATCGAGCCCCATGTTGGGCTCCCCGCTCAGTGGGGAGCCTGCTTCTCCCTCTCCCTCTGCTGCTCCCCTTGCTTGTGTGCTCTCGCTCTCTCTCTGTCAAATAAATAAAATCTTAAAAAAAAAAAAAGAAAAAGAAATAAATCGAATGGCCCACAGGCTCTTTGTGACATGTACCCTGCCTGCCTCTCTGCCCCCAGCCCATACTTCCCTCTCCCTCCCTAGCTACACTTAGCCCCACCGGGCTTCTTTCTCTGCCTTCAATACATCGGCGTCCGTTTTGTTTCAGATCCCTTGCATTTGCTGTTCCCTCCATCTGTAGTATTATTCCCTCCAGGCATCACCTGGTTGGCCCCTTCAGCCACTCATATGTGTCAGATGCCACCACGTCAGAGCTCCTTACTTTACCACCTCTTCTTTTTTTTTTTTTAAAGATTTTATTTATTTATTTGAGAGAGAGAATGAGAGAGAACACATGAGAGGGGATAGGGTCAGAGGGCAAAGCAGACTCCCTGCCGAGCAGGGAGCCCGATGCGGGACTCGATCCTGGGACTCCAGGATCATGACCTGAGCCGAAGGCAGTCGCTTAACCAACTGAGCCACCCAGGCGCCCGACTTTACCACCTCTTCTAATATTGTACTCCACTCACCCACTGGGCCTCTCTTTCTCTACATGTTTCCTCTTTTTTTTATAATAGCCCTTACTCTGTCTGAAAGTCTTTTTTTTTTTTTTAAGATTTTATTTATTTATTTGAAAGAGGGAGAGAGAGAGAACAGGAAGGAGCAGCAAAGGGAGAGGGAGAAGGCTTCCCACTGAGCAGGGAGCCCAATGTGGGGCTCGATCCCAGGACCCTGGGATGGTGACCTGAGCCGAAGGCAGACGCTTAACCAACTGAGCCACCCAGGCGCCCCCTACCCCCTACCCCCGTCTGAAAGTCTTAAGTGTGTATGCATTTGTTTGTTAATTGTTTTCCTCCACATGAGAATGTAAGCTCCACTACAGCATAGAGCTTCTCTATCTCGTTTTCACTATATCCTGGCTGTGTCTAGGATATATATTTGTTAGTTGAACACATGCATATTTGCATGAAGAACTGGGAGGGAGTACTGCAAGAAAGAGCAGGAGGAAGGAGGAGGAGAGACTCTGAGGTGGAGAGTCTTAACACTTGGTCACGTCAGAAGTGGCTTCCACGCCAGCCACTCCAATGTAGTCTAAGTTAAGGAGAAGCACAGTTGGGTCCAGTGGGCCCCACAGTCTGAACCAGCAAGATGGTTCCAGGCATTAGGAAAGGCTGAAAATAGGAAAATGACCAATGAGGTCAGAAGCCAAGCAGATGTAGAATGGGATAGAGTGTATTCAAAGGGAAAAGTTGTGGTGAGTGGTTCAGAACCAAGCCATGAGCAGCTCAAGTGTATTAAAGTTCTCCTATTATGTGAATTCTGGGGTATGGGGCAAGAGTGGTGCTAATTTCTTATAGGAACTAGAGAGGAGTCAGGATCCAGAAGAAACAATCCCTGGGAAGAAGAGACATTTATGGATTGGACAGATGGTGCCACTTAGCCAATTTAGGTCATGTGACAATGAATACAATGAAGCTGGTAAGTGATCCTCATTGCTGCAAGTGTGTGAGAGGCCTCCTCCACGCCTCCTGAAAGAACTATTGCGCTCTTACCCAGAACAAATAAAAACATCTTAGCACTTGTTCGCCAGTGTAACTAACCTTTATTGCTTAGGGTAAATTTGATATCAGTGATCAATATAGTCCTACAACGCTACTGGCTTATAAACAAATATTGGAGCACTTGAAAACATTTCTACATGTGGGAATGTAAACTAAATAAAATGTGGATCTTTCTAAGTCATCAAAAGAGCAAGAGTCATAAAAATATTTTTATACATAATCCCATTCCTAGAAGTGTATTCTTGGTAAATATTTCTACAGAGGAAAAAATTAAAATGTACAAGTCTATTTAATAAAGATTTTGTAATAATTTAAAACTGCAAATCAACTAAATTTCTAACAAAAGATACATTTAAATATATTTCTGGTATATCAAGGAGTGACTATTAAATATAATAATGGAAAAATGAAATATAACTAAGTGGAAAACAACTTGTAGAACATAAATTGTATCTACACTAAAATTGTGAGTGAGGACACACTGTGTGTACGTGTGTGGATAGATACACAGTGATGTGCTAGAGCTGACCTGTATCACAGGCTTATGAGAGCCGATTGTTACATTTTCAGGAATTTTGCAAGCTAGTTGTTAAACACAGTCATTATTAAAAAGCAAATGAAACAAACACTTGTATAGTAGAAGTACTATGTAATGGCACACTACTGTCTTCCCAACTCCACCTTATTTGGTGTCTCATTGACTGAAATCTGCCACGATGGGAGTGTTTACACTGAGAAAATTGACAAATGCTACAAATCAGAGTTGATTTTTTATTTTGTTGCTTGTCTAGACTTAAGAAAGTGGTAGAGAATATGTTAATAATGCAAATTAAACATCAAAATGTGCCCTGTTATTACATTGTGAATGGCATTAAAAACTTAAGGAATGTTTTTCCAGTATTTGAAGACTATTATCTAACTTAGCAAAAAATTTGCTCCTCTTACTGACAAATAAGTGAAGATCTTGCAATACATTTTCATTTTCTCTCTTTTATTTTAAACATTAATATAAATGAAAATATCAACCAGTGTTCATGTTAGACCAACACTTAAAGTGCCAATCATTAAACATTTAACAGTAAAATACTTTGTGTGCATGTGACACTACAGTTCGTGATTGTAAGAAACCAACTAGTAATCTAAAATTATGGCTATCTGGCACCTCAGTGGCTCAGTTGGATAAGTGTCTGACTCTTAATTTTGGCTCAGGTCATAATCTCAAAGTCATGAGATCGAGCCCTGTGACAGGCTCCATGTGCATGGAGCCTGCTTAGGATTCTCTCTCTCCCTCTTCCTCTGCTCCTCCTGTCCCCTGCACGCTCTTTCTCTCTCTCTCAAAATAAAAAAATCAGGGCACCTGGGTAGCTCAGTCGGTTAAGCGTCTGCCTTTGCCTCAGGTCATGATCTCAGGGTCCTGGGATAACTGCATTGGGCTCAGTGTGGAGCCCACCTGAGATTCTCTCTCCCTCTCCCTCTGCCCCTCCCACTCGTGCTGTCTCTCTCTCTTGCTCTCAAAGAAATAAATAAATCTTTAAATAAAATAAAATAAAACAACTTATGACTTTCACTGAATATTTTTTGAAAATTTAGCCAATGAGATTACTGAACTAATTCTAATTAGATGGAAACAGCATAGTGTGAGTGCATTTGACTCCCATGAGTCTCTTCTCCACCCTCCACCTGCTCACACCCCAGAGAAATAGGATAAAGAAGTGAGGGTAAAAATTAGCCCAGATGGGTGGAGAGTTTCTTTGCTTGAGAGTCACAGGGTTAATTAAGACTCTAACATTTGAGATCTTGCATGAAAAATCTTATCTAATTTCAGGTTGCAAGTTTACTGTGCTGACAATTTGCACACTCAAGTCACCTACATGTGGCTGGTAGAAATATATTGATGGCAGGGCCCAGGTAGCACTAGGCAGGTTCAGGCTTAAGAGTATAAATAGACTGACTGAAAATAGAAGCACAGTTGGGTTTTTTGTTTTGTTTAGTTTTTTGTTGTGATTGTTGTTGTTTTCCTTGAGCAAGAATATCTAGGTAAGAAGCACATTGTAATTAGAATGTACACAATAATTACAGATGTACTAAAAGAGCATGGGTGTTATACTCCTCAAAATCTATTATTGCTTGGTCTTTGAAGCAGCCATTATGATACCCTGATAGTGAAGCTGTAATTAGAAGATATGTTGGATCTACACATTTTTGCAAAACAAAGTGAAAAATCTTACCCTTTTTTTCTCTGAGGGAAGGAGCAAGAGGACTTTACTCACCATTTTAAAAATTAAGAGGTATTAGGAATAAACCAGAAAGGCAACTCTCAGGGTGCCTGGGTGGCTCTGTCGGTTAAGCTTCTGCCTTTGGCTGAGGTCATGATCTCAGGGTCTTGGGATCGAGTCCCATATCAGGCTTCTTGCTCAGCAGGGAGTCTGCTTCTCCTTCTCCTGCTCCTCACCCCCTCTCCTGCTCTCTCTCTCAAATAAATAAATAAAATCTTTAAAAAAAAAAAAAAAGAAAGAAAGGCAACTCTCTTTCTCACTTTGTGGGCCCCTGGAGTGTGGTTCTGCTGACTTTCCCTTCCTGAGACTGACTGCCTGATGGCACCAGGAAAAAGATGCAACGAAGTGTGAGGGAAGCAGGAGGAGTTAATGAGCTGCCACTTATTATTAGTTGGAAAGAAAGCCATTGTCCTTGAGACCTTATTTGTAAAAGGGATTTTTAAGTGGACTCACAGGGAATAAAGCTTTTGTGCAAAATAACTACAGAAAAAACCAGAATGCTGGGCCTGCTGTGGGGGGGTGGGATGTGATGAGGTGGGTGGAATACTGTCTTCAAGGTCAGTCTCAGGACAAGGACACGGAGACATGGGTTAGGGCCCAGACTCAGGTCCTCACTGGTTCCATCCCAGACTGGGACAAGGCATACCTGGTGATCTCTACCCCAGTTTCTCAGGGCACTTGGTAAGTGATGAGTGTTTCTATCTCATCCTACCAGCCAGGGCTGGCAGGTGAAGAGCTCTCTGGAGCTAGCCTATTTTATGCTGCCCAAACTGGCTTAAAGTAGCTCCTGCCAAAAAGAGGAAATAATCCAAATGTCGATTGATGCAGCAATAGATAAACAAAGTGTGGTCTATACATACAATGGAATGTTATTCAGCCTTAAAAAGAAAGGACATTCTGACACATGCTCCAACATGGATGAACTTTAAAGTCATACTAAATATAGTAAGTAGACACAAAATGACACATGTTGTATGATTCCACTTATATAAGGTGCCTAGAGTAGTCAAATTCATTGAGACAGAAAGTGGAATGGTGGTTGCCAAGGGCTGAGGAGAGGGGAGAATGAGGAGTTATTGTTTCATTGGGACAGTGTTTCAGTTTGAAATGGTGAAAAAAATTCTGGAAATGGATTGTGGTAATAGTTACATAACAATGTGAATATATTGGGGTGCCTGGGTGGCTCAGTCAGTTAAGCATCAGACTCTTGATTTTGGCTCAGGTCATGATCTCAGGGTTGTGAGATCCAGCCCCACGTCAGGCTCTGTGCTGGGTGTGCAGTCTGCTTAAGATTCTTTCTTTCCTTCTCTCTCGCCGCCCCCCAACCCCGCTCTCTTTCTTTCTCCAAAAACAAAGTTTAAAAAAAAAATCAATGTAGGGCGCCTGGGTGGCTCAGTTGGTTAAGCGACTGCCTTCAGCTCAGGTCATGATCCTGGAGTCACTGGATCGAGTCCCGCATCGGGCTCCCTGCTCGGCAGGGAGTCTGCTTCTCCCTCTGACCCTCCCCCCTCTCATGCTCTCTCTCATTCTCTCTCTCAAATAAATAAATAAAAATCTTTAAAAAAAAAATCAATGTAAATATATTTAATGCCACTGAAATATACACTTAAAAATGACTGAAATGGGGGGGCGCCTGGGTGGCTCAGTCAGTTAAGTGTCAGACTCTTGATTTCGGCTCAGGTCATGATCTCAGAGTCCTGAGATCAAGCCCTGCATAGAGCTCTGTGTTCAGCAGGGAGTCTGCTTGGGATTCTCTCTCTCCCTCTTCCCCACACATGCTCTCTCCGTCTCCCTCAAATAAAGAAGTCTTTTTTTTTTTTAAGATTTCATTTATTTATTTGACAGAGAGAGACAGAAAGAGGGAACACAGCAGGGCGAGTGGGCAGAGGAAGAAGCAGGCTTCCTGCCGAGCAGGGAGCCCGAGGCGGGGCTCGATCCCAGGACCCTGGGATCATGACCTGACCCAAGGCAGACGCTGAACGACTGAGCCACCCAGGTGCCCCTCAAATAAAAGAAATCTTGTAAAAAATTGACTGAAATGGCAAATATTTTAATGTATATTTTACCATGAATTTTAAAAAGTAACTGTGTAATTTATAGGCTTTAATTGTTAAGGTTGAAGTGAGTTCCATCACCCTATCTTCTCATTATTAAATTTTTGTTCAAAGTAAGATACAAATGAATAATAAGACATACACATTCTCTGGGGGCCTCATTGCTCTCACCACAGACATGCATGTCTCCCTCCTCCCTGGAGGAAAATTGGCTGTCTCCTTAACCCAATTGAAATGCCTTTAGCCTTTCCAAAATAAACCCACTGAGCTCACTTGTTGGCAGCTGCTCTTCTAAATCAATGAGCAGTGCACTAGGTCACCGGGCTTCTAGCTTATAAGACTAACACATCCCTTTTCTGGTAATTTTAGGCCCTGGTAAACCCCATCTAGTCCACAAATTTTTCTCATAACTTCCCCATCAGTGGTCTTTCCTGTCTCTTTTATCCACATAACACTTTGTGTGTAATTCTGTGGTAGCCCTCCCTAAGGACTTAGGTGTGTATCAGTGGATTGTGAGTGCTTCAAGAGCAGGTAAGTTCATCCATATGATACTGGAACAATTTGACCTTTTTTGACTTACAAAAACAAAAATTTCATATAATTCAACTAAATACTATTATATTGTATTATAAATAAATACTGTTGTACTACTCATCTTTGTGTGCCCTGTCGCCTCTGCTGAGATATTTTGCAATACTTGGTGCTCAATGAATAATGCACAGAAATCTCACATGAATGACATACTGCACAAAGCAGTGACGTGAGGTTCAGGGAGTGATTAAAGATTCTCAGAGAGGAGATGGAGGAGAGCACAAATTACTGGATTCATTTGTAAGGTGGAAAAGTCAGGGCAGAACCTATGTTTTGCATTCATAAATTTAATCTTCACAACTACCTGGTGACCATTACTTTCCCCCTTTGGCACGTAGGGAACTGAAGCTTGGAGAAGTGTGATAACTTGTTCAAGTCACATGGCTAATATAGGACCCATTTACTTGTCATACTCCAAACCTTTACTCTATATTATGCTGGGAAGCTATTTTAGCTGATGAAAAAATACTTTGGAATAAATAAAAAACCCTTTGAAATAATGTTTGTGGCGGGCCAATGGCAATCAGGTGATCATCAGCAGGTGCATAACTACAGCTCTCACCAAAGAATGAGGACATTGTATTTTTCTTGGGCTAGGCTGGCAAAAGAACTACACCTGCCTGTTCATGCCTCACAGGTGAATACAAATGGGTGTGCCAGGTGCTGTTCTAGCACCTGAGGATTCCATGGTGAACCAAAGTCTCAGCTTTCAAGAAGCTCATATTGTCTTGGGGAACCTCAAGTTATTTGAGTTGGGACCTGTGCTCTTAACCTTGACAGCATATTACCAATAGTAACTGCCTAATATATGTATAGTCTAATTTTTTATTGTTGTTAAAGATTTTATTTATTTAGAGAGAGAGCATAAGTAGGGAGAGTGGCAGACAGAGGGAGAGGGAGAAGCAGGCTCCCTGTTGAGCAAGGAACCCAACATGGGGCTTGATCCCAGGATCCTGGGATCATGACCCAAGCCAAAGGCAGACACCTAACCAACTGAGCCACCCAGATACCCCTGTATATTCTAATTTTCATTGCAATATTTGGTAAGAAAAGAGAAACTAAATATACAGGGATCAGTTATACACAACTCTAAGTGCTGCATCTCTAAGAGTTCTAATATTATCCCTAAATAACACTGGAGGGTGTGTTGGGCATGATTCAGTGCAAGAAACAGAATCCACTCTTCATATTTTAAATAGAAAGGGATTTAACACATGGAATTGGGTGCTAATAAAATGCTTGGCAGAGTCTGGTCTCTAGAAATGAATCCTAGAACCCCTCCTTAGAACCGACTCACTGGGATGCTATTCCTCTGAGGCTATCACTTTAATGATTGGGTTCAAGAACATATGGTCATAGCTGTAGTGGAGAAATTAGGAAGTGGGAACGAAGAAGCTAAACATGGCTTCCTCTCCCCAGCAACTCCTCTCAATACACAGAAAGCTAAGTAATGGACTTGGATACATCACTACCAAAAAAACCTCACATTTCATGACCTAGTTTACCAATGGAATAAAGCAAAAGTCAGAAAAATGGCTTCCACTTCACTTCTGCCCTCGCAAATCTCATGCAGGCGTGTGCTAAACTGGAGGAGCCTATCATGAAAAATGCCATTTTCAGCCTTCCAAACTGCAGTAGAAAAAGACCTACTGCAAGAATGATCAAATAAAAATTCAATTAGCCAGTCCACAATGCCAACTGCAAAGAAGGAAAGACTGAATTTACCATGTCAAATGATCATTATGGCATTACTAGTTAAGATATGCCCCTAGTTTAGAGCCTACTATGATGTCTGACACAGATGCTCAACAAATGGTTAATAAATAAAAGAATGAATCGATGAGTGAATGCAGTGTGGATGTCATGAAAATGAAACATACTGGCTTTTTCCTTTTTTTTTTTTTCCTTTAAGATTTTATTTCTTAAGTAATCTCTACACCCAACATAGGGTTCCAACTCACAATCGCAAGATCAAGAGTCCCCTGCTTGACTGACTGAACTAGCCAGGCGCCCCAATGGCTTTTTGCTTTTACTCTTTTTAAAAAATTATTCTCAAATGACACACTGTTGGCGAGTTGTTCCTTTAATTAAAATACAAACTGAAATACTCTTGACTGTTTCACTTCCCTTTTGTTTCCATCTAAGCAGCTTTTGGAAAACTCAGCAAGTAAAATAAATTTTAAAAAATAGAATAAAGCTAGATTTTTGTCCTTCCTTTTATTAAACAATGACTTTCCTTCTCAAACTTTTGTGGTTGCTGTTGCTAAATGTTTCTTCCAAGGAGAAGTCTTCTGATTTTGTTTATTTTTAGAAACTGAAGCTTTCATACAGAGAAAGCTTTTGAAAACTGGAATCTCAAAAATGAACTTCTAGGCAATGGCTCTTTATTTAGCCCAAGAGAGCAGCAACTTTGAGAATAAATTTAAAGGTCTCACCTGACTATGCTGGCACCCTGATCTCAGACTTCCAGCCTCTAAAACTGTAAGCAATCAATTTCTGTTGTTTATAAGCTACCCAGTCTGTGGTATTTTGTTATAGCTGCCTGAATGGACTAAGACAGTTACTCAGTCAAAACTTTCTCAAACCTGCAATCACAACTAATTACTATCTTTCATGAATTTCCATAGGATTTCCTTCACTTCTTTATTATGGCATCTATTATGCTGTCTTCTGGTGTAGTAGATATTATGTAGTTGGATACATATCTATTTTTATTGTGGTTCTAGCAATTTGGTTGACCGGTAACATGGAAACCTTCTAGCTTTAAGCCCTTAGGAACACTGGATTAAAAAATAAACAAAACAAAACCAAAAAAAAAGTTCATTTATAGCTGACAGAAAGGGAATCCTCAAGTGCCAGAACACAGAGGGAATTAAAAGCCAGAGTGATAAATATGAGAATTGAGGCTGCAATTACCTTGGTGGGCTGATGGAAACCATGGTATTGATTTGGTAACAATCAGGGTTTTAATGCCCATCAGGAACAGAAGCCCTCTTATGCACACCTGAGGGAAAATAGGAACAGAGATCCCTATCTAAGGCCAGGACTATCCAAAGCTACAGTCCCAGCCAAACAGGACCCAAAACTTCAGCCAACAAGATCAAGAAAAGACAAAACTGTGCAGGGAAAAAAATTGAGTCTTCTCAGAGAAATAAAAATTCCAAACCTATTGCTTTAGTTGGTGTGTAGTCTAAATTTACTTTACCTAGTCCTGCAGGAAACCTCAAGCCTAGAAATTATCGTGGTCTTGGGCCCAGGTTGCCTCTGAGGAACCTGGAGGATGTTAATATTAACTTCTGCTATCCATGCAGCATGGGATAACCACAGACAAAAATGAGCCTCACGGAAGGGAAGCTCATAATAAAAATTCACAAAGAGTGCATGAGAATCAGACATAATATTTTTCCATCTCAATATTCGATATATAAGGAAACAATCTAAAAGAGACCGTATATGTTTTAAAATTTGAAAATCTAAAAGGCTCTGAAAAAATAAAGAAATGGCAATTCACTGTGAAAAAAAAAACCCCACACTTTAAAAGGATGAATTAGAATTTTTAGAAATGAATAGTCATTTAGATTTACTACTGGATAAATGAGTTAAACAGCAGATTAGAACCAGCTGAAGGAGGAATTGGTAAACTTGAAAATAGATTTGAACAAATTTTCCTGAATGTAGGACAAAAATAAAGAAATAGAAAATGTGAAAGGGCAAGGAGAATAAATTTAAAGGTCCAACTTCCATCTAACAAGAATTCCAGGAGAGAATAGGCAGGATATGGGAGATAAAATATTGGGAGAGATAATGGCTGGTGAATAAAGCCAATTGATAAAAGTATATTTTCCTCTTTTACTAGATAATTAGTTGCTTTGGGACACAAACTAATTATTCATATTTATATTCTTAGAGCCTTGTAAGAACTAATTAAATATTGTTTTAATTAATATTATGTAAGTGTTCATATATCAGTAAAGGACGAATATTAATAATAAACAAGATGTGACAGGTGTTATTAGAGAAGCACAAAGACAGTACTCACTGCTGAAGAATTTATAGTGAGAAATTACTTCCAGCTGGGATTATTAGAGAACTATTCATGGAAGAGGTTCATAAGTACCATTTGACAAGTAGAAAGAAGAGGCTGCACCTTCCAAACAAACAGGATGATCTAACAAAGGCACAGAATGCGAAAATGCAAAAAGCGTTCCAGAAAAAGCAAGTAGTCCATTTCGGTTAAAGTGTATATCTACCAAGAAACAGGCTCTTAACTACAGGGAACGCACTGATGGTTACCAGAGGGGAGGTGGGGTTGGGGAGGGGAATGGGTGAAACAGGTGATGGGGATTAAGGAGGGTACTTGTGATGAGCACCAGATGTTGAATGGAAGTGTTGAATCACTGTACTGTACGCCTGAAATGAATATTACACTATATGTTAACTAACTGGAATTTAAATAAAAACTTTTTAAAAATAGATGTTACTTGAAAAAAAATACAGTGTATATCTAAAGATTAGTTGTGAGAGATCAAGAAAATTAGAGCCAGATGATGTAGACCTTGAATGTCAGACTGAATTTTTTGGACTAGTAGATAGAGAAAAGGCACTTCAAGTAACTTATTGATGGAGGATTTTAAACAATGGAATGACAAGATCAGGATCGTTGTTTAGGAAGATTGATCCAACAGACAATTACTTAAGATATAAGCTAGTGGGAAGACATAGGAGTCAGGAAAACCAATTGATTTGTGTGTCACTAAGGACCCTTAATAGTGACAGAAAATGCAACTCAATCTGGCTTGAACAAATAAGAATTTTATTAGATCATGTAACCAAAACGTCCAGGGTAGATTGGGCCACGTATGTCTTTACCCAGTGTTGTTTGAGAAAGAACTTGGCTAGCCCTTGTCCCTGGCTCCTACGAGGTAACCTCTAAATCCTTGGAATTTCCTGAGTAATAGGAGTATTTTTGCTATTCACAGTGGATCCCGATAGTTTCTGCTAACGAGGTGACTCCTGCTGGGCCCCTCAATAGTTTATGCTAAGGAAATGACTCAGGATGGGAGCTGGCCATGCCAAAAAGACCAACTGTGTGATTAGAAGATTATGAATTTCAGCCATGTGATATCAGCTTGATCACCACAGAGGGGAGGGAGTCTGGAGATTGAGTTTAATCATATGGCTAATGAGTCAATCAATCATATCTACATAATAAAATCTCAGTAAAAATCCAAGACAAGGAAGCTTGAGTGAACATCCCTAGTTAGCAACATTCTGTGGGTATCATTACTCGTGGTGTGCTGAGCAGTTAATGCATCCGGACTACGCAGGGAGAGGACACAGAAGTTTTGCATTTGAGACCCTCCCAGACCCTGCCCTCTTTTCTTTTGGTTGGACTCGATTTGTTTGTTTGTTTGTTGCTATAATAAACTGTAATCATAATTGCTTGCCTGAGTTCTGTGATTTTTCTTCAAACCGGAAGGAGTAGTGTGACCACTGAATTTGTAGACAGTTGGTCAGCAGTGTAGGCATCCTGGGAACTCCTGAGCTGACTGCTGTTGAAGTGAGGGCAGCCTTATGGAGGGCCATGCCCTTAACCTGTGAAGTTTTGCTTAACTCCAGGCAGCTAGTGTCAGAAGTCACTGCGTCCAGCGATGCAAAGCCCCTGAGGTGGGATCATGCCTGTCGTGCTCAAGGAACAGCAGAGAGGCCCAGACGGCTGGAGTGAGCAGTAGTAACAGTGATACGTATGAGGTCTGACAGGTAGCCAGGGCCAGATCCTGTAGGCAGTGGTTCTCAGCTCTGGCTGCATGTTAGAATCACCGAGGAGCTTTTTAGAAGAAACCAGTATCCAGGCCCCACACCACGTCAATTAAGTCAGAATCTCTTGGGGTGGGCCCAGGCATCCGCAGTTTTATCAGTTCTCAAGTGACATAGGTCCGGATGCAAGCCTTGGTTGGCAATAGTGCAAGGAGATCAGATATTGTTCTGAGTGTAAGAGGAAGCCAATGATGCCTGTTGAGCAGAAAAGTGACATCATCTTTCTTAAAGTTTTAAGACTCACTTTGGCTACTGTATGAAGATTACTCTATAGTGGAACAGACTGGAGGCTCAGACTCAGGTGAGAGATGAAAATGGTTTGGGATAGGGTACCTCTGTACGTGGCAGAAATGGTTATGTATATATGGTGTATGTTTTGAAAGAAGACAATTATTAATTGGAGGTGAGGTATGAGAGAGAAAACGAAGTCATGGATGAATACATGATTTTTGTTTGTTTGTTTGGTTGGTTGGTTTAAGCAACAGAGTAAAATGTAATGCTATCCACTACGGCTAAGAACATGTGGTCAACTGGCCAGGATTGAGTCACATGCTCATTGCTGAAGCTAGGGGTGAAGTCAGTCTTGCCTAAAACGCATGTACTGAGAGTGGAAGAGGGTATTTCACCAGAGTAAAAATCAGGGCATGCCCCCAAAAGCAAGGGGAAGTGATGCTGGGTGACTAAGGACAATGGTTCATTGGAGGTCTGTTGGTTACATTCTAAAAGACACATAGAAAGTAAAATAAATTTGAGGAAAAAAAAATTGAGCTCTTCCTCTTCCTTTTTCCCTTACCAAACAAATCAGAACTAGAGCCATTAGGTGGGGCCATAGGGGTAGCTATGATGGACCTAAGCAGGGTGTCGGACCCCAGGAAGTGTGAGGAAGACCCTCGGGGAAGGATGCAGCAGTGGTAGCCCAGGCACTGTATGTTGGAGCTTGAGTGGAGTGAGGAGGGCCACACATAGGAGGACTGGCCTGTGGGGAGTGTCAGAGCCTAAGCAGGGTGAGGAGCATCTGTGTAGGAAGGCTGTCCATTGTGGGATATCCAAGTCCAAGGAGGAAGAGGAGAACACACATGCGGGAGGTGGCCCAACCAAGGGCACTAGTATCTGAGTGGGGTGAGGAGGACATCTGTGTGGGGGAGAGGGCTGTGGTGTTAACTCATGGTCATTGAGGGACATATATGTATATGTACATACATTTATTCCCTAGATCTGTCCACTAAGAGGCCCAGGAGCAGCTAGCTAAAACCCATAGCAATGAAAACGCCCATTACCCAAATCTTATCCCCTAAATATCATTCTCCACTAAAAGGAAGAAAAATGACTGATTCCAGGACTAGGGCAGAGCAAGTATCACATGAGTCCAGAACATATAACTGAAAGGAAGTGCTCAAAAATGATGGGGACAGGGGCACCTGGGTGGCTCAGTTGGTTAAGCGTCTGCCTTTGGCTCAGGTCGTGATCCCAGAGTCCTGGGATCGAGCCCTGGGTAAGGCTCCCTGCTTAGCGGGGAACCTGCTTCTCCCTCTCCTGCTCCCCCTGCTTATGTGCTCTCTCTCTCTGTCAAATACATTTTTAAAAAAATCTTTAAAAAATTTAAAAAAAAATGATGGGACAATAAAAGGACACAGAAATCAGCTGAATGCATTGGCCAAATTGGGGATCATTTGAGCATTAAAATAAATAATGATAGTAATTGAATGAAATAGGACACTATGACTCCAAATTGACAAAATAAATGAATAAATTGAAAGTTCAAGGAACAATAAGATATTTATGTAAGTTTCAAAGTGCCTTCCTACAAAATACTTATTAATTACAAAGGGAAGAAGAGTAAATTTCCAGTGAAGAAGACTGGCAGGTACCACTTAAATCAGGCAATCAAAGGATGATCATGGATGAGGAGACAAATTGAAATTGAGCCCCATCTGATATGATACAATAGGAAAAGCACAGCACCACTTCTCTGATGTGCCTGCCAAAAATGCATAATTTAAATCTAGTCCTGGGGCACCTGGGTGGCTCAGTCAGTTAAGCATCTGCCTTCGGCTCAGGTCATGATCTCAGGGTCCTGGGATCCAGCCCCACGTCAGGCTCCCTGCTTTTCCCTCTCCCTCTGCCCTGCTGCTCCCCCTTGCTTGTGCTCTCTTTCTGTGTAAAATAAGTAAATAACATCTTTTTTAAAAATAATAAATAAATAAATAAATAAAATAAATCTAGTCTTGAGGAAAAATCAAAAACACCCCAAATTGGGGGACCGTACAAAATAACTAGCCTGTAATCTTCAAAATATGAAGGTCACGAAAGTCTAGGAAAGACTGAGGAAATGCCATAGGCCAAAGGAGCCTAAAGAGACACAACATCAAAGCACATGGTATGGTTCTGAACCGGATCCTTTTACTTAAAAGGACATTATCAGGAGATCTGGCAAAATGTGAATAGGTTCTGAAAATTAGAAGTAGCAATTTATCAATGTCAATTTTCTGACTTTGATACTTTTGTCATGCTGTGTAGGAAAAATGCTTTTATTTATAAAAATATACAATAAATATTTAGGCATGATAAGACATTATGTTGGCAACTTATTTTCAAATGATTCAGAAAAAAAATGCTTTGTGCTGAATTTGTAACTTTTCTGTCAGTTGAGGTTGTTAAAAAATTTTTTTTAATGACAGAAAACTTAGAGATTGTTTTGGATCTACCAGAGACAATGAATTATAACTAAAATACGAAAAAATAATTTCAGAGCTGGCTGATACCATTTGGTCTGTGATCTAATTCGGAGGTTTTTAAAAAACCATTCATTTGCGGGACACCTGGGTGGTTCAGTTGGTTAAGCGTGTGCCTTCCGCTCAGGTGACTATCCCAGGGTCCTGGGATCAAGGCCCACATTGGGCTCCCTGCTGAGCAGGGAGCCTGCTTCTCCCTCTGCCTACAGCTCCCGCTGCTTGTGCTCTCTCTCTCTCTGACAAATAAATAAAATCCTTAAAATAAATAAATAAGTAAAATTAAAAAAATAAAAATCACTCATTTGCTCCAAATAAAGCGGTGTTTTAAAAAATATATATATCAGCAGCAACCTTATTAGTAACTCTTTAAGACTTTCTTCAATTTTCGTAATAGATTTTTCTGATATTAAATTTGGATAAATTTATCATCTCTGTTTGAAAATCTTGACAATGGTGCATAGACTGAAAGGAATCTAGGGATTGTCTACAGTCTCTTGGTGGAGGCCTTTAAATTTATTTTTGTCTTTTTTTAAAAAAAAGATTTTATTTCCAAGTAACCTCTACACCCAATGTGGGGCTCCAATTCATGATCCTGAGATCAAGAATCACATGTTCCACTAACTGAGCCAGGCACCCCCAGCAAACTAGTTTATACCACCTTTTATAAAACCAACATTGGGGTAAAACTTTTGCTCCAGGGAAAGTCTTTGACCAAACCAGTAAAAAAAAAAGAAGGTGATTAATGTTATCCACCCATTCAAACAACAAGTCCAAAATCAAAAGCTCACACATTGTTTAAATTAAGATTAATTCAAATATAAAGCAATTGTGTACTGTAATGTTATATGTCAATTGTACCTCGATGAAAAAGAACAAAGCAGTTGTGTGTAGAGACACATCAGGGTACCATATTTCACTTTCCTGCTGGCTTTTCTAAAACATTCTAAGTTACTTTAAGAATAGCCCACCAAACCGGGGCGCCTGGGTGGGTCAGTCTGTTGAGCGTCCAACTCTTGATTTTGGCTCAGGTCATGATCTCAGGGTTGTGAGATCAAGTCCCACGTTGGGTTTCAAACTGGGCATGGAGCCTGCTTAAGAGTCTCTCTCTCCCAAACGAACCATGAGAGACTATGTACTCTGAGAAACAAACTGAGGGTTATAGAGGGAGGGGGGAGGGGGGTGGGCCAGCCTGGTGTTGGGTATTAAAGAGGGCACGTATTGAATGGAGCACTGGGTGTTATACGCAAACAATGAATCATGGAACACTACATCAAAAACTAATGATGTAATGTATGGTGATTAACATAATAAAATAAAATTTAAAAAAAAAGATTCTCTCTCTCTCTCTCCCTCTGCCCTCCCAACTGTACCTTGCCCCCCATCCCCGGCTCACACACTCGCACCCTCTCTCTCTAAAAAAAAAAAAAAAAATGTCCCACCAAATTATGTGACAAACTGGTAAACTGCATGATATGAGGTAGGTAACTTCAAAATCATTCAGGGAAACAATTGAGCAATTTACAGTGGTTTGCAGAATTTCCATCATGTTACAAGGCCTATCATTTTCATATTCAGGCCTTGCCAAGTCTATTAAAGGAATCTGAGCAGGCTGAAGAGATTAAGATAGTCCTTCTTAACAAGAATTTAAAGGAAAATTATTTGTAATTACTTCAACAAACCCCATTTTCTACATATTTGTAATTATATACCCAGATTTAGTCAATCATTCTATGTCTTAGTGAAAAGAATATGTCACCTTGGAACAAGTCTTTCTTCCAAGTTAGCAACAAGACTTTGTTTCAGGAGAATAAATTTTTCTTTATTTGTTCTTCTCTATGTTTTCAGAAACTGTTGGTGGGCCCAGAGTTGCAGCCCATGAGTGGGTCGTGAGAAGGTAGGAGACAGTGTGGGGTGCTGACACAGCAATGGCAACTGGGACAGAGGCCCCTGGAGGGCTGAGTAATTGGTCAGATTTCTCTTCATGAAGACATTGAACTAAACTTTGAACCAGGTAAGACCTCAGGAAGAGGGAGGAATTATAGGAAGAAAAATATTATGATTATTGTAGTGATCATAATAGTAACTGTGATTAATTTCAGTACTAAAATAAATTAATTTTATAATACTAGCAAACTATTAAAAATGAACATATCAGTTACATTAAGATATGTAATCTTATCACACACACATATCTATCTGATTTTTTAAAAAAGATTTTATTTATTTATTTGAGATAGAGAGCGAGCAAGCGAGCGAGAGAGAGCATGGGGGGGGAGGGAGAGGGAGAAGCCGACTCTGTACTGAGCAGGGAGCCAGATGTGGAACTCGATCCCAGGACCCTGAGATCATGACCTGAGCCAAAGGCAGACGCTTAACTGACTGAGCCACCCAGGCGTCCCTTATCTGATCTTATATATAAACAATAAATCATGGTCAATATCAGTTATTTCAAATAGGACTCTGGAAAGTACCAAGGAAAAGCTGTATCTTTGATCCTAAATACATAGCCAAATGAGTATAGATTTATTAAAAGGGACTGACCAAATATGCATAGTATCATTATTAACATATATAAAATAAATATATTGTTTTTACACTTGAATATTTCAAATATGGGACACAGAACATTTGTCCTAAAATAACCAGCTACTTTGCATTATAAACCTACTGTAGGTATAAAAATCATTAATTTTTAATTATAACTTCCTAAAGGGACAGACTTCTTTATGATTAATGAATTTTGAAAGCTTGAGATGAACATTTTCTAGAGTTAGCATACCCTGGAGTCAATTTCTATCTCTGCTGCTTAATCTTTCTCATTTCCTCATCTATAATCTGCTTCTTTAACTAGGTCATAACTACTGATTAATCATCACAAAGCTTTATTACCCTTTAAGTACTCAGGAACATCATTATTTTAATCTCACATACAGAATGACATGGACACAGTTTGTCACATTCAGTATTTGTATAAACATGGAATGTACTACTGAGAAGAGGAAGCCACTAAAATCATGATCCATTTTAAGATAATTCTTTTTGGATTTTAAATGGAGCAAAAAGCCTAGATTCAAACAGCAAATTTTATATTGGGTTTGGGAAATTTGACTCTATAGAAACAAAATGAGAGTACTGTGGTACTTTTCCATGGTCTTTCACTTTTGATATTATTAAATAATTGTTGAAAATCACTGTCTGTGCCTCGACTCCCTTATCTGGAAAGTAGGGACTCTTTAGGAACACTACTACCTGCCTAGATTTGCTTCTTAGGAAGTTTTAGGAGAAAAAAAGTTCAAATTTCTAAGAAGAATGTTGCTATATAATTTAAATGTTTTTGTTATTTTCATCTTAGTAATTATTGCAGCTGAACTAGTGAATGACAAAATAACTGAGTATAATTTTGAATGGATGGAATTTACATAAAAAAGTGAGAGTCTTTGTCCTAGACACTTTGTGGAAGTGAAATGTACCAATAGGGAGAACTATTCAACCACAGTTTCTCATAGGAAAAAAAAAAAGGATTTGTGTGCTATATATGTTTAAAGCATGCATATTTGAATTTTTCTTCAATTCACTTGATATTCCATAAAAAATTCAAGGTTGGGGGGATGCCTGGATGGTACACTTGGTTAAGGGTCAGACTCTTGGTTTCAGCTCAGGTTGTGATCTTGAAGCAGGAGAGTGAGGTGTTTTTTTTTGTTTTTTTGTAGATTTTATTTTTCAGTGAGAGAGAGCAAGCACAAGCAGGGGGAGCGGCAGAGGGAGAAGCAGGTTCCCCACTGAGCAGGGAACCCAATGCGGGACTCGATCCCAGGAGCCTGGGATCAGGGCCCAAGCTGAAAGCAGATGCTTAATCGACTGAGCCACCCAGGTGTCCCAGGAGAGTGAGGATCTTGTCTCGGGGAGTCAAAGAATGAATCTCGCGGACAAAGGAGGGTGAGTAAAGAGATAGAAGTTTATTAAGTAAAGATACAGAAAAAACTCTCAAGAGTGAAAGGGGTCCCGACAGGGTTGCCAAAAGTGCCTCCACTGACAGTCTTTTATTTAGAGCTGACCAGGGAGCTTGTGGCCTTATCATTCTTGTGATACCTTGGCTTGAGTAAGGACAAGTAATAACATCTTTAATGGCTCACTTCTTTTTAGGGTTTGGTTATTCTTTGTTGGTCACAGATGATTATCATAAAAAAGACACCCACCCTATAACCTAGGGCAGGGTGCTCCGGGTTTGTTAGCTTATCTCTGGTTTCCTTACACTTCAGCATTTTTCGCATCTCTGATCACATAGCCGCCTATCTATCTATCCCAACCTAGCCCCACCTGTCTCTTACTCAATCTCAGGAACCTGCCCTGAGATTGAGCCCCACTTTGGGCTCCACGCTCAGCGGGGTCTGCTTGAGATTCTCTCTCCCTCTCCCTCTGCCTCTCCCCCCACGCCCCACGGGCCCACACATGCTTGCACTTGCTGTCTCTCTCTCAAATAAATAATCTTAAAAAAAAAAATTAAACTTGGAATTTTTGAAAGATTTAACCAATAAGCTGAGTTTGAATTTTCTGAACCTGAAAAGGTAGTTTTAATCATTCCCTCACATACATATTTGCAAAGAAGTTATTCATATATTTGTAAAGTGCTGTAAGAATCATGACTGCAAAGGGCAGCAAAGCTGCCAAGGTGAAACAACAAATAAGGGAACAGTTCGTCTGAATCTTTTTTCCAGGCCAGGTTCAGGGTATGGAGTAAGAGGAGAAAGTCTCTTTCTGACCCACTTTGCTTTATGCCCTTTCCCGTTAAAGCTGGACAAAAATCACCAGAATTTATAGGCACTAAAGATTATGAAATAAAAAATATTGCTCAGTTTCAAAAACTCAAGTCCATAGTCACCAGGCCCTTTTGCTGAAAATAGTTGTTTCATCATTTTTGCTTCTGGGAGAAATGTTTGGCACTAGTGAACAGGAATGAAAACATGAGACAGCAGAAAAGTCTCGGCACAGTGCAGTCTAAAAGGTTCGTAAGCATCTTTACCGTAATAAATAACGGAGCTGGAAAACTGCCTCTAAGAGCAGAAGTTTCTGGCCAGAAGTGAAGACTAGCCAATGCATTGGAAAAGTAAAGTAGCCCGAAGCAAAATCAGCAGATGTTCAAGGCAAGTTTTCTTATGTAAAGCTCCACAAAGTAGTACGTAATGAGGGGCTCAGTAGTTAAGCGGCTGCTTTTGGCTCAGGTCATGATCCCACGACCCTGGGATGGAGCCCTGCATTTCCCCCACCCCGCCCGCCATCGGGATCCCTGCACAGCTGGAAACCTGCTTCTCCCTCTCCCACTTCCCGTGCTTGTGTTCCCTCTCTCGCTGTCTCTCTGTGTCAAATGAATAAGTAAAATCTTAAAAAAAAAAAAAAAAAAGTATGTAATGAAATCTCGTTTAAACAAATAATGCTAAATAAAAATTTCCATTGTATTTCTAAGTCCAGGTGGGGGTAGGGAGGTGGGGGTGGGGGAGAGGGAATTATATGGCTAAAAGGCAGCTCCAAAATTCTGAAATTGTGATCTAAGAAGAAGTGTAGAGAACAAAATTAGCTTCCCTTCATGTGTAGTTGAGTTTTTCTGCCCCAAATGGTTTTTAAAAGACCCCCTCCTGGATATCATCAAGAAAATGTTCAGGTTCACTCGATACTTCGCGATTTAAAATTATTATATATCAAGAGCAAAAAGGGTTCCTTTGTAATCATACAAAAAATGGAGAAGTGTTGGATTGAAATTCTTAGGTTCTCTGTAGCATAGAAATGAAGCCATTTTTAAAGTACTCTGCACAAAAGTTTTTATTCAGACAAGTGTTAGATTAAGGGGGGTGAGGAAAGGATATGGAGAATCTACCACCAACAGAGAAAAAAGGTCAAGGCCGGCTTCCAGGTGGTGAAGAGGCAGGGCCAGCCCCTCCTAATGAAGCCCTTTTAAATCAGGACCTGGCGGACAGAATTGTTAGACCTCACAACCACAAGGAGAATTAGACCATCTCTGTAATGACGAATGAATAGCAAATCAGATAGTGTTTCTTGGTTAGAAAAAAGGCGTTATCGCAGCAAGGGAAATACCAGTTGAAATATCCTATTCTGCAAATTCTGCAATGGCTTAAAAGGAGAGAATTTGCTTTGGTTCTACTACGAAGTAACCCAAATTAAGTGATGTCTATCTAGAACCCCCAATTTTGCTTGCCTTAGGATTTTAATGCCAAAACTAATTTTTTCCCACCACCATAAATACTCAAATTTTGGCAAACTGGATCTTTTTTTTTTTTTTTTGAACTGGATCTTGATATATACCATATACATTATGTAAATATCTTATGAAAAGTGATCACATCTTAATTCTTATATGAGGGTTTGGAATAAAATCCCTTAAACAAATTAATGCAAGAGCAGGAGCAAAATAATTTTAACTAAGTAACAGCTTTGGAAATTCTCTTCTGCCCTCACCCTTGTTGAGAAACAGTAATCTTTGTTTAATTTAGGGATATAATGTTAGGGAATAATGTGAAAATACTGGCATATTACATCATTGTCTTCACTTTTTAAAAGGGCCAAATCTTTTATCAGAAATCTTTGAGTGAGAAAATGTGTATATGTCAGTGTCCTAAAGCTTGAGTGATTGAAGCCTGCACGACCAGCCTGCAAGATGACCCCAATGATCCCTGACACCTGGTAGTCATACCCTTGTGTCCCCCATTGAACGGGGCTGAGCTGTATACCTTACAGGATAGTGTGGGTATGATGTAATGGCTTCTACCTTGTTCTTTCATGAATGCTTACTCTAGGGGAAGCCAGCTGACATGTTGTTACAACACTCAAGTGACCCTACAGAGAGGTGTTCATGGTGAGGAACTAAGAGCTCCTGCCAACAACATGAGTGAGCCATGTTGGAAGTGGGTCTCCAGGTACCAGTCAGACTTTTGGATGACTGCAGCCCCAGTCAACGTCCTGATTGCAATCTAATGAAAACTCAAGGGAAGCTGCTTCTAGATTTCTGACTCACAGAAACTGTTGAGATAATGCATATTTATTGCTGTAAACCACTAGATTTGGGATAATTTGTTACTACAGCAATGAATTAGAAAGCGTTTTTTTCCCCAAGGTATAGTAATAGCAAAACAGATGAACACACCCATGTTAAGCCATTTACAAAGTTGATAGGCTCTGCAATTAGTTGTATTTAATGAGGGCTTATCTCAAGGAATTTGCCATTTAGTTCTTCTTTTCTCAAAGTACTGTACAGAGACCAGCAGTGTTGGCATTGCCTGGAAGCTTGTTAGAAAAAAACTCTTTAAGAAATGTAGCATTTCAAATCCTACCGCAGACCTACTGAATCAGAAGCCACATTTTATGAGATTCCCCTACTATGTGTAAGTACATCAGAGTCTGAGAAGAAACACTGGTCTTTTGATTCTTCTTGTTATAGCCTGTAGTTGGAAGCCCTGGCTATATACATTAAGAGCACTTTCAAAAAATACTGTTGGTTGGGGTTCCTGGGTGGGTCAGTGGGCTGGGTGCCCCACTGTTGGTTTTGGCTCATGCTCAGCAGGGAGTCTGCTTGGGATTCTCTCTCCCTCTCCCTCTGCCCCTCCCCCTGCTCGCAAGCTCGCTCTCTCTGAAATAAATAAATCTTAAAAAAAAAAAAAAGAACTGAAGGAAGAAAGAAATACCGTTGGAGAAGGCTATCTCCAGAAATTCTGATTTAATTGGTCTGGGTTGAGGTCTATCGTGGTCATGGACCTAATAATATTTTAGAATTTTTCCCCTTGAAAACTACAATGTAACCTCAGATCAGCTGACTTCCTGGCCTGCTCCAGGCCTGGTTCTAGAAGTCAGCTATGTCCAGGTGTGTCCCTGAGACTGTCCTGGACTACAATGGTGCACTGAACAGGATTCTTCTGGATCATTGCCATGCCAGGGCAACTTCACAGCTGCTGAAGAACCACTGCGTATACTCCTGCCTTTTCGTACTCATGTTCTTCCAGGACGCAGTTCATTCCAAGAAAAGTATCCATGCCTTCCAACCTTCCAGGTCGATTTGGATTTGTTGTCTAGGGCCACTCAAACAGGTGCCGAATAAATAAGGTTTCAGGGTAGCTTACCCACCTGTTAGATTAGGACCAAACATCTTTTGGCCTCATCTTTCCCTGATAGCAAAATGGAAATAACTAATGTTTCTCATAAGCCTTTAGAAAATATGTTTTTACTGTTGACAGTAGTAAATTAAGATTTCCAGTATGATGGGTGCTTACAAATGTTAGACCTATTACTTAAGAAGCTCAATTGACAACATTAAATACCACTTGACTGTGAGTGGGGGAGGGGAGGTATTCGTTTCCTTTACTAATGCATCCCCAGTGGTGGAAAACAACGCCTGACACATGGCTTGCTCTTAATAAATATTTGTTGATTAAATAAATCCCTCAAAACCCAGTAACTTCTGATCATTTATTCCTTCAAAGTTACTCAGCATCCTATGTTAGCAAATCTGCAATGGAAACTGTTTTATCAAAGGATTTTAAAATAAAGCTTCAAATTTTCTTTTATAAATTTTGTGCCCAAATCCAATGTCATGTTTCGAATTTCTGTCCTAGTTTAGCCTCGGTTCCTCCTTTGGAGGCTAGTTAGGGATGTGATCTCTGCCCTTGAATCTCCTTCCTTTGTAGTTTTTTTTGGCCTGCGCGTTTACGTTTCCCAGGCGGAGGAGCGCGTGCCGCGGCTGCGCCCATTAGCGCGCGGCGCGGGTTTGTAGCTGTCAGGCGGACGGGGCTGCCTAGGACCCAGGAGGAGTCGGTCCTCTCCCGCCGCAGAGCCTCCGCGCTGACTCGTGCGGCCCCCTTCTCCTCGCGCACCCCCTCCCTCCCGGGCTTTGGCAGCCCTTGGGCGGCAGGAACCCCCCCCCCCAACTCCAGCCCCGCCAGCGAGCCGGGCCGGCCGGGGAGTCGGGCGCGGATGCTCGCGGGTGGGCTGGGCCGGTCGGCAGCCAGGGAGGCGGGCTGCATTATTTCCCGCTAGGGCCGGGCTCTGTGGGAGGAAGGGGCCCCCGCACTGCCCTCTCAGCCCGAGTCCGCGCGCGCCGCCACTAGGACAGGGCCTGCGGGCGAGCCAGGCGGAGGCGCCGCATCCCGGGCCTCCCGCAGGGCTCGTGGGCGGGCCGGGGCCGGGCGCGACGCCCCTGCGGGCCCGCGGCGCCTCTCCCACGCTCCCAGCTCCTCCCCCTCCTCTTCCTTCCTTCCCCTCAGCCTCCCGGGAGCCGCCGGCGGACGCGAGCCGCGGCCAGCGCCCGAGCTTTGTGTGCGCCCGCCGGCCCGGGGCGAACCTCGGGCGGCCCAACTTTGCGTCTCCTGGCCAGCTCCCAGGCGGGAGTTGTGAGGCGTGGCTGGGTGGAGAAGGCGCGCGGGGGGCGGGGGGCTCGGGGCTCCCTGCGGGCTGGACAGAGCGAGCCGCGCTGGACAATGAGCTGGGCAGCTCGACGCTGCGGCCACTTTTAGGGGGGGCGCGGGCCATTCGGCTCCTCGGCGGCTCAGCGGCCCCACCTGTGAGGAGAGGGCGGGATGCCAGAGCCAGGTGTCCCGGCGCCCTGAGCCTTCCCTCCCCCTCCTCCCCCCCCGCCCCACGGTCAGACGTCCCTGAACTGATTCTCGCATTGACACTAGGCTACCCGGAGGCTTTGGCTGGGACGTTTTTTGTGGGGGAGCCTTCGGAGCAGCCGTGATGGCCAGCACCAGGAGTATTGAGCTGGAGCACTTTGAGGAACGGGACAAAAGGCCGCGACCGGGGTCGCGGAGAGGGGCGCCCAGCTCCTCGGGAGGCAGCAGCAGCTCGGGCCCCAAGGGGAACGGGCTCATCCCCAGCCCGGCGCACAGTGCCCACTGCAGCTTCTACCGCACGCGGACCCTGCAGGCTCTGAGCTCAGAGAAGAAGGCCAAGAAGGCGCGCTTCTACCGGAATGGGGACCGCTACTTCAAGGGCCTGGTGTTTGCCATCTCCAGCGACCGCTTCCGGTCTTTCGATGCGCTGCTCATGGAGCTCACCCGCTCCTTGTCGGACAACGTGAATCTGCCCCAGGGTGTCCGCACCATCTATACCATCGACGGCAGTCGGAAGGTCACCAGCTTGGACGAGCTGCTGGAAGGTAGGAGGAGAGGGCCGGGCGCGGCAGGTGCGGCCCAGCGCGACAGCAGGTGCAGTGGCCACAGGCTGGCGCGCGCCCGCTTGCGCTGAGCTGAGGGGAGTTTACGGGGTGTTTTCTGGGCGGCCATGGGAATTGTATGGTTCTGTCTATAGGCTCTCTGTGTGTGTAGGGGGTGCGCTCCCCCATATACTCTCTTTCCCAAGAGATTTGACTTTAAAAAAGAAAAAAAAAATCCTAGCGGGCTTTGGTGACATCTCTTAAGATTGGTTACTTGGGGGTTTTGTTTGTTTTTAGTGCAAACTGTTGGAAAAGGTGGCTGTCAGGTGAGGATCTGGGTAACCCTCCTGCTAATAAGCTTTCGTTCAGCCCTCTGTGTGGACCTCGGTGCAGGCATCAGTGATGTTCCAGCATTCAGGACCCTGTTGTACCTGCTCTACTCAGAAGTTGTGGTTGTGAAATGCTCTAGGTTGGCTTTCAGCAGAATTTAGATGAGGTCAGGAGGCGTGATCCTAGACAGTGGTTCTCAACCTTGGCTGCACCTTGGATCACTGGGAACTTCAAAAAATTACCAGTACCTGCACCCTACCGCAGATATTCAGATGTTTGGGGTCTGATCTGGGCAGTGAGAGCTTTAAAAGCTCCCCAGGTGATTTGGTGTGGAGCCAAGTGCAGCCAAAATTGAGAATCACTGTGCTAAAGGGTTTTCCACATTTGGTCGGTAATGAGGTGAATCAAGGTCAGTCTCTCCTGCCTCCTCCCCTACTGAAAGTAGCTAGTTAGGATGATAGAGGCTGTTGGAAAGAGTAGTTGGGGCCTGTTATAAATTAGTAATCCTAGAGTGTCAACTATGCTTCACTCAAAGGGACTGCTCGACTGTATGTTGTGTCATCCTTGAATTCCTGCCATACTGTATTTATTCTTCTTTCCTTTCAGGGTGAAAAGACATTACTGGTAGTTAAGAACTCATTTCCAGATATAAACAGCACCTATAAAGATGAGACAGAACCCAAGTATATGCTGACTGCATGTTTAAAGACAGCTTGCTCTCATGCCTCTTTCTTAATGCAAATGGCTCATTCCATGTAGTCATAGCAATATTGGTGTGGCAGGGAAAGGAAACTGAACTTTGAGCCAACTATCTTTCTCTTTCTTTCTTTCTTTCTTTCTTTCTTTCTTTCTTTCTTTCTTTTTTTTAAGATTTATTTGTTTTTTTGAGAGAGGGAGGTGGAGAGAGAGAGCAGGAGTTGGGAAGAGGCAGAGGGAGAGAAATCCTAAAGCAGACTCTTTGCCAAGGCAGGAGCCCAGCACAGGGCTTGATCCCACAGTCCTGAGACCATGACTCAAGCCGAAACCAAGAGTTGGATGCTCAACCAATTGAGCCACCCAGGTGCCCCAAGTCAACTATTTTTCTTATATTATCTTATCATATTCTTATATTATGGTTTGAAGGCTTTATGCCCATTTTACACATGAGGAAATGAGCAACATGCCTTGTTACACAGTATCTGCAGTATATGCCCTTTCATCTTCAATTCACCTCTAGTAAATCTGTATAGCCATACTGAAGAGTCCTGAAAGTGGTTGAGTTTCTCTATTTAGTTATTGTTACCAGAGGTTTTCCCTGTCTTGGCTAGATGAGGACCCAGCCAAAATTAAGTTGTCTCTTCAGTCTGTTTTTGTGTATTCTCGACTTCACACATTCTCTTGGTCACTTGTGTGTTTTGGTTTTAAAGGCTTCCTGAGGAGGTGATAACAGCCAGAGGAGTATAAGTAAAATGATACATTGTTAAAAGGGCTCTGTTGCCTTCTTTATCGTATTAAATACTTAAAAGCAACATTTGCCTAGATATTTCAAAATGGAATTACATTTTCAGACTGACCCAAACTAGATTAGCAGTGCTGTGGAAATATCAAGGCGATGCCTATTGCTTAAGTACTCATTACTCACATTCCCTTGGGATAGTGTGCGTAGGGTGGTCTGAAGAGGGACAAAAATTTTAATATCCTTCTCTCAAGTAATTTTAACAGTGTATTTGCTACATGAAATTAAAGTACTCCAAAGAGGAATATCATTATGGGGGGTGGTCAAGATGACCATTAGGCATATTAATTAACGAGAGCATATATTGTACATTGAGTTTGACATTGCCCAGGTGTTGCATGGTTCACTGAGTCTAGTTCTCAAACCCGTATAGTTTCAACTGTAAATTGAAAGTTGACACATTTCCTTCCAGTTATTTATTCACTGATTTTTGGAGGATGGGGAACTGTATGTGTAGAGTCCAAATTATACTACCATATGATAATGGCATAACACAGATATTTGCACAACAGAAATGTTTCCCTAGTCTAGCCAATTGCCTGTTTGTTTCAAGCAGTATTTAATAAAATTACTGCAAAAGAAGAAAATTTGTGCCCTTCTTTTGTCATAGTGACATTCTCTCTGACAATGGATCTTTGTCTAGGTCTTGGAAGTTCCAACAAAATGAGTGGAATACCCTGTTTCAAGGCAGTTTTCAAGAAAAGAAAGAGCCATCGATGCTTAATATCCATCATTTGAGAATTTAAATAGTTTCAACTTTCAGTTAAAATTGTGTGCTCAAATGTTCTGATTTATCATTTAGAAGGACTAATCAGCTACCTGCAAAGTTATTATTTGCATCAGTAAAAATGGGTACAGAACATATGGGTGTTGCCCATATGGTCAAAATTAACTAATTCATCTTAGTTCATTTTAAAAACTATTTTATTTTTTTATTTTATAATTATTATTTTAGTAATCTCTACACCCAAGGTGGGGCTCGAACTCATGACCCCGAGATCAAGAGTCACATGGTCTTCCAACTGAGCCAGCCAGGTGCCCTTGTCCATTTTAGTTCTTTTTTTTTTTTTTTTGGTTCATTTTTAATAAAGATTCTCTGATAGTACTTTTTACAACATTACGTTCTGTTCTGTCCTCTTCCACTTCCATCCCATGACATTTGTAGTTTAGGAGATACTGTTTTCCTAAAATGTTTTTCTGAAATACTTTTAGTGAAGAATAGAAAGTGATGACTCAAGACAGCTGGGCATGAACACTCATTCAGAGCCTCAGTCCCATTGAACTCAGATGACAAAAGAAATTTGCATGGCCCAGATTTTTTCTTCTGCCTTTGACCTTGAAAGTCTCTGGAGACTAAAAACAGTGTGCAGGTGTTGGCTGGCAGTCCTCCTGTACTTTGCTAAATCAGCAGGTATCTTCAGCCTTTTGGTTTACCTCCCCTTGCTGGATTAATTTCACTGAGTTGGTGCTGTGCATCCCTGTAATACTGTTTTATTCTTTTTAAAACTGGATGGGGACCTTCTCTCAGAGGACTGTGAGTCAGAACTGGGAAAGTCCGTTTCAGCTGCCTGAAACCATGAGCCAGTCAAACTTAGAGCATCTCTGATTAGACAACTGAGGATGTTCAGATGATTTGTTCTTAAGTTCTCGTGTCTGGGGCCAAGAGTCAGAATTCCTTAAGTGTTTGTTTAAGTTTATTTAAGTAATCTCTACACCCAGCGTGGGGCTGGAACTCACACTCTGAGATCAAGAATCATGTGCTCGGTGCACCTGGGTGGCTCAGCTGGTTAAGCGACTGCCTTTGGCTCAGGTCATGATCCTGGAGTCCCGGGATCGAGTCCCGCATCGGGCTCCCTGCTCCGCGGGAAGCCTGCTTCTCTCTCTCTCCCACTCCCCCTGCTTGTGTTCCCTCTCTCGCTGTCTCTCTCTCTCTGTCAAATAAATAAATAAAATCTTTAAAAAAAAAAAAAAGGCATTTATGATGATAGAATGTGTCAGTTTAACATTGAATCTTAGGTGTGCAAACCTTCTCTGGCAGACTCCTAGGTTCTTCAAGACCCACTTCCAATATTGCATCTATGAAGTCTCTTCCCAGACCTTGGGGATACTGGTCTCCGATAGTTGTTGAACGAGAGTCTATTTGTTGTTGTTCCAGGTGCTGTTCCAGGGTACAGTTTCTTTCCTCAAGATGCTCACATTCTAGAGGGAGAGAGATCGTGAACATGAACACACACAAACATACACAATTGGTTCTAGCTCAGGTGCTGTGAATGAAGTGGTAATGAGGTGGGGGCAGGATGATGAACAAGGCTTTCCAGAGGAACCGATGTTGGAGCCAAGGCCTGAGATCAAGATGATAACTTTTCCCTTTGCTTATTCAGAGCATTTGTCCTTACCTCTGTTATAACACCTTTGTAATTAGTGGTACATCAGGTCTGACTGGGAGTATGGTGAGGTCAGAGATCTTGGACACACAATAAATTCATCAAATAAGTAGCCCAGAAAGTAATGTTACCTCTAAGTCCCTTGGTTGTCAAAGGAAGTTTTATATGAATTAAGTTTGAATAGGGTTGTTCCTATATATTTGTGAAGAAAATGCATACTTTGAAAAATTGGATTATATTTAGATACATCAAAAATGCTGTGCTAACTCATCATTGTGGAGAAAATGACTGTTCTATCTGCTCCTATAAATCTGGTTGTTTTCTTCATCTCATTTCCTAAAACAGGGAAATTCAGATGTGCTATAATATAGCTACATAATAAGCTCTTTCTAGAGGTAATGGGAAGAGAAGTTTTCATGTGAAGAATAAAAAATTATTAAGGGTTTGGGGAAGAAATGGAATATTTGGGGGAGCATTTATGAATTAGAGTATGATGCAATGATATTCTGGTAGGTAAAAGAAAAAAATCAGTATTTCATAAGGTTTTAGGCTATGGGAATAGATAATTTATGGTCCTGTGATGTAAAATAAAGAAAACTAGATTCCCTTGGGCAGTGTGTCAAACTGCTTTCTTCGTTGCTGGGAAGGCCAGGGGAATTGCTCTGGCTGTGTACTGCCTGGCTAGGTCTCCTTCGCCTCATTCCTACCTGCCTGTGCTCCCACCACTTCTGTTTTTATTTCTTCTATCAGTAAACCACTACTCTAAGGATTTGGGATTCTTAGCACAGTTTTGAGATGTTTTATTTTTTACTTATTTTTTTCCTTTTTCAAGTTTTTATTTAAATTCCAGTTAACATGGGCACCTGGGTGGCTCAGATGGTTGAGCGTCTGCCTTCAGCTCAGGTCATGATCCCAGGGTCCTGGGATCGAGTCCTGCATCGGGCTCTCTGCTCCTTGGGAGCCTGCTTCTCCCTCTGCCTCTCTCTCTCTCTGTCTCTCATGAATAAATAAATAAAATCTTTAAAAAAAAAAAATAAATTCCAGTTAACATACAGTGTAATACCACTTCCATATAACACTGGGTCCTTATCACAACAAATGCCCTCCTTAATATCCATCATCCATTTAACCCATTCCACCACCCACTTCCCCTCCAGCAACCCTCAGTTTGTTCTCTGTAAGTCCATTTTCTGGTTTGCTGCTCTTTTTTGTCCCCCCATGTTCATCTGTTTTGTTTCTTAAATTCCATATCTGAGTGAAATTATATGGTATTTGTCTGTCTCTGACTTATTTCACTCAGCATAATAGTCTCTAGCTCCATCTATGTCATTGCAAATGGCAAGATTTCATTCTTTTTGATGACTAAGTAATATTCCATCTTCTTCATTCGTCAGTTGATGGACATGTGAGATGTTCTATGTGCACTCACTGTGTGAAGTCCTTCACATGTTTTGTCTCATTTAACCTTTGCAATACCTTGTGAAATATGGCTGCATTGTCTTTCCATTTTACAGATGGGGAAGCTGAGGCTCAGAGAGGATAAAGAAATTGCCCCCTTGCACCAATAGTAAGAGGTGGGGCTGGAACTTGAGGCCATTCTCCTTGGCTTTTGAACTTCTGTATTCTGAACTGCTCTTTTCTACCTGCTGAGGAAGTGGGGTCTATTCCAGCCACAAAGATTTACATAGCTCACAACAGATCAGCACTCTAGAGCTCCATCACTGCTAGAGCCAAACCTGTTAATCACTTATATTTGGAAAATGAAGATTACAGTAGCTCATCAGTCACTGTAGGTATAACAATTTAGGATATTTCATGTATGGGTCCTGAAATAAAATGCATTATCCTGTACACCTGCAAAGTAAGGTCTGTGCATAGTTCTGCATAGTTGCCTTGCTTGACCTCAGTTTCCTCATTTGTAAAATGAGAGACAGGTAATTGCTAAGACCCTTTCCCCTTTCAAGTTCAGTGATCTTGGGAAATGTTTCTGGGAGTGGGAAAGAGAAATGATCTTGGCTCTGTCTGGTTCTATGTCCCTTTTTAAGAGTCACCCAGGTTTAGGGGCACTTGGCTGGCTCAGTTGGTAGAGCATGCGACTCTTGGTCTCAAGATTGTGAGTTTGAGTCCCACGTTGGGTGTAGAGATTACTTAAAAATAAAATCTGGAAAAAAAAGTCAGCCAGGTTTAGATGGAGTTTTCAGAACCCTCAATAACCTGTTGGAGGTTCTTCATAAAACATTCTCAGGAAGGGGAAAATTATAAACCTATTGAGGGCTGGGGCCACAGTTGTTTTATTCATTTCTTTGTCCCATGCAACAGATATCTCTGGCACAATGATGATTTATTTTACTTTTGTGTCATTTTTAGATTTTTTAATATGTGGGAATAGGTGGATATAGGTATTTTAAAAAAACTTTCTTAGTTAACACTGGACAGTTGTCTAGATTTGCAGAGGAAGACTAAGGCAGTAGACTAAGCATACTGTAATTTGTTAGAAGCTGCTACTTTGTAGACTGAAGGAGTAGGAAAAAATTGGCTGTGAGATCAACTTAAGTAATTTTGATTACATTATAACCTTTGCTAATATCTCAAAGTGACTAAAATAATCTACAGTTATGACCGGCTATGTTATCTATTGTTTATATGTTGATTAAATTATAATCATTTGCAACCAAAATATATCACAATGAAAGTTTTAAAGATTTATTTATTTATTTTAGAGAGGGAGGGAGAGAGAGAGAGATTGAGCACGTGCACACGCGCAGGCAAGCAGGGCAAAGGGCAGAGGAGGAGAGAGAGGGAAAGAAGCAGACTCCCAGCTGAGTTCAGAGCCCCACATGGGGCTGGATCCCATGACTGGAAGATCAGGACCTGAGCTGAAATCAAGAGTTGGACGCTTAACCGACTGAGCCATCCAGGTGCCCTTCACAATAAAAGTTTTAAAATATCTTCACTGATTTATCTCTTCCTTCACTCCATATGTTTTACAATCTTAAGATTACTTTAAGTTTTAAATACCAACAGTATAATTATTTCTTACAGGCAATGATGATGCTTTCTTCCCCAATACACTTGCCCATCATCTTGGTCTTTTTACTTAACAGTATTTTGCCTCATTGGCAGAGAATCAAGAAAAGAGAAAAGGAATTTTACTACAGTTTATACTCATGTTCATCAAGCCTCTGAGAGAGAAAGAACTTGAGAAATAGCCTGGTGTGAACCCATCTCTTAGTAGTTTAGTGATCAAGGCCAATGGATGGAAGGCTCTACATGAACCCTATAATGTGTATAAAACACTTAGCAGAGTCCTAGCATGCAGTGGCTCTTTGATAAATGGTGGTGGTTCTCAGCATCTTAACCTAGAATTTATGTCCTTACAACTTACCTGCTATATTCTAGAGCCAGCATTTGGAGCTACGTAAGGCTTATCTTACTTTTACCCAGCAGCTCTTCAGACATCTGGAGACAGTGGTCACACTTTGCTATTTACCCCTTCCTTCCCATCCTGTAAACACCACCTCTTTTTTGTGCAAACATCTGGCTTCTGAATCTTTCATCACTTGCATTGATTTTTTTTTTTTTTTAAAGATTTATTTGAGAGAGAGAACATGTCGGTGGGGGGGGGGGGAATCGTGAGGAGAGGCAGAGGCAGAGGGAGAGGGAGAGAGAATCTCTCTGCTGAGAGTGGAGCCTGTCACGGGGCTTCATCTCATGACCTTGAGATCATGACCTGAGCCGAAATCAAGAGTCAGATGCTTAACCGGCGGAGCCACCCAGGTGCCCCCTTGCATTGAATCTTTTTGAGCCATCCTCATTATCAATCACGTGCTTAAAACTGGGCCAAGTCTTCCTCTAAGACTCACAGTGAGATTTAAGGGATGAAGGAGGAAGGTATTAAGCAAAGGTCTCCAGAAGTTGGGGTAACTCTGTCAAGGAAAGTTTTACCTCTGCTCAGATGATGAGCCAGTTGAAGGACTGACCCTTGATCCATTATGCCCCAGTTGCTTTAGAGATATTAGATGGGGGGGTGTCTGGGTGGCTCAGTCGGTTGAGTGTCCGACTCTTGATTTCAGCTCAGGTCATGATCTCATGGTCATGAGACTGAGTCCTGTGTTGGGCTCTGTGCTAGGCATGGAGCCTGCTTAAGATTCTCTCTCTTCCTCTCTGTCTGCCCTTCCCCCCTCTAAAAAAAGAGAAATATTAGACGGGCACATTTTGTTTGAAGTTTTCTCTCTTCCTCAACATCCTTAAAATTGCAGTGTTTCTAAAACTTCTGCAATATTTGGGCCACTTAAACATGAAAAACAATGTAAAAATCTAACAGCTAACTTAGTAGAAGTTCAGTATTACCTTAATTGCTTTAATTACATTGTCACTTAAATATGTAGAAAGGTAGGTATTCTTATATACTATAGGTCTTACACAACAATACAACCTAAATAAATTGATAATGTAAATACCAACAAAACTGCATAATCAATAAAAATGTAAAAAAATAGCAGTGTAAAGCTATAGATACTATTTGCTCAAACTAAATTGTTCCCAAATGTGACCATGGTACTGAATGCTGAGTTCAGTGTGCTGTATTTCAGAATGCCATGTAAGGAGTCAGTTTTGCACTGTTAATAAAGCTCCACTCCTACAGGGTAAAATTATGTTCTCTGGCCTTAACTTGCTGTGAACTCATCTTTTACATAGATTAAGTCCACTTCTCTTTTTCCTCATTAACTTCCAACAAAGTTATACCCTTTGGGACCAAAGGAGTTGAAACTGGACACCGAGTGGCCTGACTGAATTTGATTTAGAAGCAGTTGTTCACATATTCCAGAATAGGATGATACATTTTAAGTTCTATCAAAATAAGCACAGAATTAAAATTGTCACAGGGAACTCTTGTATTGTGGAATATGTTTGGTCCAGGTGTGAGGAGCAAAAAGACAGATAATGGATATGATTTGTAGGTTCCATCCTATCAGGAGATTAGATGTAATTTCTTTTTCAGCTGGTAAGCTTTATAAAGCTTTTTGGTTAGTGAGTAGGATTTTTGTTTCTACTTTTACCTGATTTTTTTGGTCTTTGGTTAAACCTCTCTGAAATTTCAATGCTGAAACGTGGATTTCTGGGCATACCTCTTCATGGATGTTCAGATGTTCAAAGTAGTTTTTTTACCCCTTTCTCAGTAGAACGTATCACAGACTGTACTGCTGGATGTGACTTTAGGACATGGCTTGGTTCAGCCAGTTGCCTTCATAGGTGTTGAAGGAGCATTGGTTTTAGCGATGAAAGGTCTCATTTTTGTGTCCTCAGCCTTGCCCTGCAGCAAAGGCCGTTATATTCATTTGTGAATGCAACAGCAATGGTCCAGTGACACAAAAAGGAGTGCAGAGTGGGATAGGCTTCCAGGCCAGAGCAGTGCACTTTGTGTAACTCTGCTGATCCCCATAAGTTTTAAATTCTGGGTTCTGTACAGTTTGGGTAAAAAAAAAAAAAAAAAAAAACCCAACTAAGTTGTTTGCCACAAGAGAATAATAAATCAGTCTTTCTTTTTTTCTTAACCAGATAGGCGTGGGAATTCGTCTCTGCTGTGCTCTAGATGGAGATAAGAACCTTTTAATCCACCCAGTAGTACTGCCTCACAAATGCTGTGCTTGATGAAGGACATCAAACCATTTTGTAGATGCAAGATACCTGGATTTATTTTCCCTGGTTATATGTCTTTGGAAGCAATTTTCTTTCTCTGTTTTAGATGTTAGGAAAGAATTAAGGTTCCTAAGATTATTGCTGATATTAGATCTATAGTGTCAGGCAAGCTTTCTTTTCTCTTTGTCTTTACATTTTTATGTTACCATATTTAAATCTGCATGTGTGTTGGGGGGGATCTTTTCTCTAAGCTTGAAGAGCCTTTGCACTTTAGACTTATAAAGTTCCGTGCTTGCTTCCACTCCAAGTTATGTAATAGTCTCAATGTCCAAATTTTGTATAATTGATTTTCTGCCATGAATGTCAAAATAGTTTGTAATTACAAACTAATTAGTGGGGTGAGGCAGTTAATGTAAATATTTTAACAGAAATGGATGAGATACTTTATAGGAACTGATATAAAAGTAGGCTAGCCAAACATACTGTTATTGAATTTCCAACTGCATAAGGTTGCATGTAACTATTTGTAATTTCTAACAATAAATTGACATTTAAGTGTTGACAAAGTACTCTGATTTAGCTTTAAAAACATTCATGTATATACTTAAACATATATATATGTGTATATATATGTACACACATGCATATTCCATTGATTAAGAGACACATTACATTTATTGGACTAAAAAGTACCCTGTAGAATGAAGGGGGGGAAATCGGAGGGGGAGACGAACCATGAGAGACTATGGACTCTGAGAAACAAACTGAGGGTTCTAGAGGGGAGGGGGCTGGGGGGATGGGCCAGCCTGGTGATGGGTATTAAAGAGGGCACGTTCTGCATGGAGCACTGGGTGTTATATGCAAACAATGAATCATGGAACACTACATCAAAAACTAATGATGTAATGTGTGGTGATTAACATAACATAATAATAAAAAAAATTAAAAAGTACCCTGTAAAAAAAATTTAAAAAATTAAAAAAAAGTACCCTGTACTCTCGAAACTGATACAACACTATATGTTAATTATACTTCCAATTTTTAAAAAATAAATAAGTGTGTGCCCTGGACTCTCGATGCTTTGATGGTCTGAAATGAATTAAAAACTTTGGTAGATACTAGGCAGCCTTCATATCCTGCTTGTTTCCATATATGCCTTAGGCTGCCTTTTGGTCGGCTGGCATGACCTAAGAATGTCTCCAATCATGCATGACATCTTTCAGGAGCCTGACCCTGAGCCTCCCAGGGTCATTCTGTATAAATAGCTACACTGTGCAAATGTTTTACCTAGAAGTAATGCAAATCCAAACCATGAGATTTGTAAGTTTGCATTTTCATCATTACATTGACAAACATATTTTGAGTACCTGTTATATATCAGGTATTGTGCTAGATGTGGGTAGTATGAAAAAGATAGTTTTGTTTTTTGTTTTTTTTCAAAGAGCTTCCAGTCCAGGAAGTAGTTTGTAATGAGAGGTTGTTTTCAGAGTCACCTGTGAAATTAAAAACCCTTACCTACATATTCTGGCCCCACCATCCAGTGATTCTAGTAATTCAGTTGAACTGTGGTGAGGTCTGAGCATCTGTACTAATACAGCAAAATCAGCTGATTAAAAAAATCTCCACTGAGAACTATTGGAAGAGAGAAAGAAAGAATAAATGATTATGAGAAATTGATACTTTGTAAGCTCAGGGTATAAGAAGAATGTAATTTTTAAAATTTTATTTTAAAATTATGAAGATTCATATACATGTACAGCCCAGTGAGTTGTTAAGAAGTGGACACCTTTGTGACTACCAGCCGTGTCAAGAAAGAGTATTGCCAGACTCTGAGAAGTTCTCCTTGTGTCCTTTCCTAGTTACAGTTCTTCCCAAGATAACAGAGGCCTGACTCTTGCTTTGATCTATATTTTTGCCACCAATGAAGGCATCCCTAATTGATACAGTTTAATTTTTTCTCTTTTGAACTCTAGAGAAATTGAATCTGACTACATATATTCTTTTGTCATCTTCCCACCACTGTTTGTAAAATTCACCCAGGTTGTTGTTCATGGCTCTTGTTTGTTCATTTTCACATACAGAAACTGTATAGTTGTACATATGACCACGCCACAATCTCTGTTCTGTTGTTGGGACATGTGGATTGATTTTTCATCTTTGGCTGTTGAGCAGTGCTTCTGCATACATACACTAGTGCCCATGTGCATGAGTTTTTCCAGGATATTTTCCTGGGGTGGATTGCTGGGTCATATGATGTGTATGTTGTAAACTTAGTACTAGATAACGTTTTTCTAGGTGACTGAACCTGTTTTTCCTAGGCAGTTGAACCAATTTAAAATCCTTCCAGCAATGTTTGAAAGTTCCTATTGCCTTACCTCCTTGCCAAGAGTGATTGATCTTGACTGGTCAGTTAGAAAGAGGCAAGATGGGAAAAGGAGGAAGGTTATTTCAGACATATAAGAAGTAATGAAAATAAGAGGGTATGATGAGTTTGGAAGGAAATTGCAAATATACTGGTATGACTAACTTAGGAACCTGTGGGAAAGTGGTGGGAGATGAGAGTGGAAGTGTGTGATGTGCTGAGGAGCTTGGTCTTTATTCTAAAGGCAGTGAAGCAGGCAAAAGACATCAGATCTACATTTCTAAAAATTTGCTGTGACAGCTATGTGGAGGATGAGGGGGTGAGGCCCCACAGGGAGCTTAACTACTCTAATCCAAGGTGAAATGAAAAAAGGCAGAGTCAAAGAGCATAGACTCCAGAGATGCTTAGAACAAGGTCAACAGTTTTGCCAATTCTGTTGAATGTGGGAAAGGGAGAAGAGAGGCAGGAGTCTTGATTTTGCTTGGGTGACTATATAGGTGGTGATTTCATTCAGTAAGTTGGGGAATTCAGGAAGAGGAGAGTTTGAGGTCAAGGTGGCAATAATGGGGAGTGAAGTTAGTTTTAGACAGTAGCATGTGAGCTATCCATAGATAATCTAGTAGAGATGTTCAGTAAGTGGCTTGAACTCAAGAGAAAGGAGTAGGCTGGAAATGTCCTCAGGATATAGGTGGTGTTTGAAGCCATGGGGGTGAATGCAACTGCCCACAGAGAATCTAAGGAGGATGAAGTAGATGAATGGGAGAAGAGGACCCTGAAAAGCAGATCAAGAAGGAACAACCAAAGAAGTAAGAGGTATAAACCAAAAGAAATCAGACTGTGGAAGCTAAGGAAAAAAGGATTTGCAGCAGAGAATCATGGCTAGTGTCTAATGCCCTCAGAAGACACCCAGTGAACTTGGAAGATGTGCTTTGCATTTGGCAGTTAGGAAAGACATGCTCGGGGATCAGGGTGTTCCAGCCAGGGGAATGCAGAGAGCAAAAGTGATGCCACGGTGGCTTAAGAGCAAACAATGGGTGAGGAAGTGGGGAAAAAAACAGATGAGGAGTTTTTTTTTTTAACTCAGCAATGAATGGAAGCCAAAAGCACATTAGGTAGAGTGCGATGAGGAATGAAGAGAGGGAGGATTTGCGTGTGTTAAGGTAGGAGGTATTTGTATCTAATCCTGTAGAGAGGGCTGCCTAGTTAAATGGAGGAGAGAAGAACAATGTCCCTGAAACTGCAGCATGAGGACACACAAACATGGTACTGAACATCCAATAGGAGGTGGCTATCCTATTACTGCAAAGAGAGACAAGGTGGGAAAAATTGGCACAGTCTGAATACATTTGTAAGTGTGAAGGTTTTCAGAGACAAGACATTGGAGAGTTCCTAGCATTTAATATTCTCTTGCCTCTTAAAGGAGGCAGATTCTTCAGTTGAGTAAAGATGAACATTAATGGTTGATATGCAGGTGGTATTACACAACTGTAGGCACTTAATTTGACAACCTGCTAACTATGAAGTAAAGTGTCTTTGAACAAATGTCAGTGGTAAGAAGCCATAGCCATGCCACTGTAGGGTCTTAAAGGAAATTCAAAGACTTTCTATTCTGTGTTGTGCATGAAAACTGTTAAGTTTTATAATCACCTTATGCTTTTATCCATCTTCTTTCCATACATAAAGCAAATTTTCTTTGTATTTAGTATTCATGTGATCATAATTTCCAAAACGACTTCCTTCTAAACTCCTCTGGTCAAAGAACTATTATTGGAAAGAGGGAGAGAGAGAAAGAGAATGAGTGTGTGTGTGTGTGTATCTCAGTTCTCTTCAGCCAGAGACCATCAAGAACATACCTATAGTTGAACAAGTTGAGTTTATTACTCATTGCAGCAAAGAGAATGCACATTGTATGATACCATGGGGCATCTCAGTAAGATGGTGTTAGACCTATCATAGAATTTGGGCTTTGGTTGGATAATTTTAGGGAGGATCTGGGGAAGCAAGGACTTGCTCTGTATTGGGTGCTGTTAGAAGAAAGGACAATTCTGTGACTGAGTATCTCATTAAATCTTACTGGGAGCACAGAGTAGATTGAGGAAAAAGCTGTAATTGGTAAAGTCATTCAATGAGTGTGAGAGGAGGATGTCTGGTATCTTGTGGGTTGCACAGTGAACTTGTTTTTGTGTCACTTTACCATAGTCTCAGAGTGACTTTATTTGAAACAGATATTATCTGAGATTATATCCCAGAGAAGAACACAGGTCTGACTGTGAGCATCAGACCAGCTTATAATAATTATGAGATCTAGCTGTTAAAGTCACATCAATTCTGGACTTCAGATACAGCCTCATTTTTCATATATTCATATTCATATATACATATTCATGTATATATATATACACATACACATTTATGTCTTGGTTTAACTCTAATTTATAAATGAGATGCTTAGCTTTTCCTTCTTTGGGTGAGTGTAGTTTTAATATGTATTGGCAAAAAATTTTAAAATCCTTTCAGAGTGTAATATTTTATCAGGATATCAAAACTCATTACTTGAGGATATACTTTTTCAGCTGTATCAATAGCATAAAATGCACTACTGTTTGTTATGTTATTGGGGAGTGAACAGAAAACAAAACATTCTTGCATTGATCCAAGTAGGGAGTAGGTGGTGGTGAGGACATAGAGGGTGGACATTTTGAGAAATATTTAGAAAAGAGAGTGGACAGAACTTGATGTCAGAATGTAGTATGTAGGGAAGCCAGAAGAGTGAAGGATGATGCCTGGGTTTCTAGCTGAGTAAGTTTCAGTAGGAAGTGATGTTCCTACCAGGATAGGGAAGAAGGGGGAAGTGACAAGTTGGCAGGGGGGGGTAACAAATCTTAAACCAGAATTCCTACAGTAGCAAGAATCTGGTTGAGAGGAGGCTGATTGCTTCTAATCAATCTTGTAGGTGCCTACTACCTAACAGAGTAATAATTTATTATTTGGTTAACAGCAAGAGCTCTAACTGCCCAAGAAAACAAAATCTTAAATTCTTTTGTCAGCATGTTCTCTCCTGATAGGCAAATCTATGTAAGTGACAAAATTGCCATCAGGAGATTGTTTGATCAGGGTGGGGACGTAACAAGGGAAGCTAGCCTGGGTATCTTGGTTGCTATGGTTATCAAGGTATGACATCTCTACTGTAGGGTTTTATGTGCCCAGTATATGGAAACACAGGTGTGACCTCAAAACTGTGTTTCGAACTTTTATGCTGAAATGTTGTATGCCAAAGATGCCAAAATGGATATCTGCTGGTTCAAAACTTTACATTTTATAGAACTGATCTACAAGTTTTTAATAGAAACAGTATGAAGGGAGGAGGGGAGAGAAGGAGGGAATTAAAATATGTCTGTAACCACACATAAACAAATTAAAAGACAGACTTCCTTTACCTATTTTCATTCTGATGTCCTGAACCTGTATAAAGAAGCAAAATACAGATGAATTTAAAAGGCAGCTGGCCTCATTGATATGTCAACTGTGCAGGGTTGATCAAGGAAATCTGACATACTAAATTTGCTCTTGTTTTGTTTCTTTTTATCATTGTATTTTTGCTTTATATTGGGAAAGGCTTTTCCCTAGCTGACTTCTCCCTACCCTTAAAAAAAAAAAAAATCACTGTCTCTTGCTGAAATTTCCTTTTCTTTCTTCCATCTTAATATTTTGAATCAGAACATACAATTAAATTTTATTTAGAGCTTTTCAATATGAGACTTGTGTTCTCTATAAAATTAAAGCAAAATCGTGTTTATTTTTGCTTGTAAATACGTCCATGTGATGTATAGTTCTATTTTATTAATTTCATATGTGTATTTGAAACTACATGCCCTTTCCCCAGATGATTATACTGTGAAAAGTCATTTGGATAAACCTACAGAGAGGGAAAATCCCTAACTAAGTGGCAATGGTTGTGCTAGCTTTCTGATTACTGGTGTGGAAGCAGCAGGAGAGCTGTGGCTGCTTCCCTAGTTTTCTTGGACAGTGGCCTAATTATACCTTTAAATAGAAGGCTTTACTCCTCTTTTTAGACCCTTCTTACATGCCTGATCTGTTACTGAATTGTTCATGTGCCTTTGGGAGTCTTTAAGTTCTCCATTCATCAGGATCTTAAGAACATCCTGATAATAGTTAAATATGATATTTATATTAATAGGTTTTCCTCAGGCATTGTCTTTCACTGTTTTGGTTATTTTTGTTTTAAGCATGAACAGCCCGTAAGGCTTGTATCATATAATTATTCTATTACGAGTGAGACTGTTACACTAAATATGTGAAATAATACTGGATTCTTTTTGAGTTGGAAGGTATTGTAGAGAAAATCTTAGAGTGTAATCCTCTTGCCCTGTATGCCAAAAGGTGAGAATAAAAGAATTGGGTGACTTCTGAGTTTCCTGAAAGAAAAAGTATGATTTTTAAATATATAATTATGAATTAGGATTTTCAAAATTATAATTATGAAAATCATTACTTTTCAACCTATAATTTTGGGACTTAAAATTAATGAACATTGAGTTGGTAAACCAATCGACAAATAGTATACTTTTTATGTTTTAATAAAAATAAGCAGAAGGCTGCATGAATAATGAACACATTTTATTTATTTTTCAAAAAGATTTATTTATTTATTTTAGGGAGAGAGAGAGCACACCTGCATGCAAGCATGAGTGGGGGGGAGGGGCAGAGGGAGAGGGAGAGAGAGGGAGAGAAGCAGATTCCCCGCTGAGCGCAGAGCCCAGCATGGGACTACCCCGAGATCATGAACTGAGCCAAAATTAAGAGTCGGTAGCTCAACTGACTGAGCCACCCAGACACATCGTTTTAAACTATTTAACATCCTTTCCCATTTAAGTAGATATAGAGAAGGTTGTCTTTTTGAATTAATTATTTTAAGTTCACATTCTTTAATTAAGAAATAAAATGCCTGAAGTAAATTTTTTCAAGCTGTCAAAACTCTTCATTTTTGCAGTAATTCATTAATTGAGTAAATGATACTATGACTAAATATATTTTAGACAGCTATGTGAAGATGGAGTAATCATTCTTCAATTAGGACTGAAATTTGTAGTTGGAAGAAGAAAAATAGTTTTATTTCTTTATATGAATATATTGTGATATAATTACTTCTTCCAGAATGGGATTTTTTTTAATTAGTTAATAGATTTTGGAATTAGGAAGTACTCTAGAATTAATCTGATTCAACAGCTTCAATTTACAATGATACTGAGAACCAAAGTGCAGAGGAATTATCCAGGGTGACATATTTGATCAGAATAAAGCCCAAGTCTCTCTTGTTTCATTTGCCTAGTGCTTTTCACGCTGTAATGTGTGTTATTTTCTCTCTCAAAACCAATCTAGATGTTTAAATAGAAAGGGAGGATGGGCAGAATGCCAAAAGAAAAGGATGTGAATCCCCCTTTTCAGTGAACCTGTTAAGTTTAGGAGTTCATTTAATGGGTCTTCAGCATTTGTTCTTAAGATACAGTGCTTCTGTGGTGGGGATAATCATGCTAATTAAACTGATTTTTTGCCTTTTAGGTGAGAGTTACGTGTGTGCATCAAATGAGCCATTTCGTAAAGTTGATTACACCAAAAATATTAATCCGAACTGGTCTGTGAACATCAAAGGTGGGACAACCCGAACCTTGGCTGCTCCCTCCTCGGTGAAAAGTGAAGTGAAGGAAAGTAAAGATTTCATCAAACCCAAATTAGTGACTGTGATTCGAAGTGGAGTGAAGCCTAGAAAAGCCGTGCGGATCCTTCTAAATAAGAAGACTGCTCATTCCTTTGAACAGGTGTTGACAGATATCACCGAAGCCATTAAACTAGATTCAGGAGTGGTCAAGAGGCTCTGCACGCTGGATGGAAAGCAGGTAAGAGGGTTCCTAGCCCTCAGCTCTCCATCTCACTGTTAAACTCTCCCTGTATCATGGTGGTTACATATTTGACAGAAAGAATTTCAGAGTTTGCTAGAAATTATTCTCATACTCCTACTTGAGAGGTGTGTGTGTCTGTATTGGCTTTTATCATGAAAAATGTAAGTGGCTTACCTGTGTCTTTGCCCAAACATCTTAAAGGTGTATGTGGAGAAATCTGTATATCTTATAGTCACTGAAAGGGAAATGTAAACAACTTCGTTTTTTTTTTTTAATTTGTATTTAAATTCCAGTTAGCTAACATACAGTGTGATATTAGTTTCAGGTGTATGGTCTAGTGATTCAACACTTCTATACAACACCCAGTGCTCATCACAACAAGTTCACTCCTTAATCCCCATCTCCTATTTAACCTATCCCCTCACCCACCTCCCCTCTGGTAACCATCAGTTTGTTCTCTGTAGTTAAGAGTCTGTTTTTTGGTTTGCCTCTCTCTCTTTTATTTCCCTTTGCTCGTTTGTTTTGTTTCTTAAATTCCACATATGAGTGAAATCATATGGTATTTTATTTGTCTTTCTCTGACCGGCCTATTTTACTTAGCATAATACTCTCTAGCTCCAACTATGTTGTTCCAAATGGCAAGATTTCATTCTTTTTTATGGCTGAGTAATATTTTTGTGTGTGTGTGTGTATATATATACATATACACACATACACACACAATAATATATATACCACGTTTTCTTTATCCATTCATCAGTCAGTGGACACTTGGGCTGTTTCATTAATCTGGCTATTGTTGACAATGCTGCTATAAACATCCGAGTGCATGTATCCCTTTGAATTAGCATTTTTGTATTCTTTGGGTAAATACCTCCTAGTGCAATTGCTGGATTGTAGGGTAGTTCTATTTTTAACTTTTGAAGAACCTCCATGTAGTTTTCCACAGTGGCTGCACCAGTCTGCAATCCCACCAACAGTGCAGGAGGGTTCCTTTTAATCCACATCCTCGCCAACACTTGCTGTTTCTTGTGTTTTTTATTTTAACCATTCTGAAGGTGTGAGATGATATCTCATTGTACTTTTGATTTGTATTTCCCTGATGATGACCGATGTTGAGCATCTTTTCATGTGTCTGTTGGCCATCTGTATATCTTCTTTGGAAAATGTCCATTCGTGTCTTCTGCCCATCTTTTAATTGGATTATTTGTTTTTTGGATGTTAGGGAAATGTAGACTTCTGAGGGAAAAGTGTAAGTTGAAGAGGCTTCCTATACTAAATGGGATGTTCTCTAAGAATAAGAACACCTATGGACTAGTAGAGTCATTATGGGTTTGGTAAATCACAGGAACCAAATTAAAGATATTTAACATTTTTAGAAAAGCCTTTCCTCCCCACCTACATATAATATGGAAAATGAATTTCAAAAAAGTACTTTCTTTCATAAGAATGTCCATATGAATTTCATAGGACACAAGGGGGGTAATTAATCAGCATTTCTTGTTTGTTTATTTTTTAAGAAAGAGAGAGAGTGTATGTGTGGGGGCAGATGGGGGGCAGAGGGAGAGGGAGAGAGAATCCCAAGCAGGCTCCACATCCAGCACAGAGGCCGAAGCAGGGCTGGATGTCGCGACTCTGAAATCATGACCTGAGCTGAAATCAAGAGTCGGACACTTGACTGTGCCATCCAGGCACCCATTAATCAGCATTTCTGAAAAACATACACAAATTACACAGGAAAAGGCAAGCCAAATTATGATAATAATATACCAGGAAATCTAATGGGCTAAAGAAGAAAAATCGGGCAAATTTCAAGAATGCATGAATATTGAGTTTTGCCACAATCAGATTATCATTCCTACAGAGAAACATGTAGCTTCTGAGGTGTATTTTTTCCTGATTTCAATAAAGTTAAATTGTTTGTATTTACATTGTGTTAAACATAGTTTCCAGCATTCAATTTGTTTCTTCATTCCATTTTGTTTTTTCCCTATAACACAATTTATTCTGAGGTGTTTAGCTCGAATAGTGCTGAGAATGAAACACTGGAGCAGTGCCTTCTGGAAAAACACGATTAAAGTAGTTTTCTAATTTCCTAACACCAGATCTAGTTAGTTGATTGTTTCCTGAAACATTAACAAGATTTAAAAAATAGGTTCTAGGGGCGCCTGGGTGGCTCCGCCGTTAAGCATCTGCCTTCGGCTCAGGTCATGATCAGGTCCTGGGATCGAGCCCCGCGTCGGACTCCCTGCTCAGCAGGAAGCCTGCTTCTCCCTCTCCCACTCCCCCTGCTTGTGTTTCTGCTCTTGCTAACTCTCTCTCTGTCAAATAAATAAATAAAATCTTTAAAAATAAAAAAATTTTAAAAAATAAAAATTAAAAAAATAGGTTCTAAAAATTCCAGTAGATCATAGTGATGTTATAATGACCTTTCTGATTAATTAAATTGACGATTAGAAGGCATGACACTTCATAGCAGCCTGCCCAAGATAGGTTCATGTATGAATGGAAATAGACACTTTATAAATTGAGTTAATAGCACAGCACAACACAGAACACCTTAAGATTCGTTCTGCAAGTAAGTAAAAACGAATTAGACTAAAAGTCTTGGTAAGTCAAACAAGTAATTCTTGTTTGACACAGGAAGGAAAACCAGAAATATAGAGACAAACATTTAAGACACCTGACGAAAAGAAAATGGAAATCATAAATATGTCAAATTCAGAAACCTGAATGGCATATAAAGCATAAATGCAGATGAGATTTTAAAAATTGAGACTCAAGATTTGGAATCTCTAAATGAATATTGTTCAAGGAAAATGGAAGTGAAATGCAGAAGTTGAACATCTAATTGAAATGGGCAATCATTGAAATTTTACTAATTATCCAAAAAATTATCTTCAGAAAAACTCCAGACTAGAAATATCAATATGTAAAAATGTTAACTAAAGCACAAGCAACGCCAAATTATCCACATATTAAAGAAGACTACACTGCTAAGAGTAGGATTTAATGACAAGAACTAAAGGATGGTTTACTGTTAAGAAACCTGTTTATACATGAGATCTGGAGGATCAAGCATAATGGCACACGGAATCCCAGAAAGGCTACAAAGGCATTTGACAAAATACAAAGTTGACATTCAGTTAAAGATTTAGCAATAAATGGAGGGTGAATTCTCTAATACACTTCTAAAAAATATAATCTGAAACAAAAATTCTATGTGTTGGCTTGAACAAATACAACTCTGGAAGTATTTCTATGACAGTCAGGTATGGGATAATCGCCTGGCAGCACCAGTATTCAACATTCTTCTATATATTCTCCCTGATTTTTATTTATAGTTTAATTGCAATTTCAATGAGAATCTAAATGAGATTTTTTTGGGGTGGGGGGGAGGAATACCTGACTAAGTGATTTCAAAAGCTAACATGGAAAAAGAGGGAGAAAAATTTTGGAAATAATGATTAATGGGCTCTTAGGCTACCAGATATTAAATCATCATCCTCATACCATTGGAAAAATAACTTCCAGGTGTTTTAAGAATGTAGATGTCAAATAAAACGAACTAAAAGAAAATATGTCAATAGTTAGGTTGAAATGAGAAAGGATTTTCTAAGCATAAAAATTGTGGAAAATCACAAGGGGAAATGTTGGTTGGATGACATAAAAAAAAAAAACTTGTAGGTGTCATAAGCAAGGTTTATATCTTTTATATTGAGTTATAGTAGTTTAATATGAAAAAAAAACAACAACACTGTAAGCCAAGATGGATAAAAGATGACACAATTTGAAAAGATAGAATTGTAAATACTAAGTATAAAAAATGTTCAATCTCTAGGGACGCCTGGGTGGCTCAGTCGTTAAGCGTCTGCCTTCGGCTTAGGTCAGGATCCCAGGGTCCTGGGATCGAGCCCCCACATCGGGCTCCCTGCTCAGCGGGAAGCCTGCTTCTCCCTGTCCCATGCCCCCTGCTTGTGTTCCCTCTCTCGCTGTCTCTCTCTGTCTGTCAAATAAATAAAATCTTTAAAAAAAAAATGTTCAATCTCTAAAAAAATGAATTAAATCAGTGAGATGGTGTTTTTGATATTTAAAATGGACAGGTTTAAAAAAATGTTTATTATTTTTGGATATGCAGTGAATTGACATTTTCAAAGAATGATGGAAGTATAAATTTCATAATCTTTATGGAAAGCAATTTGTTTTATACAACTATACAAATGTTCTTACTATTTGAACTTGTAAACTAACTTCTAGGAATTTATCCAAAATAATCTGAGATGCAAACATAATTATGCATAAGAATTTTCATTTCAGCAATAAGAGCAAAAGATTGAAAACAATTTAAAATCCCTAATGTAGAAAACAGCTAAATGATATTGCCATAGAATATAATAGTGGCCATTGAAAATTATGTTTGGGGGATGTTTAAAGACCTGGGAAAATGTTGAGTGGAAAAAGCAAGAAAAAAAACTCTGCAGTATGTTTTCAATTTTGTGTTAAGAAAGAAAAGTAGAGGAAGATTTTTTTTAAACTAATTCAAAAGGAAACACGATTATAGTTGCCATCAGAAATCCAGTTTTTGCTGTTCTGATTTCTACTACTTTCTCATGTCTGCTTAGAAGCAAAAAATCAAGCACTGAGAAGGAAAACAAAGACTGATTTCAATCAGTTGTAAAAATTAAAACATTATGAGTTAATCCTTGAAATGTTAGCACATGGCAATAAAATGTTACAAGAATCACTTTTGTCACTATTCATGTCTTATAGAACTTACAACATTATTTCCCATGTGCAAAGAAAAGAGATATCTTTAAACTTTCAAATAAAATATTTCTCTGGAAAAATTATAACTTTTACTTTTGATAGACACAACTTTGGATGTTATATTTTCAGAGGCCAGGTATCCTTAAAAGCTATAGTTTTCTTGGCACGCTGATAAAACACTGGACTTGCTATTTAAAACTTGAAGTCTGATTTTTGGTTGGTATGTGCTGTAACAACATTTGTTTCTTGCTTTGAAATAGCATAAGAAATTTGTCTTATGTTTAAGATTAACACAAACCTTTAAAATGGGCAGTGTTCATTTTGATTTTATTTTATAAAATGATTTTTTTATGGGTTGTAAAATGATCTGTTCTCCAAAAATTTTCGAGAAAAGGACACCTTTGCTTAGGCGAAGAGAAAGGAATGAGAACAGAACTAAGATCTCTTAATGAGTTGTCCTTGCACGAAATTTTAGGCTGTCTTAACTTTTATGTTTTTTTCCTGGTTACTTTCTGCTCATGTTGTTTTCATCTTGAATTAATCTGATCTTTAACACAAGGATAGAGATTAAACAACTTATAGGCAGCTCATCATGAATAGTCATTGATCTCATCTTGACACCTATGCTAGAGTCTTAAGGGGCCCTGGTTATCTTTTATGGGCTTGAGAGCTTTCCTGATGTAAGTGTCATGTGCCAGTAGCATTTATGTTAAAACAATGTCCCTTGAACTTCTCTTCATCAAAATGGCTGATCACATCTTCCTAGTAGTATTGACTTCATTTACAAGGTCTGACTTAATTAGTACAACTAACTCATGCATTTTATATCTCTTTATGAAATCACTTCAACTAAAATCGTGTTTTAGGGTTTTATCCATGTTAACTCTTGGGTTTTCTTCAGTGTAGAGCAGCGGTTCTCAACTGGGAACCATTTCACCTCTAGGGGACATTTAGCAGTGTCTGGAATCTTTTTTTTTCTTTTAATTTTTATTGAAGTACGGTTGACATACAAGGTTATATTAGTTTCAGGTGTACAGCATAGTGATTTGACAGTTCTATACATTACACAGTACTCACCACAATAAGTGGTTACCATCTGTCACCCATACAGTGGAGTCTTTTTGATGCCATGACTGGGGATGGAGTTTCTACTGGCCTGTAATAGGTAGAATCCAGGAATGCTGCTATCCATCCTACGGTGCACGGAACAGACACAGCATAATTCTTTGGGGTCCAAAAGGTCAGTAGTGCTAAGATTCAGAAATTGTGGTGTCAAGTAAGTGGAATGATTCCAAAAGAAATACTTGTTTGAATATTAACTTTGTTACCATTTAGGCCACATGCTAACCTTTATTTCAGAACTTATAGCTGTTCTCTTAGCCTGTCTGTCTACTTCTTACCTGGTTGAGGCAGGTGTGTCAGCATGTCATGGTTTATAGTCTTTGCTGTCTTGGATTTCATTCTGTTTGTCTTTGTTGTATGATGCTAACATACAGTTGGGCAGGACAAGGGGATTAAATAAAGATGTCCCAAGTGGTTTTTACATGTATTTAAAGAGAAGTCTAAGAAAGCATGATTTAATCTTGTGGGATTTTAAGTATTTAATACTTAAAAGTGACGTTATGATTATCAATTTTTTTTTAAAAAAGTACAACCTATGTACTTACAGATGAAATGACTAGAAAAAAATCTGTAAAGAGAAGTCATGACTCCTCCTCTTAAGTAGTTTTTTGTTTAACTTGCAATTAATTTAGATTAAATGCTTTTCTTTTTAAAATAAGATCTTGAATTTTTAAGTTAAAGGAATTGAATAGGAGAAGGAGGTTTACTTTTAAAATTTTTCGAAAGAGTTACTTCCTTATAATAAACTGCAGCGGGGGAGTTCTTTTAAAACTGTCTTTATTCTGTTAGAATAAAAGATCCAAATATAGCTTTTGTCCACATGTGTAAAAAATTCTAGCTTTTAGCTTTCCCAGAAACAGCAGAGTTTTAACATAAAAGAAACATATTTAGTTGAATTTTGGAACAAGTTGATTCTTGTCATGGGCAGAGGCAAAACAGACTCAGAAATTGCTAGCAGTTGATGCTTGGGGGTAAAATACTTCCAGATTTTGGGACCACAGCCAGTCTTAGGATACCCACATGCAGTGGGATCCTCCTTTGGGATCATTTGAGCGCCTTCATCTTATCAGTCAGTGTTTATGAAGGTTTCCATCCTAACTTTCAAAAGTTGAATTATTTCATGGATGCCATAATATGAATAACTTATTTTTGTATCTTTTCTGGCATCACAGTTTCTAGTGAAGTTTCGTTTTTTTGTAGTGACCTGACCATTCTTATTTAAAGTAATCTCTTCTCAAAAATTGCTGCATAAAAATCAAATAGTTGATATCTATTTTTAAATTTTTTTTTATGTTTAATCCTGATATAATTTTTCCTTGAAGTGATGAGGACAGAGTTTGGTTTTAATTCTCACACTGCTCCCAATGCATGCATTTTGTTTTTGTAGATAATAGAGATCCAGATGACTATGTTTTGTCTTATTAGATACATTTATACCTCTAAAGTGTGGGTAGGCCTGATCTGTCTCAAGCAATGGGAAATGTATCCCAACCAGGAATCAATAGAGTGAGAGTAACTAGTGGGATTTTTCAGTACTTCAGGAAGTCCAGGTATAGAAAGGGAGAAAACATTCATTTGTTCTTTGATTGCTGATCTAAGCAGATTTTAAGGTGGGGGGGCTTGATCTTAGGTTTTGATATAATGAACCCCTCTTTTCAAAGAGTGGTCTAGAAAGTAGGAAGAAAGAAGGAAACATTTAGATATCCCTCTTTTTTTGTTGAAGTAAAGTTTCTGTTTTGCCATTCTGGTGTCCATTGTATAAGCAGTTTCCCTTGAACTTAAATAATATTTTCTCCTTTTTAATGGGAAGCTGGAGGAAACACCAAAATTCTGTTAGTAGTTACTGCAGTTGCAAATTAGGAGGAGAGATGTTTAAGAAAAACAGTTTTAGCTTGTAATGAATTATGCAATGTAAAGTGTAGCTGAGATAAAAATGACATCACTGCAAACTCTTTTGTTTCCTTATTTATCCTTTGATGTCTAAGCTAGAGTAATGTTTGGATCATAAAATTGTGTTAAATTCATTTCATTTTTGTTATAAATGTATTTTACAGTGATTATAATAATTATTAAAAATACATTTTGTTACATACTTATTTTACAATGCTTAGAATAATACCTAACAGCTTAATTAGCCAATAGATAAAAGCTAATAGCTTACTACATCAGGCATTAGTGCTTTATATTAGTCTTCTCTGCTAATCCTCACAACAATCTTGAGAGTTAGGTATTATAATTCCCCTTTTACATTGGAGAAATTAAAACAGAAATAAAGTAACCTATTCAAAATCACACACAGCTGGTAGTGGAGCTGGAATTCACACTCAGAAAGTGTGTTCCAGCCCCTCCCTCCCCCTGCCCCAACACACACTTCACAGTTATGCTGTAAGCCTTCTCGGGTCAGGCTCTGTGAAAGGCTTTAGTGATAAAGATGAGGGATAAGACAGAGCTAATCTAATCAGGTTACTTCAGATTTTTTGTTTTGTTTTGTTTTTGTTTTAGAGTGATGCATTTTTACCTAGGGTTTATCTACAATCTGTGTAATTATACATTGTGCGGCAAAATTATTCTTTAAATAGAATCTGTAAAATGAAACAGGTTAAAGAGTAATTATGCTTGACAAAAAGATGACTTCTACAGTTATTTGTAGATTTAATTTTTTAATTAAAGAATATGAGTGCTGAAAGTGTAGAAAATATAAATATAAATGCACAATCCTTCCATTTTAACACTATTTTTAATATAATTACGTATCCCTATCCATATTTTTATATATGTTTTTTTTTCTTTTAAGAGAAAATTACCCAAGTGAAATCAGTACCATTTCTATTGGAAAATCCAAATGTTGGGGAGGAAAAAATTTTCTCTGTCCTTTAATATTCTTCTGGCTGGCCTAAGAATCAAATTGACATGAGACAAATTAACAGGAGAAAATCATGTTTAATTTTGTACATACAGGGAATCCACCTAAACATGAGATTCCAGGATGGACCTAGAGGATGTAATGCTAAGGGAAACAAGTCAGGAAACACAAATAGCATATGATTTTACTCATATGTGGAATTTAAGAAACAAAGCAAAGAAAAAAAAAAACCAGACTCTTAAATATAGAGAATAAACCTGATGGTTGCCAGAGGAGAAGTGGTTGGGGGGAATTATGCAATAGATAAAGGGGATCAAGAATACACTTGTCTTGATGAGCACTAAATAATGTATAGAATTTTTGAATCGCTATACTGTACACCTGAAACTAATATAACATTGTATGTTAATTACACTTCAATTAAAAAAATATTACCTTCCCCCCTGCCCCCCCTCCAAGAAAAACCTCCACTGATCTGTGGTGATAGAGGTGAGAATCGTAGTTATTTTTCAGGATGTCATTGCTAGTGGGATGGATAAGTGAGCCTGCTGGGGTGTTAGAAATGCTCTATAGCGACTCTGAGAAACAAACAGAGTTTTAGAGGGGAGGAGGGTGGGGGATGGGTTAGCCTGGTGATAGGTATTAAGGAGGGCATGTACTGCATGGAGCCCTGGGTGTTATAGGAAAACAATGAATCATGGAACACTACATCAAAAACTAATGATGTACTGCATGGTGACTAACATAACATAATAAAAGAAAATTAAATTTTAAAAAATGCTCTATAGCTTGATCTGAGTGGTAGTTACCGAGGAATATAAAAATTGGAAATATTTACCAAGTTGTTTGCTTAATATTTGTGTACTTTACTGTATGTAACTTATACCTCAATTTAAAAAAGGGAGAAAAAAAATGTGAGATTCCGGGCGCCTGGGTGGCTCAGATGGTTGGGCGTCTGCCTTCGGCTCAGGTCATGATCCCAGCGTCCTGGGATCGAGTCCCGCATCGGGCTCCCTGCTCCTTGGGATCCTGCTTCTCCCTCTGCCTCTCTCTCTCTCTCTGTCTCTCATGAATAAATAAATAAAATCTTTAAAAAAAAAAAAAAAAATGTGAGATTCCAAAGACAGGCAACATGAGGTATACATGTCATTCTGGACTAAGAAGGAAATAGGAGTCAAAGGGAAGTAAGGGAATTCACAGGAAGAAAGGAAAGAGTTAAATACATGGTAAACAAATGTTTGCGGGGCCATCCAGAAACAATGGTAGAGGACTTTGGACAAACAGGCATTGCTAGTTTCTTCCCATCTACCATATCTAGTTCATACTATACTATAGTTATTCATGGTGATAACTCCCTTTATGGAGCAGGTCCTGTATCCTCACCCTATTTCCTAAAGGGAACTACTAATACAAGTTTTGTTAATGCAGTTTAAATACACATGTACACACAGTTTTTACATAACGTGGTTTTTATGTGTAATCATCTATCCTGCTTTTTTCACTTATTAATCATACTCTTCTGTGTTGTTACATAATCTTTCCTGTTTCATACATAAATGACTGAATCATGTTCAAGTGGCTAGACATACCATAATTTATTTAACCTATTGCTGGGCATTTGGGTTATTTCCAGTTTCTCAGTCTTTTCTCCTCTGATCATCTTGCTGTTTATAGATTTAACATGTTTTGGATCATTTCCTTTCCTTGGCATAGATTCCTAGAGGTAGGTTACTGGAAGAGACTCAAGTAGTTTGGGGTTTGAGAGATACTATCAAAGCTGTAGACAAAAAGTTGTCCTGGTTAGCAATGCCACCAGCATGTGCCCCAGTATTTCTGTAGCTGGGAGAGACTTATAAAAAGACCAGACATGATAGCCAGGCCCAATGCACATACTTAATTTGTTGCATGGAAAAATGCACATTTTGTGAAATTCCTGTTGTATAAATTGAAACCCACCTACGACCTCCACCTTTGCTACTTTCTGTTCTAAAAAGTAGTTTAACAAGAAAAGCCAGTTGGCCTGTGTATAAGTTTTATACCAGAGGCAAGTGGTGATCAACTGGTCTTGAAAATGTTAAGCTCAGTAGGGGGAAATTTTTCTTTTTAAGCTACTAACCCACATTTTGGTATTATGTTGCCTTAATCTTGAACTGAAAGATCTATCACTTCATTCAATGTTTGCTTTAGAACCTTTGCCTAGATGCCAAAAATCCCATAGGTATATTTCTGGTGTTTAGTGAATTCACCTACCTTTTTGCTTTGTGATATTTTGACTCAAAATTGAGTGAAGGTGATTACTTGAAATCATCAGTGATTTTTAAAGTTAATTTTTGACTTTTGGTGTGTCATAGATAACTTTTGGATTTGTTTTGCTGTTTTTGTAATCTATCATGAATGTCTGCTAATCACAATTTCTACCAATATTTACAAGTTGATTAGATTTCATGAAAGGGTCATTCATCATGTCTTTTGGTAAAAACAAGGACAGGCGCAAAGTCAGTACAATATTTTAGAATGTGTAGCTGATTTAGGAAATTATTTAGTCCACAGCCTGTTAATTTTATAGATGAGAAATCTTTGGGCGTTCATGATAGCTTTGGAGAGCCAGTTGGAATCTTTGGTGGTTCTCTTCCAAACGAAGCCTGACTCAGAATTTTGTATGTGATCACAGACCACAGAGCAGTTTATGAAACTCCACTTTGGCCCATTTTATGCTGTTCCCTTAGTTGAGGGGAGTTTTTATGTTCAGTCTTAGAGTCATTGATTTTTCTGGAGAGCAAAAGTTAAGCTTGACCATGGTCCTCCATATTCTTAATCAAATCTAAACTAAAAATGGCTTCATGGAGAAAAATAGTGCTAGAGTCTGTATTTGGTTTTTCAGTGACGCTGTGCAATTTTCTGGATTTAAAAATTAACCTCTAGCAAATTTTTTTTAAGTAAGGAAGAACACTTCAAACAATAAGACTAGCTTTCATGAATATTCTCTTTATGTATTTTTAGAATATTTTAATTGTAGTGTGATGCAGCTGCCAGACTCAGAGCACAAAGTGTTGGAAAGCTCTGTAGTCATTAGAGGTTCGCCTCCACAGAAGTTTAATTTTCTCAGCCTGAGGACTGTTGCAATGAAGCAGTGCTTATCCAGAAAGAGCATTCTGCTTTTCCTTACGTATTTCAGGCTCTTCCTAAGACTTGAAATAATACAAGTTTTATTTAAAATTTTCTTTGTTTTGTAATGGTTTATGGCAAGCTTCTCTAAATGTGAGCATGAAGACATTTGATTATATTTGAAAATATTGTTCTTTGTTTGCCCACATGCAAAGTCATTAAAATGCCATTTAAAATATGAGTTATGGAAGGTATTTAAATATCTGTGCATGGGTACTTATTGAAACTGACATTCAGTTACATGGTTGTGTTTCTGAAGGATTAAGTTTATTAAACACCTAGTCTGTAGTATCACTTATGCTATATATTTTTAGTGGTAAAATATGGTTGACACATGCCATTGTGAAATGGAAATTAAAAAGACAGTTTTTATAAAAAGCAAAAGTTGTGTAAATGGAAACTCCTGAAAGTCTCATTAGACAACTTAATCCCGATTTTAACATTTTCACTTAACACAGTAGCCCAGATTTTTATGTGTAGATAAAAGTTTAAAACTTTTCTAGTTTTAAAATAGATTTTCACTGCCAGAGGATTCCTGCCCAGGCCACACCAGTCAATGTCTTAATCACTTCTTCAGCTTGTAGAATTTAAGAGGGTTGTGGTCAGTGTGATTGTGCCCTGAGGGGCTGATTATATGCACTGGAGTCAGAAAATGAAAATTGAAATTGGATTTAAATACATTCATTTCCTATGACACACAGTCACACTCTAATATTGAATGACACAAAGTTCACACTTAAGCAGTAAGGACTGTCATTAAAGATTTTTAATGATGGGAAAGATACCAACCTTTAGTGCCAAATATTGTGGCAGAGTATTTACACATGCCATTTCATTCTTGTGATCATGATCACCCTGAGGTGGGCATATGGCAGTATCTCTACAAGGAATGTTACAGAGCATATCCAAAGAACTTTTGTCCTTTGGTGTCAGTTAGACATCTTGGATATGATAGTGTACGTATGCTATGTAGGCTGGCTTTGCTCCAGACATTTTTCTGTTACTCTCAGAGCTGGTTTTCAAGATTCAAAGGAAGATCAGATTTATTACTGTATAATTATTTTTAATTGTTTTCCAGAATCTGTTATGGAGCATGATTATTTACTTTAGTCTTTAGACTTACCTCTAAATAGCTTCCTAGACTTTCCCCCAAACTTCTCTTCACCTTCAAATGATGAAAATTTCATTTATTTTCATCTACAGGTTATGTTCCTTACTATCATTTATTTTGTAACTCAAGATGTCCTAGATTTGGTCATTGGAACCTTTTGTAAGTTAGATCTTTTGTCTTTTTGACATTTTAAGGATACGTAGGAGAGTAAAGATTATAGGGAACCTTGTCAGGTTCATAATTAGACTTTGTGGCAAACAAAAATATAACAGCAATTCTGTATCCCAGTGATTGCTCTAGGTCTGCTGTTCTCAGGTGTCTTCTAATGTATAATCTTCCATGTGATTTCTGGTCATTGCACATCACTCCTGGATTCTGTGCAATTCTGTTTTTGTCTCTGTTATATGTTTGCCATTAAACCCCTAGAATCTAGGGCCTAGGATATATCTGAGTTGATTGGTTATTGTCCAACATAAGAGCACCATGATAGGCCATTAGTCTTCATTTTCTTGACCTACAGATGGGTGCTTTTGGGGAAACACATTTGTTTTGAACAGAGTTGCTGTGTTGAGTTGTATGACCCTGCAGGCTATGTGCAGAAAACTTTGTTCTTTTTTTTTTTTTTAAGATTTTATTTTTAAGTAATTTCTACACTCAACGTGGGGCTTGAACTTATAACCCCGAGATCAAGAGTCACATGCTTTAGTGACTGACCCAGTCAGGTGCCCAGAAGAGAGAGAACTTTGTTCTTAAGGGGTTTGTGAATATTGAGGGTATCTAGAGGTTAAGTGACTATCTGGTTCAGTGGTTCTTGACTAAAAGTCACTTTGCCACCAAGGGGTTATTTGGAAATTGCTGGAGACATTTTTGGATGCTGTAACTGGAGTGGGGTAGGTAGAAATGGAGTACCCATTTCTAATGGGTCGAGGCCAGGGATGCTGCTAAATATCTTACAGTGCATAGGACATCCCTCCACAATAAAGAACGAACTGGTCCAAAACATCAATAGTGCTGAGATTAAGAAGCAATAGCCTAATTTTAATGGATATAAGGAGGAATGATATGGGGGTATTGAGAGGGAAATGCTAGTTTTTTGGAGTGGCCAGTGTAAGAGATGTAGGTAGGTATGTATGATCGAGAATAGGTTTTTGAAATTAAAAAGGCAAGGGCAAGCTTATGCACAGCATACACTGCATTTCTGAAGGATGGGAACCTCATCCATTGGGCTTTGGATTGGCACTGAAGAATTGTGAGAGGATCAGACTTGCATTTTAGAAAGTTTACTTGGAGAGTGTGAAATGAGTTCAGAAAGATGATCAGTCCTAAAGGATTCAGTGTCCCAGAATATGGGAAGTTGTTTTAGATGATATTATTTCAAAGTTGTAATATGTTTTACAGTTTCCTAAATGGTCATAGGAGGTGGTTCCTAAACTGTGTTCCAGATAAGAAGCAGACATTCCTTAAAGAAATTTAAGTACTTTCAGAGGGTAAAGGTTTGGTTTTAGCAGGAAATGAGAGAGATAATGTAGTTCAGTTTCTTTTTCTTTTTTTTTTTTAAGATTTTATTTATTTATTTGACAGAGAGCGAGAGAGGGAACATAAGCAGGGGGAGAAGGAGAAGCAGGCTTCCCACGGAGCAGGGAGCCCGATGTGGGGGGCTCGATCCTAGGACCCTGGGATCATGACCTGAGCCAAAGGCAGACGCTTAATGACTGAGCCACCCAGGCGCCCCATGTAGTGGCGTTACCTTAAGTCCATGGACAGAAAGTATTATTTGGCTGGAGATTATAGAAAATCTTCACAGTGGCTGGGAAGAAGTGGTATTTTAGTGCATTCATTAATTTTCCTTGTACTTTTTGTGCTGTCAAACTATTTCAGGTGTTTGTGGCAGGATGGATATCAGTATTGTTATTTAGAAGAAATGCTGAGATGTTGGTAACCGTGCCTTTTCTTATTGTTACTGGAATTGTGCCTGCTTTTTCCCTTCCTTTCACAGCAGACACCTGATATGATCTAGGTGATCTGTGACCATGAAGTAAATTTATATTTGAGAAAACCTGTTATTGCAGTATGAAACTACTGCAATATTCTATCTCCAGTAGCACATTTGTGAATGACTTAAAAATATAGTCATTGTGACATCTAGGAAACTTAAATACAAAGGTGCTTCTTGGTAATAAAAGAGAAGAATACCTTTCCTTAAAATTATTACAGTGGCATAGAAAACAAATGGTCCAGTCTTCAAGAGTCAGTTATGATATGATCTTTAAAATTTTTAATAGCTTTAAAAAATGTAAATGCTCCTGTGCTTTGTCTAATAAGGTGCGTTATCAGAATTATATTGTTCAAAGTAGTTTATTGAAGAACTATCCCTACTTAATTTTAAAAATCAAGTGTTTTGCCACTCTGGAAAACAGTATGGAGATTCCTCAAAAAGTTAAAAAGTTAAAAATAGAACTACCCTATGACCCAGCATTTACACTACTAGGTATGTAGCCAAAGGATAAAAAAATGCTAATTTGAAAGGACATATACACCCTGATGTTTATAGCAGCATTATCAACAATAGCCAAATTATGGAAAGAGCCCAAATGTCCATCACCTGATGAAAGGATAAAGAAGATGTGGTGTGTGTATGTATATGTATGTATATATATGGAATATTACTCAGCCATCAAAAAGAATGAGATCATGCCATTTGCAATAATGTGGTTGGAGCTAGAGTGTATTATGCTAAGTGAAATAAGTTGAGAAAGACAAATACTATATGATTTCTTTTTTTTTTTTTTTTTAAGATTTTATTTGAGAGAGAGAGAGAGAGAATGAGCAGGGTGAGGAGGAGCAGAGGGTGAGGGAGAAGCAGACTTCCCACTGAGCAGGTAGCCCAGCGTGGGGCTCAATCCCAGGACCCTGAGATCATGACCCAAGCCAAAGGCAGACGCTTAACCAACTGAGCCACCCAGGCGCCGCCCCCCTCCATATGATTTCACTCATATATGAAATTTAAGAAACAAAACAGATAAACATAGGGGAAAAAAACCAGGGAAACCATAGAACAGACTGTTAACAGAGAACAAACAGGGTTGATAGAGGGAGGTAGGTGGGGGATGGGCTAAATAGGTGATGGATATTAAGGAGGGCAGTGGTTGTGATGAGCACTGTGTGTTATATGTAAGCGATGGAACATAAATTCTACTCCTGAAACTAAAATTGCACTGTGTGTTAACTAACTGGAATTAAAAAAAGAAAAACTACTTAAAAATATATAAAAAATAAAAGTAACAGAGTATTGCACTGAAGTTCATTAATTTATACCCAAAAAATCCCATGTCCAAAATACTAAGTGGAATATGTCATTTTTTCCCTAAATTCTAAAACCTATGTGGTTAAGTCCATCCCATTTTATTTTTTAATAAACAACAAATGTTTATTTACCACGAAAAAATCAATAGTGTTTCTTCCTAAAATCAAAATTTTGGGGGCGCCTGGGTGGCTCAGTCATTAAGCGTCTGCCTTCAGCTCAGGTCATGATCCCAGGGTCCTGGGATCGAGCCCCGCATTGGGCTCCCTGCTCAGCGGGAAGCCAGCTTCTCCCTCTCCCACTCCCACTCCCCCTGTGTTCCCTCTCTCACTGTGTCTCTCTCTGTCAAATAAAATCTTAAAACAACAACAACAACAAAAAACCCCACTAAAAAAAGAAATAATAAAATAAAATCAAAATTTTCTTCTTTACTCATGGAAATAAAAATTGCTTTGAAGGGGTGCCTAATCTCCATTAATGATATGACTTTTCACGCAGTTGTGTTTGCAGTTTTCGTGCTGATATATTTAGGCTAATTTAGTGACACACAAGATGCTGTGTCACATTGTATAATGGTTCCTGGTTAATGGCTTCCTCAAACTATGTTTAAAGCAGGTTAGGCCTTGATATAGGGAAATGAGATATATAAGATATAGATACATAGATTATCTGTAAATAATATCTGTAATAAAAAAAGACATATAAAATTTCCTTGTTAAGCTGACATCCGGTCTACCAGGCTGTACTTACTCTGGAATACTGAAGCAGAGCTGTGGTGCTCAGAAGTGCTCAGCATTCTTGAGAGCCTGTGACTGCCAGCTCATTCAGAACACGGATGAGGTGAAGTCCCTGCTCTTGAGGCGCTTATACTCTATTGGGCGAGGAAACTGAAAACACATGCCCTAATTAGACAGTGACAAAGCGTTCATAGATATTGCTCTTCAGTTAAAGACAGAAGTAGGAACCAGAGGAATTGGGAAGCGTTCATGAAGAAATAGAATGTCAAATGGGCTTCCGCTGGGGAGACGGATTTAGAGAGACTGTTTGCACCAACCACACGCGGCAGCAGGCAAAAGCAAGAGAGAACACAAATGGCAGTACCAAGGGGAATGTGGTTAATGGTTAATGTCAGGATATAGTGGGAAATGAATTTGGAGAAATTTGGAGGGGGAGTAGACATAAGTTCATACAGAGAGCTACGTGGAGGGAGAAGGTCAGCTGTTGATGAAGCAGCAATGGAATAAGACTGTTTTGGAGTCAGTCTGCCTTTGGACTGAGGCTGAGGCAGAAGAAGGGCCCATCAGGCGACGCCCTCGGCAGTCTCGGTCTGGTCCAGAGTAGCATGGCAGAAGTAAGACGAGGGCGGAAGATGTGATGCGGAAAAACCAGACTAAGTGTAAGATCTGTAATTTGGGCTACTGGGAAAATTGGAGAGTGCTGAGAGCAACACAGAATTTGAAGAGCTACTCCAGTGCCCTTCATAGGATCGCCAAACCGCAGAGCTGGCATCAAGTCCTACCACAGAAACCCTGCAAAATCTTGGTTTCCTAAGGGGCCGCTAAGGGTTTAAAGTTTACTCTGAACAGTGTGGAATGAGAAAAATCAGAAATATTAAGGACTGGAAGTATGGCTTCTGCAGTAACTTGATCATTTTATTAGGGGGGTATGGCAGCTCATTATGATGTTTGAGGTAGAAAAAAGCCTGGTACATTTTCATCTCGGAGTGAATTAAATTAATTTACTTTTATTTTTTTTATTAAGTTCAGTTACCCAACATATAGTACGTCATTAGTTTTTGATGTAGTGTTCAGTGATTCATTAGTTGAATTAAATTTGTTTTAAAAAGTAACCACTTCACTGTAATGTTGGGCCTGAGGTAGAAATAATGTTTTTGTTTTTAAATTACATGTCACAAATTGCTTCTGTGGAAGTTTAAAAAAAATAAATATTTTTTGTGTGAAGAAAAATTATTTTTACCTGAGTAAAACTTAGACCTAGTTTATGTAGCAAATATCCTTATTTTGCTGTTAGGCTGCTATGACCCCAGCAAACGTGACATTTTGCCTGGAGTGCATTTTGCATGATCTGTGGAAGCCTGTGAGACCGTCCTGTGAGAAAGTAGATGAGGTCCCTTTTTAACCTTTATCTGGGTCCGTTATCTTTTTTCTTTCTTTTTTTTTTTTAAGATTTTATTTATTTGTCAGAGAGAGTGCTCACAAGTAGGGAGAGCAACAGAGGGAGAGGGAGAAGCAGGTCTCCCGCTGAGCAGGGAGCCCGATGCGGGGCTCGATCCCAGGACCCTGAGATCATGACCTGAGCCGAAGGCAGATGCTTAACTGACTGAGCCACCCAGGCACCCCTGAGTCTGTTATCTGGGTCCTCCAACCATCCTGAGTTACCAGAGGCATTGGGTTCCAGAGTCACTGTTCCCTCGTCAGAAACCTTTTTATTAGAGGTAGAAATGCTTTAGGAGTCCTGGGGAGACATTCCTAGATGCTGGTCACCTCATTGCCCCTTGGCCCCTCTGTTCCTTCTCTAGTGACATGTACTGCCCCTCCTGGGCAGAGGTGAGCCTCCCTTTCTTGGAACTAATCCACTGAGTAGCAGTGTGGGAATCCAGGGGCCAGGACCAGCTACTTAATTTGTGGGGCCCAGTGCAAAGTGAAAATGCAGGGATCCTTGTTCAAAAATTAAGAATTTTAAGACTTCAACATCAGAATATTAAAGCAAGCCTGGGGCTCTGTGCACCTGCCCAGGTCACATGCCCACAGAGCCAATCCTGTGTGTGGGAACAAGCTGTGGTATCCTGACCTTCTCTCAAGGTCTTGTGAAGCACAGAAGGCCTGCCTTGCTTTCCACCCAGATGGAAGAAGGCACACAGGAGACCGGCTGCTGCTTCTACCTTCTTCTCATGTATCCCTGCCCATGATCCAGTGTTAAGGAGGGTGGTAGGTAGCTCCCTCCATGCCTTCTGCACTCAGATTGGTTTTGTTAATTAGGAGCATTGTTCCTATACAATTGGTTGACTTTTCCTGGTGTTCAAGCGCTAGGTTGTAAGCTCCAAAATACAGGAAAAAATTCAAAATTTAGTGAGGAATGTGGGCTATGAATCAAAGTGTATGGGTAGGCTGAACCTTACGTGGGAAGCGGTGTTAGGGAAGTAGAGGCTTTGTTTTAAGGAACAATAGCAAGATGGGAGAGCTTTCAATGCCAGGGGTGGTAGAATTGAATCTGTTCACCATAGTTATTAAAGTTATTAAAGTTGCTGCAAATACTGAATTAGCAAATACTGTTCTGTTGTCCTAGGGGTAGTACCAGGTTAGGTTCCTGTGAGCCTGTGGTCACAGTTTTCATAACCATTTAATATATAATCTTGTTTTATGTGTATTTCTGTTTAAAGACACCTTATTTAATATATGTATTGTTGATTCATTTACGTTGAACTCACCACCAGCGGCACTGTAACTTAGGTCTGAGTGAAGCATATCTAACACATGTATTTTCTCTGTAAGACACATTGCAACCTTCTTGAACTTAGGAATGCTAGATAGCACTTCGGCACTATGCTTGGGGACCATTTTAAGCAGAAAACTAAAGCACAAAAATACAAACTCATGGGACTAATCAGACTGCAGAAAGCACAGAAACAAGATGGCAAAGCATCACTTTGCTCAACTCCAGCTGGGAATGTGTTTGTTGGGCAACTCAAAATTTTCACCACTGTGTGCATGTCAGCAAATGACCACAAAAACAGCATGAATATTGATTTGGGGGCTAAAAATAAATTTTGGGACGTAGGCAAATTTGCAAATACAGAATCTGTGGATAATGAGGATCAAATGTACTTTGAATTTCAGCTATTCCATCACAGTGAATGGGTCTGTATGGGAAAATCATCTATTAACATGGCAAAAAGTGTTTATTCTTTATTATTAAGGGGATGATATAGTAGGATGTAATATATTCGTATATGATAAACTAGGGCAATGTTTTTAAAATTTGGGAGAGCTGAATCAGATGATGGGGAAAAAAATATTCTGTGTCAGACATTTCTAAATTAAACCTAAAATGCATATACTTCTCTCTGGTAAGAGAATGTGGAGAAGGTGTTGTGGGTTTGATAGCTGATTGTGTTAATAACAATCATTAGGTGTCAGCTAATTATAAGGTGTAGAAATAAAATGTCCAACTGATAGTAGGTTACATTATTTTCAGTCCCTGAGTCATCTCGTGTAAACAAGGGTTGTAGCAAGGTGAGGAGATGAGAAGAATTCAGATAGGAAAAAGGCTTTGCATGCCTTTAACAGAGAGTGATATAGCCCAAAGTATTGTCCAGTCTCTATTTCATGATTATAGGAATTCCACTGGAAGGCAGAATTTAGTGAGTATTTACGATACAGTGTTGAAATTCACAAAATGAGATAACACATTTCCAAAGCATTCTCTTCTGAATTTCACTTTTGTGTTCAAAATATTTTGAGACATTCCTATGGAAGGGACTATTGTGTGAAATAAATTAGATAGGGCAGTGCTTGATATATTGACAAGATAATTGAAAGTGTCTGATGAAAATTTCAGTCACGTACAAGAAGCAGTTTGTGTGTGTGTGTGTAGCAAGGGATCCTATGTCAATGTTTTTTGTTTTTGTTTTTTTTAATTTTTTTATTGTTATGTTATCAATGTTTTTTGTTTTATTGGTATCTTGCAGCAAAGGTTTAAAATACTTTTTTTTTTCTTCATTTTTCTGCCTGCTAAAAACCCATACTGTTCTTTGCAGCCTGGTGTGCTGTTGGTTTATAGTTCTCACAGCAGTTTCCTAAAATCGTGTTCCTTCTCCTTGAGGCCTTCCATTTCACTAAGGAGACTAGGTTAGCAACTGCCCCCATTCTCCCTTTTGATACTGTTTTGCCCTTTAAATGAGTATATCTTTCTAAATAACTGTTTACCGACCTGCCTAAACCAAATGGTAATGTAGGACTGCTGATTATGAGGAAATCTCAAGGATAAAAATCTTCATTTTTATAATGAAATGGTTGCTTATAATGCTTTTAAACAATTTGTGGACTCAGTTTTAGAAGATTGTTTTTCTAAATTACTATTTTTCTTTATTTCTGGAGCAGTGGTTCCAAAAAAATCAAAATCACTCTCTCTCTATCTCTCTCTCATACACACTCTCATTGTGTGTGTGTGTGTGTGTGTGTGTGTGTGTGAGTTTCAGGTTATATTTAGGAAAAGCTTAATTCATGGAGGTTCGTGGTGCATATTATCACGTTAATGTATTTGAAAAGTCCTGCAGTGAAAAACCTGTTCGGACATTTCCCAAACTGTTTGGTCATGGAAACTTTTCATGCAGAATATCCTTTTGATAACCCCTTAGACTAATGTTCCATAAAATGCTGTCCTAAAGACAAATGCTTAAATGTTACCACTTAGTCAAATATAGTATCTTCTATGTGCTAGGCACTGGGATGAGTAGAACTGGTGACAAAGACTTGTCAGGATCCACAAGAAGTGAGCAGTGAAGAATGATAAAATACAATGTGATAGAGTAAGTACAAGGTGCTGTGAAAGAATGTGAGAAGGGCACCTCACTGACACTTGGCAGGGAAGGCCACTTGAAGGAAGCATTCAGGTTCATTCATTCATTTTGCAAAAATGAGTATCTTCTAGAATGGATGATACAACTACGAATAAGATCAGGTCTCTGTTCTCATGAAGATTAAATTCCACTGGGGGAAGGCAGATAATAAGCAAGTAAACAATTTAAGATTTTTGATACTGAAAAGTACTATGAAGAAAATGAGGAAGGTAGCTGAAGTTGGGTTGACAAGAATTTGGGTTTTTCTCAGTGATGGGCACTGAAAGGATAATCGAGTCATGGAGTTTTGACCCCATCAGCAGTGGACCATGAAAGCTGGATGAGGAAGGAAGCCAAGTCTAGAGGAATCCCATAGAAGGTGGAAGGTGTATGGTTAAGGAACTAAAATTCCAGAGATCAATGGATAGGATTGAGAGAGTTAGAAGAATAGGAAGTTTGTGGTCATGGGAGATATTTTATTTTAAGGATTCATAAGTGCGTCCCACTGATAGATGAAGTCCAAGATGTGGCAGTGGTCTACAGTGGCCAAAGAACTGGCTGCACTGGTCACACTGGAGCCGAGGAGGTTGTCCTGATGATCAACATGGTCATAATGCCACTCAGTAGAAGTACTTGGGATGGAGAGGCCGTGAACCTAGGTCTAACACCTTTAGAGGGGGAGGGGGAATGACAGAACTGGAAAAAAAAAAGTGGTGTAACTAGATGGTGAGAGACTCAAAGGAATAGAAGATTAAGAAAAAAAATACGGGAGGGGCGCCTGGGTGGCTCAGTTGTTAAGCGTCTGCCTTCGGCTGGGGTCATGGTCCCAGGGTCCTGGGATTGAGCCCCGCAGCGGGCTCCCTGCTCGGCGGGAGGCCTGCTTCTCCCTCTCCCACTCCCCCTGCTTGTGTTCCCTCTCTCGCTGTGTCTCTCTCTGTCAAATGAATGAATAAAATCTTTAAAAAAAAAAAATTAAGGGAGAAGTGATTGGAAAAGTTGCTGTGTGCAGCAGTAGGTGCTTCATTTCTCACTCTGACTCTGAGGAGCGGCCTCCAGGGGTTCCTGGAACGTGGTTTCATAGATCAGGCTTGGTTCCGAACAGGCTGTGACTTTTCTGTGTAGTTAGCAACTGGCAGATATGAAACTTCAAATCTCCTGACTCCATGTTCAGTGCACTTTATCTTAGCTGCAGAGATATAAAGACTACAAAATAAAAAGTAATTGTAAATTCATCAAGCAGCCAAATAAATACTTCTTTCAGAGTTCTCTTGGTGCTGTATGTACTGTGTGGAGTTGTTTACATAATGAACCAAACTTCTGGATTTTCTTGCAGATAGCTTTTGAATTTTGGACATCCGATGTTTGAAAAGTTAACTTATTTACCAAATGATTGCTCCCAGATCTCCATCTGTGACCAAATTTTCCTCCCCACCCCCAGTTCCCATACTCCTGTCACGTTCCTCTTGTCCCTTCCATCCTGCCTTGGTCCTTACAATGGCTGTAAGTTTTGCAGGACAACCAAGCCTACATCTCATCCCTGGAGACCTTTGAGACCTCAGATACATTGCTTCAAATACATTTTCCTTGGAGTCTTCTTGAGAGATAACTGGTGCTGGAGTGCTTTAGTTTAGAGATAAAGTAAAGGGCTTTATAGTTGGACAGACCTGAATTTGATTCTTGGAGCCACTACTTATGGATGGTGTGACCTTCATCAAAGTACTTATTAACCTTGTTCTCTTTTCTGTATGTGAATGAAGTAAGATTGATGCTACAGTATTTAGCACAGGGCTGACACATGGTACTTGACTGACAGAATTGTAGTGGTTCTCATTAGCATCTCCATAGGTTCCGGGTACCATCATTGCAAAATGCACCTGGAGTTGACTGGGCATGGTGGGGAGAATATTTGGAATCTATTGTTCCACAGGAGTACATTGATTCTTTGACATTCTTCACTGTGAAGTTGACTTGCCTTAAGACCCAGTCTCACACAAACTTTAAAGCCCTGCCTAAGGGTGAAAGTGAGGCAAAATCTGGACTATACATAGGCTGGCCTTTAATTTTGTAGGACTGCCAATTAGGGGTTCTTAACCATGGTTACATCTCAAAATCTGTGAAGCTAAAAAAATATATATATTTATAGGCTTCATACTCCCAGAAGATTCTCATTTATAGGCCTGGGGTAGGTCCTGTACAAATTATTTTGAAATATACATAAAGAGTTGTATGAGTGGGTAAAGTTAGAAGGTAGAATTAATAATTAAAACTCCCCAAAGCTGTTGGGATTATGTAAGATAATTTGTGAAATTGCCTAGCACATAACTGCGATTCAGTTCTGTCAGTTATCTTTGGTTGCATAATAAATCACCCCAAACTTGATGGCATTCAAGAATAAGCATTTATTTCTCACCCTTTAAATGTTGGCTGCAGCAGCTCTGCTGATTCCAGCTGAGCTGCGAGATAGCAGAGTAGGGGTGGGGCTGGCTGGGACAACAGCCTGCAGCTTTCCTCCACATGGCTCTCATCCTTCTTCCTCCAGCAGACTAACCCAGACCTCATGGTATATCAGAAGACCAAGAGAGCAAGTGGAAATACACATGACCTCTTGAAGCTTAAACTCAACATTACTTCTTCTTCATTCTTTTGGCCAAAGTGAGTTACATGGCCAAGCTGTTGTGTCAAGGGGTGATGACATATATGCAGAGGACATGGATAAAGGAAGGGATGGAGAATATAGGACAGTAGTGCAGTCTATCACAGAAGTCTGGAACATAAGTGAACGTTAAGTAACTGCAAATGAAAATAAATGTCTACGAAGGACCTACTCTACATTAGGCTCAGTGGGAAAATGCCAAGGCAAAGTGACCAGGAATTACCCATAGTAAAGGATTAATGATCTATATTTGTTATTCTAGGAGTTAAATAGGCTTTTAGGGGCCAGGATTTTGGAAACTTTTCTCCATTTAGAACTTTTTCTTCCCATAGGAAAATTCATACAGGATTTCAAATGAGCTTTGGAAAATTATTCATGAAATGTGACCACCTGTGTTTTCCTTATTGCTTAAAGTGCCACTCCAAAATAAAATAAGTTGTAAAATGGTGTTATTGAACCCCAAAACCACATCCTTTTCAGCTACCATCTAATTATAATGTTGCATATCCAGGGAAACCTATGGGAAGCATTGCACATTGGATTTTAACACAGAGGAATTAGGTACTATATCTGATACTTTCATTAGGGCTACATGGAAGAAATGTGTGTCTCTGCCTGTTCTTTATTTGTAATGATATATATCCTTCTTCACAGGTTCACTATTGAGTTCAGATGTAATAAGTATATGAAAGTAGCTTTCAGGTTATCAAGTATCATAAACCATTAAGTAGGAGTAGTTTCTTTAAGAGCATGGAGAGTAAGATCTTGGGCACCACAACGAAATTACATGCCTTGATTTCTGGCTTTGTCACACTAGCTGTGGGATGTGGGGCTAGTTAGGTAATCTCCGTGTGCCTCAGTTCCTTCTTGTTTGAAAAGCCAATGAGACGCCCACCTACCCTCCAAGGTAGTCATGAGGATTCAGTGATGTGTAGTCTGTGTAAACCTCTTAGCTGGGCACTATGCCTGGCCCCATTGTAAGTGCTCAGTAAGGGTTATTATATATATATTTTTTCTACAATAAATACGATTAAAGTTGCTATTTGACCAATTAAATGCTTAACGATTGCTAAAGCAAGTCTGAGACAGGTGGTAAATTTTATAAATTTAGGAATCTGAGCGGGAAAGTTTGAAGGGTTATAATCGCTTTTGGATTTTTCAGGTCTTATTTAAATGTGAGAATTATCTTGGGAAAATAAACCAGACACTTACTGTGGACCTGCCACATGTACAGTAATGTGTTACACCTAGCAAGTAACTTCAGGTATGGTCTCCATCTTCAAGAAGCAAGTAGTCGGGAAAACCAAAAATCACATCTGAAGTGATGCCCAAGCTAAGTGATAGATACGGTGCAGACTAGGTGTGTAGAAGGAGCGTCTGCCCAAACTCCCAGGCAGGTGCCAGGAAAATGATAGCCTTAACTTGATAGCATGTAATCAGATGACCGCTCAGTGGTTCGCCACAGGAGAGTGTGGTTAGGCAGTAACTGACACAGGGGTGCAGAATTAAGTGGTGGTCTTACAAGGTGTTTGCAGCTGAAATGAGAATCCGGAGAGAGAGAAGGGGAGTTTTGTAGTTGATGGTAGCAGTGCTCCTGAAGACTCTGAAAAGACTGCTTCTTTGCAGGGGATTGCAGAAAAAAGCTAAGTCAGCACACGCGGTGGGTCTCCTTTACCGAGCGAATGCAGTCATGCATCATTAACAGTGAAGTGGTGTTGGCTGTTGCTGGGAGAGGCAGAAACTGGCTTATTCAGGGTACGGTGGCTCTGCAGTGCCAAAGCTAATGCTGTTTTGAGCCAAGAGTATATTCCAGTATATTTAAGAATTATTGTCTTTGCAGTCTGTGTGTTTAAAAATGTAATTTCAAAGTTTAGATGAAATTCATTTTGTTTGCCTGTTTCTTATCCAAGTGATATGGTTTATTTGTGCATTTTTGACAAATGCAACAGGCAAAATACTCCTAGAATGTCACTGCTTAATTATAGCTTAGTCTTATATAAAGTCTGTAAGGGTGGGTATTGGTCTTTATCTCAATATGGCAAAAAAAAATAAAGGTTTAATGAACTAGTGTTTGTAATAGAATCAAGGACTCTAGTAATAAGTCAAAGAGGGGAATGGAGAATACAGTTTTTCCTTTGCAAAACATAAGCATAACAGATTTTTTTAATCAAGTATATGAAAGTAACAACAAATGCTAACACTAAACAGAAAAGTGATGATTTGTTAGTTTATCTTCTCTATTTGTTATATTGCAGTGTTTTATTTCTTAGAATTTAAGTTCTAGTAGAATAAATTAGCCACTTTTCCCCCTTGTTCTCCCCATCTGAGTGGGACTAAAGAGGAAACAAATAGGGGCGCCTGGGTGGCTCAGTCATTAAGTCTCTGCCTTCAGTTCAGGTCATGATCCCAGGGTCCTGGGATGGAGCCCCATATCAGGCTCCCTGCTCTGCGGGGAGCCTGCTTCTCCCTCTCCCTCTGCCTGCCCTTCTGCCTACTTGTGCTCTCTCTCCCTCTCTGTCAAATAAATAAAATCTTTAAGAAAAAAAAAAAAGAAACAAATATGTAATAGGCCTCCCCCTGCAAGAATAGAGGCTGCCCCTATGATCTCGTGGATCTCCAGGACTCAGAGTAACTGCCACTATGCCAGTGGTCAGCGGTGGTGATGCTGTGTGTCAGGCAGGAGACGGTGGCAGAGTCGCTCACAAAGACGCTGCTTGGGAGAAATGGACTTTTTCACAAAAAAAGGCTTTGCGGTGTCCATGAAATATGTACTGCCATATGCTCAAGGGTTAAAGATAAGTCAAGGTGCTAGGGAGAAATTTAATATATTCTATTTATTCTTCCCGTTCTTTTCCTGTTTGCTGTTACACAGGAATCCATGAAGGTGCTGCTGCTTTATCTTTATTTTTTAAAATACATTTTGTTATAGTTAATGTATCCTTTTAGGTAATACGATGGGGAATGCTCTAAAGAGGTTAAAATAATTTATTGATAATAATAATGAAATGACTGGGACTAGTAAATAAAATAAGTATACTAGATTATAGCAAGCATTGTCATATCTGTGTACGTAAGGGTCTTCAGAACTTTTGCAGAATGTGTAGAGAAGTTGGATGGGAAACGTCTTTATTGTTAGATTTTTAAAGTGTTTATCTACAAAGCTGTCTACCTAGTCAGGGGAAAGAATAATGCCTGCTTTGACTCATTCTCTTCCTTAAAACATGCAGAGTCAGCTAATCAGCTATTTCATTTATAGCTTTGAAACCAGACTACAAACTGTGTGTGGCTTTGGACGTTCTGGTTTTATGGTGGCAGAAGTCGGCATGGCATTTCCTTAGCCTGGGAGTTTTAATTCCATAATATTTCCAGTTCTTAACACTAGGCAGTATTTCACTAACTTCTCTGAAATTTAATCTTACAAAAGTCCTAGGATGATTCATGCTAGCCTTCCTTCCCCAGATCATGACTCATTTTTTAAAGTTGTGTTGGAAAAGCTTTTGTAAGTTAAGGTGAAATATTTAGAGTTTGGCACTTGGCTATTTCTCCAAATACTCATTTGGTCTCTGCCAGCAGTGAGTGTGATGACAGGGTCAGATTTTATTTCTTAGGTGTTCCTGTTGGTGTTTCATTTTGCAGATCTTAAGTAGGGGGTTAGAAGGGAGTGCTGAAACAGAAGAATAGGTCTTTGGTTCTTATGAGATGGAAACCATTCAAGGACACCTGGCATATAAGGTTTTGTTCTTTTCTTAGCATTTGTCTCTCTTACCATTCTATCAGCATCTTTATGAGACCGGTCTTCTGGGAATATTCATTGTCTCTTTTCTTTGCAGAGTTCCCACTAAAAGTATCTAGACAGGTCATGGCACAAAGAAGAATTCTAAAGACATTAAGGCTTAGAAAGTGATAAATTGGAGATACACATCCATTTTTTGGCAGAAATATGTGAAGGAAAATTTGACATTAGAGCAAATGCGAACTACTTTACAAAGGTTTGAAAGGTGCCTTTGAAATATTTTTTGTTTGTGTGGTTTGTTAGCTTTGTTTTCCAAGACAAGGACTCATTCCTCAAGAGAGTAGCATGAGTTTGTGCTCTGGAGTATAGTTATTGTGGTGAACCATACAGCTGTAATTATAACATGCTAAATTGGCTCCAACCCTTGTTTGAGGTTTAATGCTTGACGTGTTAAATGCTTCAGTCCTCTTTTAGGCAACTTTATCTAACAATGAAATGGTACTATGTTAAGTTAAACTATGATGCGATCTTTCTTTTAGAGGATCATGAAAGGTCTGAGGGTTTTTTTTTTTTTTCCATTAGTAATGAAAAAAGTTTTATGAACCTGTCATGAAAGAAGTACAGTAATTATTTAGTGTAGTTTGCATTTAATTCCCTGCATTGCCAGATATTCTTCTATGAATCTCTCTTTCATCACTCCCTTCTGACTCCCTCTTTAGATCTGCAACCAATTTTCAGGAGCACATCTGTCATCATCTTGTATATAATTAACACAGTGTCTTAGGTGGTGTCATCTGAATTACTCAACAGGGATAATGATTGGGTAATTTGAAATGTCATAATTGACCCCAGATCTTCCTTCTCTGAAGGGTAATGGTAGATAATGGTTTCTAAACCATTGCACCCTTTCAGTTGAATAGAATGTAGGATTAAAAAAGAGAAAGAAATATAGTGTCTTCCTGGATGTTTTTTTTTCTTTATTTTTTAGCATGCTAAATTTCTGTAGCATTCACTTTCCTCACTCATGTTCCAAATTAAAGTCAGTTTACTCTGGTATTTGTTAACATCAGAACTGACTTCAAGCATTTTACTTACAGAATCCATGCTGGAATTGACAATGAGCCAAGTTCCAGGGGAAATAATGTATTGAATCAAGTATTTGAGCACCCCTGCATTCAAGGCTCTATGCTTAACAGACACAAAAGTCCCTAAGATGTGTCAAAATAAGTATAAAAAAGCAGCCTCAAGAAGAAAAATTAACCCCCCCCCCCCTTTGTAAGGCTCTTCTGGAGAAGACCCTTGGAAGGAAGTGTTTCAGACAGTAAGATGAGACATTTCAAGGAATACTGACTCAGATTTTCACTCTTGCCTTGGGGTCGCCTTTGATTTCCTTTGCATCACCAAGGACTTGGTTACTTGGGAGGCAAGTAGTTAGTGGTTTTGGGAGCAAACTATGGAGTCACAGTGCCGGGTTGAAATCTGGGCTGGTTACTTAATCTTTCTGAACCTGTTTTTTACTTGTAAAAGGGATGATAATAGAAACATCCCTGGAGAGTGCCTGGTGCCCTAACAGGTATTGAATGAGTGTTAGCTGCTATTACTTTAACATCGTTTTCCCTGTAAAGCCCAAGTATTTTGTTGTTGTCATTCCCCTTTACCAACTGGGAGAGACTGGCATTGTAGGAAATTGTTCTAAATACTAAGGGAAGTGAGATGATAAGACAGATGTAGATACCTACCGTGTGGCAGACACTGTGCTAGGTGGTTTTAGATATATTATTTCACTTAATTCTCATGACAGATGTAAGGAGTAGGTAGCCTTAGCCCAGTTTTATTGATAGCAAAGTAACTTAACCTCTTTGAACATCAGTTTCCCTTGGGTCACTTTAATATGTAGTTAGAGCTGGAATGTCAAATCCTGATCTTTTTTGCCCCAAAAGCTCATGTTTCTTCTGTAGTACCTCACAGAAGAAGCTATGAAATGACTCTCAAAAATGCCGAGTATCGCAGGCTTCCACTTATGGAATGAATAAGCCACAGGGAGGAAGGTGCAGCATAGGGAGCAGAGTCAGTGGCATTGTGGTGGCGTTACATGGTGACAGATGGGAGCCACACCTGTGAGCACAGCATAAGACATGGACTTGTTGAGTCACTATGTTGTACACCTGAAACTAACGTAGCAATGTGTGTCAACTATGCTTCAATTAAAAAATAAAATTAAAAAAATAATTTAAAAATGCAGAGTATTGAAACACTATCAAAAGAGATTTTTCTATCAAAAATGCAGAAAGTATCAACGTTTCTGAGGCTTCTGAAGAGCTTATACAACTTCACAAGCAAAATTAATTTATTCAAATAATATTTGGAGATAAAACTTTGAGCAAAAAAGATTTCTACTTCCTAGCTTTCTGTTTGTCTTCAACTAGTCAAAGCCACCAGTTGATGTCAAAGGGCTCTTGACACATTCTGAGATAAAACTGGTAAGATACGTAACCCGGTAAAGCTGTTCGCTTATGACAAGATGTATGGGAGAAAAGCAGCCTTTGTTCTGTGTCTCATCATTCAGGGTGTGGTTCAAGATCAGCATCCGCATCACTTGGAAGTTTTCACAAATGCAGAATCTCAGGTTCAACCTTGGCTCTCTTGCATCAGACTCTCCATTTTCACAAAGTCTCCAACTGATTTGTACACACAAATTTCAGACTCACTGCTTTAGAAAGCAATACTGTCAACAGATTACTTTGTCCACTGTACTAATTGTAAATTCAGAAGAGAAGACTACAAAAGCATAGTTGCTTACCTAGATGAATTTTATAAACTACTCGGCCAGCACTCTGCTGTAGCCGCCGAAAGCTCAGTTGTTCACCTGAGACCTGGGTTCTTGGAGTCAGCCTGGGGGAAGTCCCACCTCTCCCACCTAGATGTGTAAGCTTGGGCAAATCCCTAGCAAAGGGCTGAGATGATCCTGTCATACGTGGTCAGTGCTCAGCATAATACCTGCCATATAGCGAGCCATCACTAGGTGGTGGCTGTTTACTGTTATAGCTGCCGTAGGTATATGTAAGAGTTGTGTAACTTGATTAAAGTTCACATGGTTAGGATGTGGCACGATGTGATGTTTTGGGGAAGGAAAACTAGTCATGTAGTAAAAATAGGACTTTAAGGCTTGAGTTCTAGATCTGGCTGCACCACCAAACTGCGGCCTAACTTTGGGCAAGCCTCAGCTACCCCATCTATAAAATGGAGCTAATGACACATGTCATGCCTACCTGGTAGAGTTCCGCAGGTCGGCTGAAATAATAAATGTGAACTTTTTGTCGTACGCTGTAAGGCAGGCGGCAAGTCGGAACTGATACTCTGAAGGCCCTTTTCGTATAGAGAGCTGGAGCTGAGGTTTCTACTTAAACCTGGGTGAAAGACCAGATCAAAAGCAATTGTTTCTATACCGTTGTTATGATAAACACATTGAAATAAAATAGTAAGAAAACATAAGCTTGAAAAATAAATTGTATGACTGCTTTGTTTCATATACTTGGTGCTTGCTGGTTCCTAACCCTGACCTGGTCATATTCAGTTTCATTCCTCGTAATGCAAATTGTATTCCCTTGTCATTAACCTCGTTATGTACAACTCCTGCTGTGAGAAGAGGGCTATGAAGGAAACTCCTGTATTTCATAGAAAGTTGCCGCCCATGGAACCGATGCTGGCAGTACACAGGGTAGCGTGTAGAATCCGTTTTACAGTGAGAGGTATGTCCAGTTTGGGGAGATCATTGCTAGTGCATTACCCCTCTTTCTTATTTTTTTAAAAATTTTTTTTCTTATTATGTTAATCACCATACATCATTAGTTTTTGATGTAGTGTTCCATGATTCATTGTTTGTGTATAACACCCAGTGCTCCATGCAGAACGTGCCCTCTTTAATACCCATCACCAGGCTAACCCATCCCCCCACCCCCTCCCCTCTAGAACCCTCAGTTTGTTTCTCAGAGTCCATAGTCTCTCATGGTTTGTCTCCCCCTCTGATCTTCTTTCTTATTTTAGTGTAACTGATCTAGTAGTTTATTGGTAGATCAAAAGTCTTCCCCTGAAAGTATCATAAAAAATTACATGTACTTTTTTTTTTTTTATCTCGCCATGGTAAGTGTAATTACCATCTGTCACCATACAAAATTATTACAGTATTATTGACTAGATACCCTATGCTGTACTTTTCCTCCCCCTGATTTATTTTATACCTGGAAGTTTATACCTCTTAATTCAATAATATAAAATTACATGTACTTTTTATTGTAGATTTTAACTTAAAAGAGTAAATATACTTTGGTTCACCAAATATTTGATATAGAGCCAAGGCCTCTGCTTAGACTGTGATTGGCTAAAGAAAGTTCTGTCTCATCTCTCTGGTATAAAAACACATCTACAATGCAGAGTTTGTGAATGCTAGTTTAAGTTCTTTAGTTTAAGATGGAGACCTTAGATACCTATGAACCAGTCTGAGGGCAGAATCCATTTAAACTTTTATCAGACCTCATTCCCCCAAACCCTAAGACGTTTTGAGAACATTTAATTCAGTAGCAGTGTATTTTAGTAACCTGTGTTTATGGAGCTTTTCCAAATCATTCAAATTAATTTCCATTGAAAAACTTTGTTTTCATACTGATATTTCTCCAATTTATGTAATAGTTAATTAAATTATATAATTTTAACAAGCACAACTGGCGTGAACAGGTTTGAGAAGAAACAGGACTGACTTACTATGTATTAATCTTGGCTGGTGGAAGCTGATGTGATTGGGGTGATTGGGGTACCAGAAAGTAACCCGTGAGTAATGAATGTTCAATGGGTCATTTAGCCAGAATGTTTCACAGAAGAAACGGAGAGCATAATGGAAAAAAAATCAGCAAGTTTTAATTGTAGTATGCATTTTGGCAACTGGCTATAAGATGCCTGGCATGAAGTGTTTTGTTTTTGGTTTTTGGAGGATTTTTTGCTTAATGTTTCGTGAAGACTAAGTTACAGTCATTTGGCAAACATGTGCTGTTTCACAACATAAAAGCTTCTTTTCTCATGGGGCTGTTGTGAATGTCTCTCACTGTATGCTTTGGAATTGTGTTTAATACATAAAATCTGCACTGATTCTGGACTTCAGTAAAAGAGATCTTGACAGGTTGGTTGGGGATAGAAATGAGGTAGTTCAGTGACTTTTAAAAGACTACTGAATTGTTCATCCAGTTCTTGTAAAACCAAAGGATGCAATTGTTGTACAAAGAAAACTTGCCATTTTTTAATTGCTTATGTTTATGAATGAGTGTTTTTGCTTCTTTGTTCAAAGAACATTTTGACAAAGAGCATAGTTGAAGTGCACATGAGTATACATAATAATATGCTGACTTCTCAAAATCAGAGGGAGGTGTTTTTCTCTCCCTTAGAGTTCTAGTATTTAATGGGAGGTTTAACTAAATGTGCTTGAGATAATTTTTTTTTTTTTTAAAGAGAACAGTTTATATCGGTAACTCATGCATGTTCTCACCATTTGAGAAAGGCTGATATGATACTCTTTCACTCTCTCTATAATGAAGAGGGGGTCTGCTGTACATTGACAGAGCACTGGAATTGAAGCCAGAAGGCTACATTTCAAACCCTAGCCTGGGTGATGTCTGGAAGGGCCTTTAATCACTCCTTAGATTCTTTATCTGTAAAATGATGGCAAAAGGCCATTTTCATTCATAAAATGGGAATGACTGTACCAACTCATAAGGCTGTTGTCAGGATTAAGTGAGATATAACATATTAAAAGCATTTAGCACCGTCTTTAGTACAGAGTAAAAGCTTGATAAATGTGGCATTTATCATTTCAAAAATTCAGAGGTGATTGCTCCAGGCCTTTACCCTTGAACCTGACACTTCTATTTATGTAGAGCTTAATGCCCTCCTGCTGAGTTAGGAGCTCTCCTGGACACATTCTTCAGGCCTATTTCCTCCCATCTCCTGCCTTATGCTCCGAAATAGAGTGAACCTACAGCTGATGGACTAATAACCAACTGCCTTCATCGTGGCCTTTTTTGTCTGGTGAACAGCTGGCCATTAATGAATGAGCTATGAATCTCTCTCAGCTAGTCCTGTGGAGCCCCATGTGGGAACTTTCCTGACTAAAACAAAGGATGGCAGAGCTGGAAAGTGTCGCCACGCCTCCTTTTTCCCTCCCTCTCCACCACCCTTCCCAGCAGTGAGATTGTGGCTCTAGTCTTCCTGCTCGTAGTAGTCAGCACCTGCCCTTCCAGGGAAGGGCTCCCCGGGTACATGGTACCTCAGCAGCCACTGCTCTGCTGGTCTTCAGCTCTCCTGCTACTCCCCAGGCTGTTCTTATTTTGCTTTGTTCTGGCTTTAGTCTGGCTAGCTATATCAAGAAGAAACTGTTCCCAACAGTTTCCTGTTTGCTGACCCTTTCTTGTCTTGCCAACATCATACCCCAGCTATACAGGAAGGAGGGAAAACATTATGCACAACATTTGGGCAACCTTTGTTTCTGCAAAGGGCAGCCAATATAAAGAATCTGCAGGGGACCGAATGATTTGGGGATCTGGAGAAGCATCCTAATCAACATTATCCGGTTCTGTGGAAGAGTCAAGATCTTAAAGGCAGATGTTGGGACAGTCACATATATACTCTGCATGCCCAGAAAGGAATGAACTTGAATGAGGACAGCTTAACTTCTTGCTGAGGCTACTGCCTTCCCTCTTCTGGTATTTTTCTGCAGATAAAGACTATTGAATTAATTACTCTGGAAGTCTAGGAAAATAGCACTTTAAATGTTTTATTCCTCAAGAAGTTTGAAATGGAAAATGTGTCTCTAGATGAGACCTAAAAAGCTCCAGTGAAGTTTTATCAGTAATTAAGATTTTTTTTTTAATGTGGCTCTGGTTAAAATGTATATAGGGGTACATGGGTGGCTCAGTGGTTAAGTGTCCAACTCTTGGTTTCGGCTCAGGTCATGATCCTCAGGGTCGTGGGATTGAGCCCCTTGTTGGGCTCTGCGCTGGGCGTGGAGCCTGCTTGGCATTCTCTCTCTGTATATATTCCTCTGCTCTCCCCCCCACACCCCACTCATACATGTGTATGAGCGCTCTCAAAAAATAACATGTATATAGATAACAAAATGAGGTGCTATGCATAATATTAATGTTGTTATTGTAATATCAGCTCCTTCATCTCACATATTTTATGTCAGTTTGAATCATGTACCAAATTGTTCAATGAAGTGGAGCACATTTTATAGGTATATATAAATATTTTACAAATACATAAATTTTGTTTATATAAATATTTGTATATGTAGATATGTGTGTATATATAAATATACACATATGCATATGTATATAATTTTATAAGAACAGAAGTAAAAAAGCTGAGGGAAGAGTGAGCATATCAGCCACAAGATTTGGATCCTATGAATCTTCAGGATCTCAGCCTTTGTTAAATAACAAAATTGAGTGGGAAATGCATACATAATTTGAAAGCACTTGTGTGACATAAATGATTTTTTTTTTTTTACTCTATGTGTGGATCAAAGAAAGTGAAAGCCTAATAACTGACCAAAAGCAATGAATTCCCTGTTCTCAAAATAGCTGAACTGTGATTTAGATTTAATTTTTGAAAATAACTATAATTAATGCTTAAGGTAAGACCAAAAATATGCATCATTGCTGCTTAAAGACTAATTTAAAAAATAAAACCCACCTCTTTTATTTAAAAAAAAAGAGAGCAAAAGACTCCTGTCTTGCTGGTATTTGAATCTTTAAAATGGTGCTGAAATGGAACAGGCTTACAGAGCAAATTCAAGGCCAGTATTATCCATTTGTCTGCGAGAAGAGTTGAGTAACAGCTTGGTAAATGCTTTAAGATATTAAATAAAATACTGTGAGAACAAAGGAATGACTCATTCGGACTGAGAGGACCTCCCCTCCTTTCAGAGGTTGGAACATTTAAATAAGGCAGTGGAATGAGTAAGACTTCAGCTGTGAAGGAGTAAAAGAATTTTGGCAACTGTGGTAGAGTCCACTGTTGCTGTGTGTGCTTCTCTCCTTGTGGCTTCTGGCAGCTTCAAGGCTGTTCTAACAGAGTTCCAGTTTCCACTCCAGAAAGCATCTTGGAAGGAGCTCTGTCACCATGGCATAATTTCAGAATCAAACTATAACTCAGTGCTCTGATTGTGCTGGTTGAAGGCCATCTTGGATGGAGTGGAGAGAGAGAGTTCCCCAAGGAAAAAAGTGTGTTCTGTTACTAGAAAAGTGGGGGCATGGATGCTGGGCAGTAAACCCCAGCTTGCTACATAGGCTCGGTTCAAAGGTCTCCTTGTCTTGGGTCTTTCCAGTAATCCCTTTGTCACTCTTTCTCTTTGTTTGCTAATACTCACTGATCAAAGTATTCTTCAATTACTTCCCCTTCCCCATTAGACTATGAGCTCCTTGAAATCAGGATGCATTTATTCAGTTCATTAGTGTTAACACCCTTTTTGTACCAAGAATCATGCTGTGTATTACAGATGCAAAGATAAACAAGTTTGGACCCTATTCTCGTAGGTATTTATGTTGAGGAGAGACTGAGGTCAGAAAATACTCCATTTTACTTGGTGGGGCTTCAGATCGTGCCACTTCATTTCTGTAAAGAGATTTAAATTTCAGATCCAGCTTGATTTTTTATGTGGAGTAATGGTGTGTGCTTTACTTGTTTGAATTTTTTAGAAGCAAGCTTTCACATTATTACTATGTGCCTTTAAACATGTAAAGGAAGCTAATCAACTAAGTGTGGAAGCCTCTACTAGATAAATGTACAGAAACAGAAGAGCAGTGATTTTTTTTTTTGCCAGAAAACTTATTTTTATAAGTAACAAATGATGTGTGAGTGCATAATCTCATTTAAATAACAATAGCTCAGGGGCGCCTAGGTGGCTCAGTGGGTTAAGCATCTGATTCTTGATCTTGGCTCAGGTGGTGATCTCGGGGTCCTCATATTGAGCCCTGTGTCCGGCTCCATGCTGAGCGTGAAGCCCGCTTGGGGTTCTCCCCCTCTCCCTCTGCCCTTCCCCTCACCAGTGGTCTCTCTCACTTTCAATCTCTCTCTCTAAAGAATTAAAATTAAATAAAAATAAAAAACAATAGCTCATGAAAATTATTCAAGAGAAAGTGAATTCAGAAGGTTGAATTCACCAGTATCACCACCTACACATAAGTATATGCTGTGTAATTTTTTTTACAGATCAGACATTTGTTTTCCTTCTGTGTACCAGCTGAGGTATATAATTAATCCATATCAACTTGAGGGTTGAAATAGTTTTTCAAGAGCCTTGGTCTTTATATACAACAAAGCACTACTTTGTGAAAGGAAGAGGGTGGTCGTGCTGGTATCTGAGAAGTGAGCAAACTACTTCGAGCATGTCTGAAGATGTGTTGGATGGCGACTGGGGTGACCTGGGCCTTGGGGATGCCCCTCTAGAGGGTCAGGAATGGTGAGATGGAGATAGAGAGGCTGACCTGGTTACTGAACAGCAGGTATCAGGCAAGGCTTCCAGGCATCAGGGAGTAAAATCTTGAGTGATCCATGAGAGTCTGTGACACTGGGCATCACACATTGTATTAGGGTTTTTGAGTTTTTACCCTAGGAATAATGGGAAGAGAGCAGAGCCAAGGTTGTGCAACTAGGTGGATCGAGGTACATTCAAGAAAACAGGCAGGCCTGAGGGAAGGTGAGACACGATCGAAGTCCTGAACTGAATCATCTGTGCAGAGCGTAGAGCCAGAAGAAAGAAGGGGGCCTAGGACTTAGCCCTGAAGAGTTCCAGCAGTAATGGACAGAGGGAGGAGGGTGAGGAAGGAGTGGCCTGGGAGGCTGGGGAAAACAGGTGAATGGGGTAAAAGCCAAGGTGGAGAAGAGTCTTTCAGGAAGGATGTAAGTGGACAGATGCTGGCAGGAGGTCACTGTGAGGTGAGAACTGAAACATGCCCATTGGACTGGGCTGCATGCAGGTGGCTGGACATCAGGAGCCTCTGTGGAGCAAGGTGGTGGAAGCCCCATTGGAGATGGGGAGGAGAGGGAGACAGTGAATGAAGACAGTCTTCTGGGAATGAGGGCTGTGAGGGGGAGGGAAAATGGGGACGATTAAGTGGGGTTTGTAGAGACTTTTTGTTTCTGAAGTGGGAAAGACTTGAGAAATATGTAAATGCCCTAGCAAATTATCTCAGAAAGAAGTAAAAACTGATAAAGTACTGACAAGGCAGGAGGGACATGGGGTTTAGACTAGTGCAGATGGGGACACTGCCTCTGTTGTCACAAGAAGGGAGGTACCAAGAATAGGTATGCATGTTGATCCTGGGGAGTCACTGTTTTCCAGTGTGTATGTATCCACCCGGACTTGAAAACTGCAGTAGTAGATGCATTCTGTATTAGCCACTTCAGTGTTACTCAGCTTTTATTAGTTAATTCAAAATTATTAGTTAATTCAAAATTTTTTAATTTGACCCTAATGAAATAAATACTAAGGAATAAAATTTTGTCAAGTAGGGTTGAACTTTGGGGGCCACAAATCATTGTAATATTCTTTTGTCCCCTGTATTATTGTACTATAACAAAATGCCACAGACTGGTGGCTTAAATAACAGAAATTTGTTTTCTCACAGTTCTGGAGGCTAGAGGTCCAAGATCAAGGTGTCAGGAGATTTGGTTGCTCTTGAGGCCTTTCTCCTTGGCTTGCAGATGGCATCTTCTGGCTGTGTCCTCATATGGCCTTTCCTCTGTGCATGCACATGGCTGGTGTCTCTTGTGTTTCCAAATTTTTTCATACCAATCAGATTCAACTAAGGCCTACCCATATGACCTCATTTAACTTGAACTACCTCTTTAAAGGCCCTGTCTCCAAATACACTCATTTTTTTTGTTTTTTTCCTCTATTCAATACGTGCCCTCTTTAATACCCATCAGCAGGCTAACCCATCCCCCCACCCTACACTCACGTTTTGAAGTACCAGGGTTTAGAGCTTAATCATATGAATTTGTGGAGGAGGACACAAATCAGTCCATAACTACCCCCCTCTTTGGGACACTATTTCCCCTTTTGAGAATGCATAGAATCTTTATCCGAATTGATAATGATTATTCTGGATTTTGCTGACTGGATTGAGTAATGGAGATATAAAGATGCATTTCTTTATTAAGCACCTAACATGTGTCAGGCACCATGCCAGTCTCTAGGAATATAAATATATCTTCAGAGAACTTTCAGACACACGAACTAAAATACTATAATGTGATAGATACCCTTCTAACTGAGATGTTAAATAAGTATTTGTTAAATGAATAATCAGAGTGTTCATGACTAATTTTGCTAAAAGAAAAAAGGAAAGACTTCATAGCAAAGGTGACATTTGAGGGGGATCTTGAAGGATGAGTTGGATTTTTGAGTATAGAAAATGGCATTCTGGGATGCCCGGGTGGCCCAGTCAGTTAAACGTCTGCCTTCAGCTCAGGTCATGATCTCAGGGTCCTGGGATTGAGCCCCACATTGGGCTCCCTGCTCAGCGGGAAGTCTGCCTCTCTGTCTCCCTCTGCCCCACCCCACCCCCCGTTCATGCTCTCTCATTCTCTCTCTCTCTCTCTCAAATAAATAATAAAATCTTAAAAAAAAGAAAATGGTATTCCAAAAGAATAGCTGAATCAGTTGAGTGGCATGAAGGAGTGAAAGTGCATGGCTTATTAAAAGACTTGTGAATACCATGGTGTGTGGAAACCTTAGGGTGATGGGGAAAGAAATGATGAAATGTATAGCTCAATTCTGAAGGGAATTGAATAAAATCTGGCTAAGGGATTTGACTTTTATTTTTTTGAGCACTGAGGAATTAACAATATAGCAGGGAAGAGGCCATGTAGAATGCTTTGATTGTGCCCTCTAGAAGGATACTGTGTCAAAGGAATTACCTTTCACATCTAGATGTGGACTACCATGACAGTGGTTGGTGTGGAGATTCCAGTCTTCTCAAATGAGCCCTGGGGCTGCAGAGGAGAGGCCTTCCTGCCCAAATCCCACCAGCTCATACGTCTGTGCACATACACAGTCCATGTGTAAACTTAACAGTGCACATATGTGTGTCTGCTGCACCACTGGATGCAGTAGATTCTAGAATTTCCCTAAGGTGGCTTCTCTTTACATCTGCCCCTCTTAGGGACCTATTACCCATCTCTTACCAAATGGAACCTGATACAGTCACCTCACCTGGGCGGCATGGGCCAATGGAATGTGCACACTTCTGGCTTGCGTGCACTGGCATTTGTGGTGGGGGTGGGGGTGTTGTAGTAGATGAGAGTGTGGGATTTCTGTATGTGCGGGCATATCTATGACCAGTGGTAGCACCCCTGAACAGAGCTTTCATGGTACGGAATAATGCCTTAATTAAAATCTTCATGGAAGAAAGGGAACCTTTTTCTAATTTGCACAAAGGTAAATTGGGTAATGACAGTGAAAGTGATAATGAACAGGAAAGTGTTTTAGAAGAATAATCCTGGTGGCAAAGTGGAATTTGAATTAGATAGGAACTGGGACATAGGGAGAATGGTGGCCAAGAGAGGAACATACTTCTTTGTTTCTTCACTAGAAAGAGTAGGAACCCCTGGGCATGAGACTCAGAGAGAGAGAGAGAGAGGAGTGGTATGGCATATGAAAGAGAGTAAACCAGTGTGATCTCCTTTTTCCTTCCCTTCTTGTTTACAGACCCTCTCTGATGACTTTCATCAATGGGGGGGCGCTTAAAGAGTAGTATTTCCCCCCGATAACCATGTTAGTTGTTTTGCAGCTTTGAGATTATCTGTGTTCAGTATTCTAGCACCTGTTCATTGGGGGGCCCTGAGGACGTCCATGAACTTCATCCAGGTATTTTAGGATTCTTGATATTCCTGGGCAATTAAAAACCTAGAACTCAAGGAGGTTAAATAGTCTGCTCAGGCTTCTGCAGGGGTCTTATAAGGCTGAGGAAATGGCTGTATTAAAGAGCTAAATGACTTGTTTTATTTCACAGTGGATTAGGATAGAGCCAAGATGATGTTCATTTCTGTGTTCAGCGACTCCAAGGTTGAAGCTGACAAGGTGCTATTGGGCAGACCATCCCATCCAACTGGAAAATTTATTCCCCCTGGACTCATTTCTGAGAGAAGGAAAAGGAAGGGAGACATTTGTGTTAGGTGGTCATAGTGGGAGGACCCTTAGAAATCCTCCACTGAACTATTTTCATTTTATTGATGAGATAATTGAGTCCCAGGAGAGGCTATGATTTGACTGAAATAGCATAGCTATTTGGTGGCAAGACTCCTGACTCCAAATTCAGTGTTTTTTAAAAAATAATACCCACTCCTTTAAGTTTAAAAAACAAACATACAAAAACTTACTGAGCTAGTTAAAACCATTTGCATTAAAAGGAAATAAGAAAAGGGAGGGAAGCAGTATTTAGGTAAAACATCTGATCGCTTTGTAAGAGCTTTAAATTATATAGATTGTGAACAGGAGCTGTAAAAATCAAGTCACTGAGGATGTAGAGAAGTTAGTTGAGGAGCAAATGGGAAAGTTTCCCTTTTGTGATGTAAATCAGTATAGAACTGCCTAGTTGTAGGCTATCTTTGAACTCATAAGGGTCTTGTAAAACAGTAATAAATGTGCTTTCTATTTGCAGTTTCAACTAACCTCTATAAATTAGAAAAATTAATGGGTACTGGTGAATCTGAAGCCTAGAGAGCCACTTGATAGGTCTTCCCTCAAGAGCTAGATATCAGTCTGTGTTTTCAAAGGGTAATATATCTAGGATGTGCATTACAAAGAAACAAAATACAAATATTTTAGTTCCCAGAGGTCCAAGATCTTTTCCACTTCTTTGGATTATATCAGAAAATTTATAAGATGTGAAACTGATAAAAGACAATGTAACGCCCCATAATTCAGTACAATAACTCACCAAAGATCTCTGGAATCAGTTTGGTTTTCTAATATATTAACAGTTTGTGAGGAAAGGAAGGAAACCAGATCACATACATTCGAAAGTATGCACAGATGCGCCCAGAATCCACAGAGATGTGCTTCCTTTTGTAAGTATTTTATTCCATTGGCAAATTACAAAGGGCTGGGAAAGTGGGAGATGAGAGATTCTGATTTGTGAAATTGTTATTTTAGAGCTGAATTGTCTAGGGAACTTAAATTTAAAAGAAAATAGTAAGATATTACATCTGACTCCTTATCTCTATAGTGGGGTGATACCTTGAGTTTGCATCCTGTATATTGCAGAGGCTTATGGTGTGTGAGTCTTCCCAGGCTCAGTAAAGCTTCAGCAGAGCATATTTTTCCTACCGTGACTTTCTGGCTGTCACCACCTTCAGTTTATTGGTTTTGATTTGTTAAAACACATTAAAAGAGAATTATTAGGGAGCAGCTCTAGACTCTCCATTTTTTCTTTTTTTTTTTTAAGGATGGGGATTCAGGGTTAGTCTAAATCTATTAATTAGTGTTATCTTCCATATGTATTTGTGTGGCCCCACTCCTAAAATTTCAGGCCCATATTATGAAAGATTTGAAAGTTAATTTTACTTAACATGGTAAATATCTAGATAGCAAAGTATTTTAGTGGATAAAATTTCAAATCAAATGCACGGACAATTTTTAATGATGATTTCTGAGCTTTTTCTCCCTGGGGCTATTATTTTAAAGACTTTGCTTGCTGTAAATACTCTTTTTAAAAATTTTTTATTTAAATTCAATTGAATTAACATATACTGTAGTATTAGTTTCAGAGGTAGAATTCAGTGATTCATCAGTTGCATACAACACCCAGTATCGTGTTTCCTAGGGTATTGATATAAGTTTAACCTGGAAGCAACTATAACACAGAGGGCAGTAATTCAGACCCAAATTCAGAAAAAATATATATTTTTTTACTCCTGTATTTTGCCTCCTGGTCCCATCATTCTTCAGCTCATTATGACAGTAGAATTGTCTAATGAGGAGTGGTACTGAGGATGCACTGTGGTTGTATGAAGCATCTTCCTTTCTTCCAGTATTGGCAAAATGACAATTGTTGAATCATTCTGCAGGGCAGTCACCTCCTCAAATGGAGTCCTGTCTTTTGAAACCAGCCATTTAATCATCATTAATTTCCTCATTTATTCAGTAAGGGCTAGGTCATATGCTAGTTCAAAGCCCAGGATTCCAGCTCACTCCCTACCCCTGTGTGGTGTGACTGGACTATGTAACTTAATTTCTCTGAGATCCTTTCCTTATCTATAGAGTAAGGATAGTTACAGTGCTCACCTTTCAGGGTGGTTGTGAGGATTAAGTAAGAGAACATTCAGGAAGGCTTCTCTCTGGTTTTAGTACATAGTAAGAACCCCCAGTAAACAGTAGTTATTACTAAATACTGATGAGAGAAAAAAACGCTCTAAAGGCCTGAGATAAAAAGGAAACCATGTGATATTTCTTTCTTAGTCAGCATGACTGTACATAAACTTTGCTTAAACCAAAAGCCTGATTTATGGCCCACCAAGCATACATTGTGCACCTGCTTTGTAAATGAGGAGCCTAAAAGAAAACCATCTTGTCCTTCAGATACTGATCAGTGCTCCTACTCCCTGCTTTCCTTGATGTAAAAATTTGTTATTCCTATCTATATGCTAATTTATAATCTTTTGAGCTTTTACAAGATGTAAAAAAGCATATAACCCTGAGAAAACTATTCCTTCTCCAGAATGCTTTCTTCCCTGTGAGTTTCCCAGGCTGCTGTCCTAACTTGGGCTCAAATAAAACTCTTCTAGTTTTAGAAACTCATGTTGTTAATTTTGTGTCAATAATACTTACTACCTAAAAAAACAAAACATTGTATAGGCAGGCTCAAGAAGATTATATTGTTGACCCTTGAACACCATCGGAATTAGGGGCACTGATCCTCCCGCGACCTTAAAGTTGAAAATCTTTGTATAATTTTTGACCTTCCAAAAACTTAACTACTCATGGCCTACTGTTGACCAAAGCCTTATAACATAAACAGCCAATTAACACTCATGCTGTATATGTGTTAATACTGTATTCTTACAATAAAGAGGGGTAGAGAAAAGAAAATGTTACTAAGAAAATCATAAGGAAGAGAAAATACTTATTCATAGTTCTGTGCGGTAAAAACTCCACGTGTAAGTGGACCCACGCAATTCAAACCCATATTGTTCAAGCGTCAACTATAATGTGTTTGAGACACATATTTAAATAACTTATTTAGTTTGTGTCCAGTTTTTCTGTTTTTAAAATGTCCTGGCTCGCACTCCCACTTTAACCTTATCATAATAAAAGAATGAATATCCATGTTTAAGGTGAGGGATCACCAGAGTTCTCATCGATCTTAGGAAGTTATTTAAAAAAAAATTTTTTTTTCTCAACTTTCCATAGTTAAGGACAGTACCAAACCATTAAGCCACCTTTGTCGTACTGATTCTGATCCTACTTTACAGCTTTTATATCCATAAAGATAAAGATAACCTTTGGTTTTTGCCTTGAAAATGAGGGTATAATGTCTGTTCTCTCAATGGATCTTAACCCCAGATGCACATTAGGATCACCTGGGGGAGATCTTGAATGCTGCCAATGAAATATAGATGCCTGACCCCACACCCCAGAGAGCCTGATTAAATGGTCTGGGGCAGGAGACTGTGGCACCAGCATTTTAAAAACATGCAGTCGTGGTGGAAACCACTATGAGGAATACTGTTTTTAGTGCACACAACTTCTTTACACCCAACCCCTCCCCTAAATTAAAAGCCTATACCTAAAACTCAGAGCAGATTGCAGCAGACTTAGTTATTAATTAAAAGACGATAAGAGTGTATATAGTTTAAAAGCATTTCAAATCTGGTTATAGCTTATAGCATGTGTAGATTAACTATAACATGTCTCTTTGGGTAGTAATCATTTATTTTGAGTTTCAATTACATCGTATAGAGGACACCAAAATTCCCTTCTTGTCACTCTGAGATCCTACTGTTCTCCTTTAAAGATTTTGATCATACTGCTTTTTGAAAACACTTGTTTGGTTTACATGAGTAATCTCTGATTTTGGAGACAAGAAATGGGTTCAGTCATCCTAAAACAAGCACATTCTTAACCTTTCGGAAAAATTCCCCGAGGGCATGAATATTCCTTCTGTCCCTAATGATGGAACTTTGAGAACTTCTTTGTTTAAAGACACTTAACTTTTAACAACTGTGGGTTATGGGGTTTTGTAATTAAAAGAGAGTCATTGAGCTGTTAGTGTTTAATTCTGTGGTTTCTTCTGATCTTTGTTTGCCTTTAAGAGCATTAACACTATTTCTGTTCTATAGGTCTAGCAGCTGTTAGAAATACCATGGATGTTTGCTGAAATTAGGTGGCAATTTTATATACAATCACTGCTGATTGGATTGCCCACGGTTGAGGTTTGGTTTTTTGTTTTTTTGTTTGTTTGTTTTTTTAATTTGTCTTTCCGCATAAAGGTGGTTAGATTGGGGAATTTGCTCCATATTGCTAACGATTGGTTTTCAGTGTGCATCATGTTAGCCACCGTTGTTGCCATAAACAGCTGCACGCTGTGTATTAGTTTGAACCCATGGTAAACGTTTTATCGTCGGAATAATGAATGTGGCTTGGAGGAGAGAACCTGTTTCAGAGAGGACATAAATTGACCTGTAAAAAAGTGAGTGGAAACCTTGAACCTTAGGATGTTGTAGCCGAGTCTCTTGTTTAGAACCAAGAGAGGGCTATCCTGAATCCTTTGGTTACATTTAGAGTTATCTACCTTAGTATTAACTGGCTCACCCAGTGTTTGAGTCTGGATTCCAATTATTGCAGAGAGTTTATTTTTTATTTTTATTATTTTTTTTAAAGATTTTATTTATTTATTTGACAGAGAGAGAGCGAGAGAGGGAACACAAGCAGGGGGAGTGGGAGAGGGAGAAGCAGGCTTCCCGTGGAGCAGGGAGCCCGATGTGGGGCTCGATCTCAGGACCCTGGGATCATGACCTGAGCCGAAGGCAGACGCTTAACGACTGAGCCACCCAGGCGCCCCATTGCAGAGAGTTTAGATGCTAATACCAACACAATATTTGTTTAAAAATCTCACCGAAATTCCACTTGTTCCTGACATTCTTATTTGCTTGTGAAATGGAATATTTCCCTGATGTTTTATCTCCAAAGGGGTGAAGGTCTCTGAGTGCCAGCTTGCGTGAAGAGTAAACATTTTCCTCTTTTCTTTGTGTGACAAATGACTACCCAAGATGCAAATGTTAATGCATATTTTATCTGAGTTTGTAATTAGAGCACAGCTCCAAGCAGTGATTAAAAGTCCTCTCTGCTCATGCAGTCTTTGTGCACTGTCAAGAAGAGGTGGGCTCTCGCTGAGCTGATTGCTGGTCCTTTTCTGATTAGGAGACAACCCTCAAAAAGCAGTGCTTCTGACTTTTTTCAGATCCCCCTAAATGGCAGGGAGCCTTGCCTCCTTTTCAGAGTGCTTCCTTGTCAGAGGGAGAAATGGTGGGCGGAACACTGCCTAATGATGACTCTGATCCTGTAGAATAGCCTCTGATTAAAGAGGGGCTCCGTGGGCCTGCCTGGGTACATTACTCTCTTGGGAGGCACATTACTGGGGTGAGGTGGAGGGAATTCTCTTTCATATTCTGGAGATAAATTGCACTCATCAGAGGACCATCAGTTAGTTAAAGGCAATTTAGAATGTGCTTTTTCTCATTTCAAGGAAAAAAAAATGCCCCCACGTTATCTATTTCACCTGGAGGGAAGAGCAAGGCATCTGCCCGACAGAGAGCAGCTCTTTGGGCCTTTGCCTTGGCTTAAGAAGGGCAGAGGGCAGCTCTTTGGGTCTTTGCCTTGGCTTATGAAGGGCAGACTCTCTTTGAGGCTAGACAAGTCACTGTGAAAGAGACTCCTTCCTTGTATTTAATATTCCAGGAAGGTTTCCTATAAAGTTACAGAAGAAAGTAGTTTGCATCTGCCTTCTGACCTTGCACCAGTCTGCTAGTTGTCAGCCAAATGAGACTACAGACTTCAGTTAATACCTAACAGAATTTAACTTCTGAGACTTATATCTAATACTTGAGTGGGAAAGATAGAAAAGCATTACATCTTGTGGTTTCCTCATCCTCTCTCAAAAAAGGGAGGGAGCTATACTTCTGTGTAAGATTATTAGTCAGCCAGGACAGGGAACCAAGATCCATACTCTGCACGTGTGGCAGCTATTGGGAGTCCTAAAACTGTAATGGTCTTCCATTAATACTCATAGGTTAATAACTTTGCACCAAGTTGGCAATGGCACTTAGCATGTAATCAGTTGGTGCTCTTGAAATGTCTGGTTAACATTTCTCACTGATCATTTGTAGATTTTAGCTTATTCTGTTGAGCTGATTACCAAGCTGAACTATGTCAGTTTCCCCAAGGTGATGTTGCTTCTGAAGGTCAAAGACAGATGATCTGGTTTAATCTGGAGATGTAATGTTTAAAAGGTGTTATGAGTAGGAAGGCCTCATGAGTATCCTGGGGTTCAAGAAGAGCATGCTCTGCCGTCACTACCCAAAGGAAGCAAGGGGGTCTACTTCTGCAAGTTGCTATGTTTGTGTTGGTCAGATTTCTGACCACATTTGTTGTTGTTGTTGTTGTTGTTGTTCTTAGCTTTTTGGCTTAACACAAAGACTCTTGGCTCCTATGTGTCCTCTTACCTAGACCCCTTCCCCAGCTATTCTAGGTGAAGAGGGTGGTCATTCACATTCAAGAATACTAACTCTGATTGGAGAAACTTCTCATCCAACATAAGTAGAACCTTTCCTTTTGGAAAATTACTAAAATATTTCCAACATAAAAATTAATTTCTAAAAATCCCCGAATAACCCTGAAGAACGATATCATTCATTGAGAGATGCTAGTAGAGTTGTCAGATTTAGGGGAAAAAAAAATTGTATGGACATACTTTCGCTAAAAAATGATTTGTTGCTTATCTGAAATTCAAATTTAACCAGATGTCTTGTATTTTATCTGACAACCCTTGCTGCAGTAATGTGAAAAGAAAAAAAAAAAAAGAAAATTAGAGAAAAGAAATGTCCCTGCTAATATTTGGATTGGGGAAAGGAGGAAATCAGTAAAAATGTTTTTGACGAGGGGCGCCTGGGTGGCTCAGTCATTAAGTGTCTGCCTTTGGCTCAGGTCATGATCCTGGGGTCCTGGGATCGAGCCCCGCATCAGGCTCCCTGCTCATCAGGAAGCCTGCTTCTCCCTCTCCCACCCCCCCCCGCCCCCGCTTGTGTTCCTTCTCTCACTCTCTGTCAAATAAATAAATAAAATCTTTAAAAAAAAATGTTTTTGACGACTGCAACTGAGAGAAGCGTTGACCTAAGTTCAGTTTACAAGAAACTACACGTTTTCAAAGTTAGGCTAGAAGCAACGAGAAGGTAATGGGTGGGAAATACACAGACAGTAGGAGGAGCATGGTTCATAGGAGTCTAAGATGTTCTCTCTCATATTGGGAAATGAAAAATAGCATATTGCAGTGGAGAAGTTCTTTATAGATTACTTGGTCTGATAACTTCTTTCCCTTAGAAGGAAATTGGAGCAGAAATATTAAGAGGCTAAGTTACCTGACCGCATTTTCATTGTCATTTAGAGGCAGAACCTTGGTCTCTGACCCTTCCTTTCTGAAAACTGGTACTAAGGCTTTGATATACCTTAAGTTTAGAATTAATCAAGTAAAATCACATCACCTACTTTTGATGATGGAGACATCCAAAGAGACCTTTCTTGTGTAAAAGTGATTATTACAGAAATTGAAACAGCAGTTAACCAAAAACCCTCCTCACTTTTCAGTAACTGCACTTTCTCTTCTACAGTGGCTAGGTTCACGATATCCTCAGCATATATTTCTGACTTATTTGGACTCCTATAAGTAGCATCCCAGTTTACCTACCTATAAACTAAGGGAATTTGGGTTTAATGATTTTAGTGGTAACTTCTAAGTCTAGGACTCAAAGATCTGAATTGTCTAAATCCCTCTTAAAGAATTTACCATCCTGTTGATATGACATACCTATATAAAATAGAGATCATTATAAAATTGGTCAAAAATCAAGTTAAATTAAAACGTAATATGTTTGGGGTGCCTATGTGGCTCAGATGGTTGAGCATCTGCCTTCGGCTCGGGTCATGATCCTGGGGTCCTGGGATCGAGCCCCGCATCGGGCTCCTTGCTCCTTGGGCAGCCTCCTTCTTCCTCTGCCTCTCTCTCTCTGTCTCTCATGAATGAATAAGTAAAATCTTAAAAAAAAAAAAAAAAGTAATATGTTTGATGTGGAAAGTAAATGTTATCAGGGATAAAGAAAAGGATAGCAGTCTTAAGTGAATCTTCCTAAAGAATGTAAGTTGCTCTCAACCTTGGGAGGACAGAGTTTGAGGACTGGGGATGTGGGGAGGGGAGGTAGGAAAAGCATATGAACAAGGTACAGAAGTAAAAATGATCATGGAATGTTCTAGAAGACCAAACATTGGCTATAATATACAGTTCATGCTTGGAAATAGTGTCAGATAGCATTACCACAACCTCCATTGTCCTGTCTCTTCTTGCCCCCAGTTCTTTTACAATTGGAATTGAACCCCTCACTCTGGCTAGCCTGGGCTGCTCATTCCACCTCCTCTCTAAAAAAGGTTTTTCAGAGCCCTCCAGGCCACTCTGATCTGACTGGATAGAAGATAAATAGGCAAGTGAGTCCATTTTGTAACGGGTCCAGAATATGGCTCAATACTGTTAAATTATTTCACTTCTCACAGGCATGTATCTTATCTCCTGCTTACAGAGATGGCCATTCATTTATTAGTTGTTGTCCTTCAACCACCAAGCCTTGTGCCTTGTGGATGGTAGGTATTCAGTAACATCATGCGTTCCGAGTTGTTTTATCCCGTATGCTTGAAGACCTAGTTCAGCTTAACAGATAATAGGAAAGAAACATGAATGCTCTTTGATGAAAGGGACCTTCTCTCTCTCTCTCTCTCTCTCTCTCTTTTTTTTGTTTGTTTAAATCCCCTTTGTGCTTGATGCAGTGCCAGGACCATGTAGCTCAGCGAATATAAGTGTGGGAACATGCTCCTGTATTCAGAAAGGAACCTACAGATCACGGACTCCAAGCCCCTAGTTTTATGAGCAAAAGAACCAAGACCCAGAATGGTTAATAAATTTCTTGAGGTTAACAAAAAATTTTAGGTGTTAGAATCCAGGTCTCCTCTCTCTCTAGTGAGTGCTCTTTCTAAAGGATGCCGTCTTCTTTCTTATCTTTGCTTGAAAGTACAAGAAAAATTCGCCGGATTCAGGGTGTTCGATTATCTGTCTCTCGATGGCATGCCTCTCTACTTTTCCTATTCTAGGAATAAAGTAGAAGGAGACCCTAGGAGTAAGGAGACCTGGCTGCTTCCTAATCCTACCACTGCATTTGTGCCGTAGAGAATTCACTTATCAGCTTCTGTTTCCGCATCTGTAGAATGGGGTGGGCTTGGGGTTTAGCACCACATAAAGGCCAGGTCCCTTGTAATTCAGCAATAGTCCTGGATTAAATTGACTTTTTGAGTATTTAAGAATGTTCTATCCTCTTCTTTCCCTCTTACACAGTGTTTCCACAGCACTGGCCCCACATAGAAGAGTGTAAGCATGTATGGGAGTGAGGAGAGGTGAAGGGAATTGGGGAGATGGATCTGGGCTATATTGTGTGTAACAGACCTGGTGGTTTCCACTTGTCTGTCCTTCATTCTCTAGGTAGCACAGGGTGGAAAAAAACCAACCATCTCAACAGGATGACTGCGGGCTTTGGGACATTAAGAATCTTTTTGGTGTCTGATGCCCTATCTTCAGTTCCTCTTTTGTTGTCCATTTTGTTTGGTGTGTTAATGTCTGTGAAGCACGATAACACAAAGAACAAAAAGACAGGCTCTTCTAGAGAGTCACCAGTGATGGAACAAAGGTTCTGAGGCATTGTGTGAGGAAAACAGGGTCATTCCCCCTGGTGAGGGAAAGAAGTGTGCCCTCTTCACCTCTTCTTAAGTGCTGAGCCTGCCCAAAAGGATGTGCTTTTTTCTGGAAGGCAAAGCCTACACTTTTGGCAGCAGAACTGAAATAGAAAAATCGAGCTTGACCTATTTCTGTAGCAGTGCGAGTCTTGCATTGTCCTCTCAGGCAGTATGAAAATCCTTGAACTGGGAAACCGACAGCTGCAATCAGACACTTGCATTGAGGGAAACATCATGAATTTTAATAGGAGTGCTGCTTCTGGATGAGGTTGGGAGGGGAAAGAGAGCCAAGCCAATTCAAACAAAAGGAGCAGAAGGGGGTTTGCTACATGTACAGCTCATGGCAGTGATGAGAGTCATATTCAAATTATTTATCCCACAATGATGTTGATGATTTAAGAGGGAAGGATTGCCGAACTCTTGTGGAGTGGAAAGGGTTATGAATCTTCCATGATTATTAATCCCACTGTACTGAAGGCAAGGAAGGCGGTGGGTATATCAAAACGTGACTTGTTAGCAGTAGCAGGCCTCAAACGCTGCGCTTCAGCAGTGCCCGGGAAGCGAGCCCAGGGAATCACAGTCACAACACAGATAAGAGTGCTTCCCTCGTGGACACACCAGACAAGCACAGACGTGTGTGCACACCCACAGAGTCAGCTTCAGGATGTCCTTCCTACCAGCCCTCTTTGTTGTGCATGGCATTTCCCCTTCTGAGTAGCCATCAGCATCCTGTTTCTCCTGGGATGGGAGTGTTGGAATCGGGTCCCATCGTCAGACCTCTTTGTGAAGAGTTTGCCTATTGGCCTTGCTATCTCCAGGGTGGTTTCTCAAGGAGTGAAGAATGCTTTTATAACATGGTTCCCTTCCACTCTAAAACTCTTGCTGCCGTGCCACACCCAGACCCAGTCATGCTTGTTAGAAGCTGAGGACTGCTTTTATGAATTAATGCAGCCGTGAGCCACTTTGTTCTTAGTTGTTCATATGGCCATGCTTCATTTTAGAAGGGGGACCTGAGTCTTTATTTAAAATAGAAACCTAATCATTTCAGAACCCCACTCTTCTGAATAAATCATGAAGTAATTTTTTTTTAAGTGTGAAGATGGCAGTTAAAAAAGTATGCTGTAAACTTTGTTCATCAAGTTTCTCTGTTGGTGAGACTATTTAAGCCTGGGAAAGATTTCAGCCAAAGACTGTTATCCAAGACAGTGCTGGCTGACATCCTGATTACTATTTAGGAAGCAGTGAAGAAAATCACCACACACTAAACAGAAGCAGCAACTGCCATCTCAAGATGCGGTCTTAAGGATGGAACTTGTTTGTTGGTCTTTGAGCTGGTCCTTCTCCTGTAGCTGGAGGAGAGAGGGCCTAGTATGTGTCTCGTGGGGAATTGGGACTCAAGCCAGACTAAGGCAGAACCTGTGAGAGATGGAGAAGGAATAGGGCTCTTCTTTACCAGGCTGTGAAGAAGGAACTCGTCCTTGGTCCCCTGCCAGGGCTTATCCCTAACTGGTAGAGGTGATTATAAGGACTTTGTGGGCCATTTGGCCTAAGTCTCACATTTATGAAGTTTCATAGTTAGTCTTTAAAAATGATCCTGATGATGGTAACCCCTTTTGGCGTTTCTTCCCTGTTTTAGTAAGGTGCAGTGGAGATCCTGCCTCAGGATGGGAGAAGCCCTTTTCCAACTCTTCAGCTCCTTCACTGTTCTCTAAGCATGTGCCTTCTATCCATAGCGCTCTGAGACCAAGGTCTGCATGGGGTCCCATTTATCCTTATCCTTGCTGTAAGCTGGAGCATTCCCTTTAAGTTGTTTAAGTTGCTAGAAATAAACCAGCTATCGTGGTAGAGGATAGGAATGTGGGGTGTATTCTGATAATAACATTTGTGTACATTTGGGATCCTGCTTGTGTTCAAATCCTTGCTACTGTGCTGACATGCCTCCATCTCCCCATCTCACATCTGTTTTCTGCCTAAGCCCTTTGGTTCTCCATAGCATCTCTCTGCACATGTTGGTAGTAAAAGCTGCCCCCCATGAATCTAATACTTTGAGCCACTGAACCTAGAGTCCCCTGCCTCTGTGCTACTTATCCATTCATTCACTCAATAAATATTCCCTGAGTGTTCCACACTCTGGCGTAGTGCCGGGTACTCTGGGTAACAGTAGGGAGAAAGATGGACACAGTCTCCTGGTGTTGGATGTTTTCCGCTCCAACCTCCTCAGCTGCTACAAGCTCATGCCGACCTAGGTTACCTTGGCCTCCGTCTTGATATTCCCTCTGGCTTTATTCACCTGCTTAGGTTCCCAAGTTAACCTTGCCACACCACAAGAATCCAAGGGTAACTTCTGTTCATCTTGATGGAGAAATAATGTACCAAGACATCTTCCTGGAGGGAGGCTGAGAGGCTTCTAAGTTGTGGTAAGGCAGGGTATTCTCTAAGTCACTCAGGTGCCGTGATGGATTGGAAAATATCCAAGAAGGAAGGAGGCCCTTCTTTTCAGGCTAAAAAACAACCTCCTTGTTGGGAAGGGAATAATCAGTCCCAGCTGGAGTAAAGAGACCACGTTCCCTTTGCTTTTCCATTCAAAGCTCATCTCATGACATGAGTTTCTGACATGAGTAGCATTCTTGCCCAGACTTGTGGCCCCAAGGAGGGGATGGTTATTTAAGACAGCTGGCTCCCTAAGCAAGGCATATAACTTGATGATAAATGCTTACAGACAACTTCCCTTGCTTGTTGATTCCAGTCTCAGTTTAATTGACACCCCTGGAGATTTGCAAAAAATAGATGTTTCTTTGCAAGAATATCATCTGTTTAGATGCAAGAAAAAGATAAGAAATTGTGCATGCATACAGTTCATCAGTATTTTCCAACTTACGGAATTCTCTGGGGAGGGATTCCTTTTATGCATTCCCTATGAAACAGAAGTTTCCTGTGCCTTTAAAACCTGTCTTGTGTTACAGTGTAGAATAAATCTGACATGTGAGTTTGGTTTCTTTTTCTTTTGTCTTTTGAAAGGAACTATTTCTATGAATTAGTAATTTTAAGGCATCTTGCAGATTTTTTTCTGAAAGCTTAGATAGAGCTAATTTCAAGTTTTAGTAATTTAAAAATTCTTTTCTCAGAGTTTATACTCCTTTGGGTCAAGAAACCTTTCTGTGGCATAACAGTTATGCCTAAATCTCTAGACCTAAATGTCAAGCATTTGCTGTACATTCCTTTCTCATAATTGGAGATGAAGTCTTGTGGGCAAAGAAAGAATTGACTCATACATCTTTTCTTCCATCTGAGAACTTGGGCACTAATAATGGATATAATAACTAAAATGAATGTTCTGAGAAAACAGGCATTTATTTGAAAGAATTTGGAAGTATTGAGGGTATGCAGAATTTTTTGCAGTTTATCAAAAGTAATACTGGTAGAATGATCTTTTAAAAATTAAATTTTAGGACTGGATCAGTGAGCTGAAAAGGGAATTAAGAAGGAGAACTAAGACCTGGCTAGGTTTCAGAATTAAAACTAGGTGAAACAAAAAACAAAACCAAATTGTAGGATGATATATTTAGTATGATACAACTTACATAAAAATTTAAAGACATGCTAAATATTCTGGTTGTCTATGGATATATTCACCTATAAGACAAGGGCTAAAAACATGGATTAGAAGGGCCCATGAAAAGTCACTTGATAGTATTTTCCTGAGGTGGTGGAGAAGGAAGGAAGGAATTCGGAAAGGAAGGTAGGTAGGTGGGAAGGAGGAGGGAGCAGTGGGGCTTGGGGACCAGAAACAAAAGAGATTTTAACTTTATAATGTCTTATTTCCAGATATTAAAGGGATCTGAGGCAAGCATGACATAATAACTTTTGTTAACTCTGGGGGCTGGGCATTATTTGCTATAGTCTTTGGTCTGGTCCTAGATTACTTAAATATATTAAATTACCTTAAAATGAAACAACAAAAAAAGATTTTTATACCTTTATTCTTAAGGTCCACATAAATGGGAGTAGAGGTGCACAGTCAATAGATATCACCCTTCTATGGGTATTTGCATTTTTAGAGTGGATCTTGATAAACACATAAATCTAAACTGAGCTATCTTGTTTTGAATTCTCCTAAACCAAGTACTCTTTCTAACAACTTGCAAATCAGTTATGTATATGTTAGTGTAACAAGTGTTGGCTGTGTTTCAGGAACAGGTGCCTTTTTAAACAGGAAGATCTAATTGTGGTATTTGCCTCAACCAATATCACTTTCGTTTAAAAAATGTCATAAATAATTCGAATGGATGGCATGCTTTCCCTTTCTGAACAGCCACAGACATGTTAACTTATTCAGAGGATTTCTTCGACTGTGGACGTGAGACTTTCATTTGCTAAGAAGCTTGCACTGGGAAAAAAAACTTCTCATTGATTTACGTGTAGGATTTATGTCAGTTTGAAAATGAAAATTTTGAGTCCTTGTCATGTGAAAATAGATGCAGCTGTAGAAACCAAAATCTTAGGTTTTCTGCAGCATAGAACTGCCCCACTTATTTTGGACTCAAGTCTAGCCAACTCACCAGGCTGGACCCACAGCTTAAAACTAGGAAATACGCAAAGGGAAGCTTGGGCACAGTGTGAAATTGGGGCACTCAAGTTTATTTTCTTTCCTTCTAATCAAAGCCTCTAGCCCTTACCCAGTTTACTCTTGTTACATGCCTAAGTTTCCTAAACCTAATAGCTCCCTCAGCCCACCGGTTGTTAAATGCAACATACTAGAAGTGGGCAGAGGGGCTGCTAAAAAAAAAAGGTAATTGGGTGGTCTCTTTCATATAGCAAGTAAAGGTTCAGAGCATAATGGCAAGGGAGGAGGAAAACAATTTTATTAAGGTGAAAGTAACATAGGGGCGCCTGGGTGGCTCAGTCGTTAAGTGTCTGCCTTC